>NC_059430.1:25621238-25921238 GCF_021028975.2 Sphaerodactylus townsendi
ATGTACATCTGGAGAGCCACAGGTTGCAGACCCCTGAGCTATGAGATAACAGCAAACTTCAACCTATAGTTTCAGATACTAATTTGACAAATCCTAATGAATTCCACTAATCATAATTAATGAAATCATGGTTTGGTGGGATGTCTGATCTGAGTATAAATCCCTTCTAGAAGGAACAGTAAATGTTTGGGATTTGCCCCCTCAGTATTTTCATCCCAGGGTAGCAAAGGTATAACACTGAGTAGAGAGGTCATTTTAACATGTTCCACATGGTAAAGGCCACCCCTTGAGAAATTATTTTCGTTTCAGTGAGGTTTCACAGGAGAACTCTTCAGTGAAATTGTGGCGCGAAGGCACCCTTTGGATGTGTTGCCTCAGGAATCAAAATGCCGTGATGTAAATGCCTCGAGGTAATGTCTGACAAAACACATTCAGGATCAGCGGGTCCGCCAAGCTATTCTGCTGAGCAAAGAAGCAGGATGGCGCTTCTCGGTCATCTTCTGGGGAGGGGACTCAGCCTGTGAGGAGAATCAACGTGGCTGCCATCCATGTTTAGAGGGCATATCTGGGGGGTTAAGCCTCTGTTTGAAAGGGAAGCAGAATGGGTGTTATCCGACGTGTCACATCATCTGAAAAAAGACAGGAAGGATACTGTGGAGCAGCAGCGATAAGGAGAGAAAGCAAGAGACCTGTGACAGAGGAGATGACAGCCCAGAGAGAGCACGTACCAAACTGCAGGTCAAGATGAGGGCCCTCCTGTGAGTCATCTCTTACTACACACACTCCGAGCTGAGCTGCCTGCCACAACTGGGTCTTTAGTATATTATCATCATTCTCAGAGCATCGAGAGTCTCCAAATGTGCTGCGCTGGGGGGCTGCGTTCAGTTCTTAATAAGGTTTTCTTCTGTCTTGTAATGGCCAGAGTCCTCTCTAATGAAAACTTTTAGATTTAGGCCCTAAGAGAGGTATATCCCTGCCTGTAGCAGAATCTCGCGTCCCCGGAGCTGTGGCTTTCGCCTCAACTCAAAGCCAAGAACCCACTTAAAGTGGATGTGATTGAAGTTAGGGAATGAAAGCCTTCGGCGCAGCTAGAATAGACGCTGGCTGAGGGAAGCTGATTTAAAAGGAAAGCTTTCAAGACAAGGAACCCGGAGATGGGGAGGCCAGGAAGAGCCGTGTCTGAGAAGTTGGCCGGGGGCTGAGGGGAGAAGGAGCATGTGATTCTGAAATTTTAGAGAGAGTGTGGCTCACAGGCGAGGACAGCGGTTCACGAAAGGAGAAAACCGACAGGAACATTCTCTTGTTCTGGGTTAAATGATTTGGAACAGAACATCATTTTGTTCCCTCAGCCAACAGGGAAGGAAATAGATTCACCTTAAATGGACATGAAGCCCTTAGACATGTATCTGTCTTACGATCTTCCTAATCATTATCTAAAGGTTGAATGGTTGGATCCTGTGCAGACGGTGAAAGTATAAAAGCGATTCAACCTACCTGCTATTAAGTTTTGTTTGTGTGCTGTCAAGTCCTGGATAGCATCAGGCTAGCTTGATCTCATCAGATTTCAGAAGCTAAGTGAGTATTTGGATTGGCAACCTTCAAGGAATACCAGGGCCATGAGGCAGAAGTAGGCGATGGCAAATCACCTATGTTAGTCTCTTGCCTTGAAAAACCTACTGGGGTTCCCAAAAGTCAGCTGTGACTTCACAGTACACACAACCACACACACAAAATGCCCCTATTACCTAACCTACTGGTGGGAAACACCCTAAAGTGCCAAAGTTTGCTACGTGCAAAGAAAGGCGGCATCTACCATAGGATAACCCACACATGGAGGAATCCCCCCGTGCACCCCAGAGCTTGAGCAACAAGCATTATTTTTCCCTCATTGGGGTGGCTTTTTTTCCCAGTTTGGGAACAATTCTTGTGCTGCAGATTCCTGCCACCACCCCAGAAAAAATCCACCGACTGTGCTCTGCAACTTGTGATGAGGAATGGCTGTTCCAAAGTGGCTTTCAGCTTGCAGAGGCAAGAGCCACGAAACACATTTTTCAAGTTCCAGCAGAAAGGCAACATGGTCAAGAGTGTGAAATGTCCCTTGGAACAAAGAGGGGGAAATGACTAGGAAGAATCATCATGGAAAATATTTCCAGCCTTTGGGCAGAGTTCTAATTGCTACCAAGGTACATTTTTCCATTACCCCAGACAGGTAGCCCTGCAATCTGTCTAATTAGAGAGCCGAGCTGTTGTTCACTCAGTTAGACAGCTGCTTCCATCCTGGCCAATTTACCAATAGCCAAGTTGCTTCGGGCCATAATTTCTTACTTAGAATTGTGCCTGGAGGCTTCTGGGACAATTGCTTTGCTTTGGGGTGTATGTGTGGGGGAGAAACAGGCCTTGATCACTTCAATCTGGATATTATTAGGCTATACCCAGAGTACATAAACCTTCTGAAGGGCAGCTAGATGCACAGCTTGATTTTATCCAGATCTGTGGCTTGCTGTACTCTACCATGGTATGCTGTGTAGTCTCTCATATCTCCGATGGTGGTCCAAGCCTGCAGAATAATTTATCCCCAGTTCCTTATCTGTGTCTAGACACAACTCTGAGGAAAGCGGGGACTATGGAAAAAGAGGATCTGTGTAAGAGAAACTACATATTTTGGGCAGATCTCTTATATTTCTCTTAACACTGAAACCAGCAACAAGGGAAGGTATTGTACTTTTCTTTGGGTCCCCGTTAGGGAGAAAAATGGGAGCATACATTAATGAAGTTGTTAATTTTAATTCTGTTTATGCTTTTTATTATGGTTTTTTTTTGGTAAACTGCCTTGAGCATATGCATTACCTAAATGAATACATAATAAGGGAGATGGAGATCAGAGGCCTTTCCTGGGGAGCATCAGGGGGTGTAAGTGCTGCCAAGTCGCTTCTGATTAATGGCTACCCAGTGAATCAATGTCCTCCAAATCATCCTGTCATTATCAGCCTGTCTCCTATCATTAACAGCCTATCATTAAGAGCCAGGTCTTGCAAACTGAGGGCTTCCTTTACAGAGTTAGTCCATCTCATGTGGGGTCTTCCGCTTTTCCTGCTGCCTTCAACTTTTCCTAACATTATTGTCTTTTCCAGTGACTCTTGTCTTCTCAGAATATGACCAAACAATTATAACCTCAGTTTAGTTGTTGTAGCTTCTAGGGCAGGCGTCTGCAACCTGTGGCTCTTCAGATGTTCATGGACTACAATTCCCATCAGCCCCAATTGGCCATGCTGGCAGGGACTAATGGGATTTGTAGTCCATCAACATCTGGAGAGCCACAGGTTGCAAACCCCTGTTCTAGGGAGAGTTCAGGCTTCATTTGCTTTACAACCTACTGATTTGTCTCTTGGGTGGTCCCCGTAGCCGTCAAACTCTTCTCCAGCCCCACATTTTAAAGGAATCTACTTTCTTCCTGTCAGCTTTCTTCATTGTCCAGTTTTCACATCCATGCATAATAATGAGGAATGCTACGGCACGAATTAACTTGATCTCGATCGCCAGAGACACATCCGCAGTAGCTGTCCCCAAAGCACTTTATAAGCAGATGGCTGTTGAGTAGACAGGAGTTCCGGGCTGTGGTCCAGGTGATGTTTTCACTTATTGACATCAAGTTCTACTCCCTACTCAGTTGCTATAGAATTCAGGATGCTGCAGCAGCAGTTCTGATGTTTGAGCGTTCAGCCCCTCCCCACACCTGGACTGGGCTGCCTGTCGTTGCCTACTGATTCTGTCTGGTAAAGGTAACAATATTCTGTGGCAATAGCTGTATTCCCCCCTGCAAAGCACCACATGAGCCTCCCCTGATAGGATCCCCTCTTTCCTTTCCTACTCTGGTAGAAGAGAACATTGCTACTTCTTCTGAAGAATATGGATGGATTCTGCACCGATGAGTGCAAGATGAGTTCTGAAATATCTCTCATGTGACTGCAGATGTAGCCCTTTTTACACATAAGCATGTTCAACACACGTGCAGGGGTGTCAGGGAAAGATGCACAATGGCACATCTAGGTACATGCTCATTGGTGATGCATGAAGCTGCCTTGGACTAAAACAGACCACTGGTCCCTTCAAGGTCAGATTGACAGAGGCTCTCATCAAGGACTCAGGCTGAGGTGTTTCAGACCACCTCCATGGCCTTTCAACTGGAGATGCTGGGGATTGAACCAGGTGCCTTCTGCATGCCAAGCAAGATGTTCTGCCACTGAGCCACATTCTGGTTAGCATGATCAGGGGCATATCTACTTGCAATGGCTCCTGGGGCTAACACAGGGCCCATGTCTCCTTCCCACAGCTGCCCCCTGCCCCCCACTGGGTATGAGGCGCAGTTGAAGGCCGGCAAGCCAGGCTCATGCCTCCTTCAATCTCCACATGGAGGTCAAGTGTGCAGCTGGGCCTGCCCAATCTCCAAATGGAAATTGGGGGCAGCAAGGGCCCATTTGAGCCTGGCTGAGACCAGGCTTGGATTTAGCTCTCAGCTGCAGCCGGCTGGGGCTCACCCCGCCCCCATCTCCACATGGAAGTAGGGTGTGGGGCTGGCCCCACTTGATCTCCACAGAGAGACCGGAACAGCAAAGACCCACTTGAGCCTGGTTGAGGCCAGACTTGGATCCAGCTGTAAGTTGCAGCCTGCAGCTTACAACTAGATCCAAGCCTGGCCTCCGTTGGGCTCAGACTGATACCAACCGCTTTCATCCCTCTAGCCTCAAGCCCCAACCTTTCTATTTACTGTGGTACCTCTTGACTGCTTTCATATCTCGGGGTACCCCTGAGGTTCTTATGAATTTTTTTGTTGCATTTTAGGTTTTTCCCGTTTTTGGCCCAGGTGGGAGGGCAAGCAGGGGAGGAGGGAAAGCAGCATTGACAGGCTACAGTTTGTTTTTTCCAATTGACATGGATTGGGGATTTAAAGGGAGAGCTCCATTTAAATCTACCCCCCCTCCAATCCACACGAATTTAGGCAAATAAAACAATGCTATTTTTTTCAGTGTTGCTTTCTTAAAGGGAGCCTATGAGTTCTCCCAACCCCTCTTCAAAATCCATTTGATTCGGGTAGGTGGTAGCATTGTCATGGTACCCCTGGGATGTGTTCATGGTACCCCAGGGTACCACGGAACCCTGGTTGAGAATCACTGCTCTGGCTGTTGGCTCCACCCCCAAATACCATATTGGATTGGGGTTTGTTACCCTGTCTAGTAACCACCAATAGGCCTGTCCTCCATGAATCTAATTCCCCTTTAAATCCATCTATGCCTGTGGCCATCATACCTCCTCTGGGTGTTCCCATTCTTTAAATGGAAACTGCCATCATACAAATTAAAAGCTTTTTTAAAAAATTCCAAAGTAGGGTGAAACTATCCTGGGGGGAGGGGACCGTGCCTCCCTAGCTACAGCCCTGCAAACACCACCCCAGTTTGCATGTGTGAACTGAGATAGCCTGGAGTCAATAAGAACATTTAATTTGGACAGTGAAATTAATTGTATAGATCTATGGACAGGAAGAGTCAGGCTGTGGCAATTGTCGGCTGTCCTTTCTCAGCACGGCTGCCAGTCCTATGCTTGACCATTCATCAGAGTGTCTTCATTTAACCCCAATAAATGGAAATCTTCTTTCAGCCTGGCCAGCTAGGGAAGGAACTCAGTGGAAGATTTACTGAGTCATTACCTCAGGCATAGATTTAAATGAAATTTACTGGCTTGGTAAATGCTTCCAGGGCTGCAGGCCTCGCTTCCCTGCTGTATATCATATGTGCCAGCTTCTTGGAGGAGATACTTTTGTCGGGATTTCCCTGGTGCTTCTGCGTGTTCGTTGGTTTCTTCTAATTGGGTGCTTGTCAAGTCTTGTTCAGGTGAACCTACATGTGTAAAAACAAGTACCAGAACATTTCCCCAAGTATGATAATGTTGTCAGCAATGGATATAGCCTACCTTTGGTTCCAGTCATGAAGAAACATGACAGAAATTATCCCTCCTCTTTGACTGCCACATTATATGGTTGCCCCCGTTGATGGGCCATTCTGGACTCTATGCCACTCTTCGTGTAAGATTAATTGAAGCATGACTTAATATTTGGCTTAAAATTTACATTCTTCAAATTCAAATTTTATTTCTTCTCGTTGGTGAACACCATCAATTCTCCATCTTTTCTGGCAAGCCATCAATTCTCCTTCTTTTCTGACATAAAGTTTAAAATCTTTGACAGCTGTCAACATGTATCTCTCTCAGAAGACAGACAATACTTCAGTCAGGTCATACATGGCTGTATATAACAAAAGCTGTCTCTGTACTCTCTCCCAAAGTCAGCCTCAAACATGGCTAAGGCTGACAAACATTTACTCATGCTAACCATTCACACAAGGCCTGGATTTGTCTCCCTCATATGCTTGTGTAGTTATGCCCACCTCTAATATGCCATCATAATTAAGACTGGATAATTCTGTACCTGTTGAACAGCTGCCTGTCAGGCAGTAATTAATAGTGCAGTTTCTGACGAGAAATAATGCTCCCAGTCTGTCTAACCAAATGTTTTTATTTCATATATTAATTCCTAAAGAAAATGGGTGGAAAACATTTATACACACAGATACATTTTCCTCCAGGCAAACAAATAGCAGCTCTCTCTCTCTCTCTCTCTCTCTCTCTCTCTCTCTCTCTCTCTCTCTCTCTCTGTGTGTGTGTGTGTGTGTGTGTGTGTGTGTGTGTGTGTGTGTGTGTGACACCCTCCCTGTTCAAATGAACAACCCCATGAAGCTTCATTAAAGATGTCTGAGGAGATAAAGTGAGGTATAAGTATTTTTTTAAAAAATATCAGTGTGGTGTAGGGATTAAGAGCAGCGAACTCTAATCTGGTGAACTAGGTTTGTCTTCTCCGGTCCTCCATAAGAAGCCTGCTGGGAGGTTCAGTTGCAAGACGGGAATGACTGGCCCAGTGAACTTCATGACTGAATAGGATTTAAACCTGGGTCTCCCAGACCCTCCAACCACTACCCCACAATGGCTTTCCATTCTGGTCACACCTCTCCTGTTCGGTCACTCATACCAACCCAATTAAAAATGAGTGATTCTGTTTGATGCTGAGCCTGGCTTGAGCAGTGCCTGTCTGCTGATGTACAACTTATATATTCTCCTTTTACCTTTCAGGCACTAGCAAGGACGCCATTTAGCTTCATCCACCCTGGTCTTCTGGTAGTTCCATTTTCTCGTCTTCCATGAGGTAACTGTAAGCAAGCAAATGGAAATGACAGATAGTACATCAATGGAGCTGAACTTGCCTACCAAGGTGAAGGAATTGGCCCTCAATGAGACAGAGCTCAGTTCTCCAGAAGGAGAGGATGTCAAAAAGAAGACCAAGGAGCTCCCTGACAGAGGCACTTGGAAAGGCAAATTTGACTTCCTTCTCTCTTGCGTGGGGTATGCCATTGGCTTGGGGAATGTCTGGCGCTTTCCATATCTCTGCGGCAAGAATGGAGGAGGTGAGACCGGTAGGCTGCAGACTTGCTGTTCCTTCACACTGGAGTTCATGCAGGGGTCGAATGCTTTTAGGATGCACCAGAAAGTAATATATATATTAAAAATCACAGTCTCATCGAGGGCATAAGTATTTGTATTCTGGACCATTTAGGTCACCAATATTAGGCCAGTGTTTGGATTCTTTTGCTTGTTTGTTTTTAGGGTTTTTTGAGGGGGGATTCTGAAATTATCCAGACACACTAATGTCCATGGGAAATATTTCCAGGGGACTGGAGGGGCATTTTTTCAATCAAATGCACCAAAATGGCAGTGGAGCTGATGCTACCTGTCCATGAAAGAACCCCCAAGTTTCAAATGAATTAAAGAATCCTTTAAATAATAATAATAATAATAATAATAATAATAATAATAATAATAATAATAATAATAATAATAATAATAATAATAATAATAATAATAAAGAATAGCCAAAACCAAACATGGGCAAGCAACCACTGAACAAAAGCCTCCCAATTAAAATATAACCAACAAGCTCCACCAAAATAACATCAAACCAGAGAATCCCAGCAGAACTACAAACCAGTGTGGCAAACTCAACACATCCAAGGTCAAACCAGAGAACTCAAGCCAATCTAATTGAAGAAAGGGAAGGCAGTCCACCTTAACAGAACCAGTATTAAACTACTGAATCCAAACAGAACCCAGGGCCAATTTGCCACCGCAAACCCGACCAAACTAATGTTAAACTGGAGAATCTCAGCAGAGGTTAGCTTGTAAGCAAACCCTACTGTGCGATCGATTCACCTGTGAGAGTTGCATCCCGTCCCCTCTCTCCTGTTCCCCAGGAAACCTACAAAAAAACAAAACACAACCCCAAACAAGTCTGATGCTTTAAAATGCTGTCTCTCTGATGTTCCTGAATATTCAGGAATGGGATACTGGTATAGATTGGGATTCTCCAGTGTGTATCCTGAAATATACCTGAAATATTTTAATACAGTATTTTCCAGGTATATTTTCACACCAGAGATATCTGAGTGCACATCCATAATTGGTTGACCTCAATACTTGATAAACTTGTGTATTTTAGCCATGCAGTTTTAAAGACATCACTATTAACCATATTGAACCATGGTTACTCACATTTGACAATAGACATGCTATACTCAAAGCAACTTCAGCTGTTCAAAATAAGCAAATGCAGCAATATGTTTTAAAACCAATAATCTGAAGGTGTAGGCTGTTAGAACAACAAAACATCAAAACCAATTAAAAGCCAATGACAAAACAGAGACTCCGATCAATCAGTGGTCATGATGCACTTAGGAAGAAATGGGTTTTCAGCAATTTGGGAAATTATGCCGGCAATATCTATAGTGTGATACCTCTGACATATCTTATGGAGCTGTTAAAAGGGTAATGGCAAACACTTTGAATCCTTTAAAGAAAAAACAATAAGGATTAGTATGTGTTCTGGCTGATTGGCTCAGGCAGGGAATTGCAAAAAGTGAATGCCTATAAAATCAGATTGCCAGATTACAACCTAGAGGGCTAACCCTCAAGATGATTTTTCACTGGTTGGGTCTTGTTTCCCTAATTTGACTTTCCCAAAATGACTGCCCAGGAGATGCAGAGGCCAACCACAGAGTGTTGGGAGGTTTCAAGCCAAGTTTCTTCCTATAATAGAAATTGCTATTTCCAAAAGCTTGGTCTCCCTGCAGACCCAAAGATGATACTTCCACGGCTCTTCTGGGGTACCTACTTCTGCAACCAAGTGAAGGAAAGCCAAGATTGGCTGTTTGCTTTGGGGAAGGGACAGTTTGAGGAAGAAAGATTCCGATGGGTGCTCTGGCACTCAAGGACAACTTATCTGGAATGAACATCCTATTGCATTCTTGCAATAGTAGCTTACTCCGTAACGGTAGCTTACTCAGCTTTACAGTTGATCAGGTATTTGAATCTAGATCTCCCCAGTACAAGTACAAGACTCTATGTCCATTGTACCACACTGGTAAGTGTTTGCTTTTACAATAAAAATTATTGCATCCTTCAACACCTTCAAGATTCTGTTTTACCTCATGTTGAGACTATAAGTTGACTCTGTGGAAGCAGAAAGACAGTTTTATAACTTCTCCAGTCTGGGAGCCTATTTTACATTCTGTTCGATAAGTAAGCAGCCATGGCTTCTTTAATTAATGATCATTATTGTAGTTACCATTTGCGTTAGTGGTTGCTGATTTAATTTTGTACATCGGTGCCTCCACAGACCAGTTCATATTAGAGTCTTTGTCATGCTAAGCACTGTCAGCCCTCTGTCACTACTCAAAGAGTTGAGAGCACAGAACTGCAGAACTGGAAGGAATTACAGGGTTGTAAAGCCTAACCTCATCCATCGAGACAGGAATAATAAAATAAACAACCCACTCCTCCCCCCGAGATTTCTCAGGGCATCTTTGCTTCTCATTCTTTTTCTCTCTCAGAGTTGTGGCAGAACTGCCATACGCTATCTACAGGAAGCTTGCTGTTCTCTTTTGGAGCAAAGCTCCTTTAACAATATGTTGACAGGCAGAAATGTAACAGGTATTGCTTTTCCTTCATATAGGGAGGTATGAGAGGGAAACTGCATCAGTTGAATGCCTGTCTGGTCATATATCTGATTGGCTATATCAGGTCACAGAAGAATGAAACTTGGTGGGAGATTGGCCTTGGGGAGATAGTCATAATAGCTTGTATTGTGCCCATGTATGAGGGGGAAATAAGAAACCTTTCTCTTCATTTGTTTATTTAAAACAGTTCTACTCCGCTCTCCAGCATTCATCAACAGAATTTTCCAGGCAACTTCCCATAAAATAATAAAAATCAACAAAATGTCAGCAAACAGTACATTAGCATTCACTAACTCCAATAAAAAAGCATTCAGGGTTGGTAGCTGGGGAGCTTGAAAGCAAGGGTTGTAGCCTTTAGTAGGCATTTCGCTTCCTGACGCCGCCTAAGGCTCTGTGGCTGGCATCTTCAGAGGATGCTGCCACAGACGCAGAGGCTAAACGCCAGGAGAGAATGCTGCTAGAACACGCTACAGCCCGAAACCACACAGCACCCAAGTGATTCCGCCGTGAGTGCCTTCGAACAAATAGAGCCAGTTGGCATTAGTAGCATTTCGATCATATTTCTGCGCTCGTGGCTGGCACCTTCCAGAGGATGCCAGCCACAGACGCCAGGCTAAACGCCAGAGAATGCTGCTAGAACACGGCCATACAGCCCGGTTACGCACTCCAAGTGATTCCGCCGGCGCTTCTAATACATTAAAATGTAGGTGTGTCTTTCAATCAAAAATTCAGATGAGCAATTCTGGTACCTAACTGTACAGAAGGCACTGGCTGACAATCTCTGGGAAGAATGTGCCACAACCATGGTGCCACCACAAAAAAGGTCTCGCATCTGGCAGCCATCCACCTTATTTTGAAGGCTCAGTGGAAGAGGCTTTGCTTTGCACCCAAAAGGTCCCAGGTCCAACTTCCACAACTCCAGTTAAAGGATCAGCTATCACGCCATGACTGCTTCCTGAGATCCTAGAATTAGCTGGCAGCCTGAGTAAATAGTACTGACTTGGACAATCTGATTCAGTGTAAAGCAGTTTCACGTGTTCATGTGTGTGACCTCTGAATCTGAAATCAGGCAGATTTACAAGGGAGCAGTCGCAGAACATAAAAAAGAGCCTGCTGGATCAGACCAGAGTCCATCTAGTCCAGCACTCTGCTACTCACAGTGGCCCACCAGATGCCTTTGGGAGCTCACGTGCAAGATGTGAAAGCAATGGCCTTCTGCTGCTGCTGCTGCTGCTGCTGCTGCTGCTGCTGCCCCGCCCCGCCCCGAGCACCTGGTCTGCTAAGGCATTTGCAATCTCAGATCAAAGAGGATCAAGATTGGTAGCCATAGATCGACTTCTCCTCCATAAATCTGTCAGCCCCTTTTAAAGCTATCCAGTAAATGTTCCTTAGATACAGAGGAAGGATTCCAGTGTGATACAAAAGTAATAATACAGATTTCACAGATATAGTTCTCCCTTCTGTGGCTCCAGGATGCCATACAAAAGGGGAACTACTTTTTCTCCCAAACAGGGTAACCAGCAAACTTCCCGGGGGAACTGTGTGACTCTCCTTCTTCCCCGCACTATGAAACACAAGCAGGAAAAGAAGAATCACAGTTCTTTTGCTTCATTGCTGCATCTGCACGACATGAAATGGCTTCAAAAGAAACAGAAACAACGAGTCTGAGGAGACAGGCTCCAGGCTGCCATTAATAACAGCGCATTTGTCTTGCAGAAAGATTTTATTACACTCACCGCTCTATGAAACGCTCCCTAGAAATGAATTGACTCCATCAATAATTATCTAGCAAGCGCTGAGAACCATTCCTATTAATGCCAAAGACAGAAAGATGGATCCAGTTCTTTAAAAAAATTAACTAATACTATGCTTGAAGGCCCCAATAATAGCAGAAACAAATAAATATAGTTTTTAAAAAAGAGACACTGGAATAATTCTCCGAACACCTCTGGCCATCCAATTTTTTATCAAATCAAAAGATAGGCTGTCTGTATGACAGGGAAAGGAAACTGCTACTCATTCTGACATCACAGCAAACTGAGATTAAGCAGAGGTTGGGCAGAAGCTGTAAATCATACACATCCCTTGTTCACCTTCCCTCCCTTGTGCATGGAACTTGATTCAAGGCTCCCTGGTTTGATCTCACTCCAATTCACCATGAAATCTGAATTGCAGGAACTTTGGTGCCCTGGACTTTATTTAATATATGCCTACAAACACCAGAATTAAAACCAGAAAAACCAAAACTCTTAGTTGGAGGGACTAAATGAACTTCAACTTGTCAAAGTGTCTCGTTGAGAAATCACAGCAAATTGGTCAAGGCAGTAAGGATTAAATCAAGTTCTGTATATGAAGGGACGGCAGTATGCAGCCATGGCAACAAGCCATATTCATGCCCAGTGTTGGTTTATTTGTTGTGGTGTCTGAAATGCAGTCATATATTTCAGAGGAACACAGGGAAGGGGAGATTTGAGAGAAGGAGAAATTAAGATATTTTGCACAATACGTTTATAATTAGAACGACCTTTCTGTTATAGAACTACATTAAGGCACCTTCCACACATGCAGAACAATACACTTTCAATCCACTTTCAATGCACTTTGCAGCTGGATTTTACTGTGCGGAATAGCAAAATCCACTTGCAAACAATTGTGAAAGTGGATTGAAAGTGCATTATAGTGCATGTGCGGAAGGGGCCTAACAGTTTTGGAAAGCTGAGCAAGTCATTGTGAATATAGAGGCAGTGGGCAGGTCTTTGACTTACATTCCTCCCTCCTCCCTCACAGGTGCCTTCTTGATTCCATATTTTCTTACTCTGGTGTTTGCTGGGATTCCCCTTTTCCTGCTGGAGACTGCACTTGGACAGTACACCTCTGTTGGTGGGCTCGGTGTCTGGAAACTTGCACCTATGTTTAAAGGTAATGTGAATCTGCTAAAGACTGGCTGTGTGGATAAAAAAAGCAGCAGCTGTTTGTGTCCTTGTATGCGTGGAGCCCTAGAATTATCATCCTCAGTCCAGACATAGTGCAAAACCCCATTCATTGTGCTTACTTTATGAAACCAGAGTCAGCTCACAGATGATCACCATAATCCTGGTTTGCCAGTGTGGTGTAGTAGTTAAGAGCAGGTGGTTCTAATCTGGAGAACCGGATTTGATTCCCTACTCCACCTGAGTGGCAGAGACTTACCTGGTGAACCAGATGTGTTTCCACACTCCTACATTCCTGCTGGGTGACCTTGGGCTAGTCACAGTTCTTCGAAACTCTCTCAGCCTCACCTACCTTACACAGTGTCTGTTGTGGGGAGAGGAAGGGAAAGGAGCTTGTTAGCCACCTTGAGTCTTCATACAGGAGAGAAAGGTGGGATATAAATCCAAACGCCTCCTCCTCCTCTTCTTCAATTGCTGTTTTCATTATCCCCAATAGGTACTGGACCGCATTGTGCCAAGGTGGTTCTGAAGAAATGCTGTAATTAAGCCAGAAGGTTCATGATCAATATACCAACCTGCAATTTTGTTTTGGCATGCCCTATCTAACTAGAGTTGATGGAATGGCCCATGTATGGATGATCGCATTGAACATAGTTGTATAATAGGGTTGCCAATCACCCAGTGGGGCCTGGAGTTCTCCCAGAATTAATACTGATCTCCAGATTGCAATCAATATTTTCCCTGGAGAGAACAGTTGCCTTGGAGGGTGAAGTCAATGGCATTATGCCTGGCTGAAGTCCTTCCTCTCTCCCAAACCCTGTCCTTCATAAGATGCACCCAAAAATCTCCAGGAATTTCCCAGAGTCAGGCCCCTTCCGCACATGCTGAATAATGCACTTTCAATCCACTTTGGAGCCTGATTTTACTGTGCGGAAAAGCAAAATCCACTTGCAAACAATTGTGAAAGTGGATTGAAACTGCATTATTTTGCGTGTGTGGAAGGGGCTCAGAGACACAGCCACTGTAATCCTAAAGAGTGTTGCACCTTTCATATTTAGATCCAAGGAAGATCAGTAACATTGAAGTTAGTGGGCTTAGGAAGATGTAACTTCACTTGGGATTGTATTATGCCTTTTATGAAATATTTTGGAAAAGAATTCAGGAAGTCGATGGAACTCTGCATGTAAATTGCCATCAAGTCACGGTTGACTTGAGGCAACTCATTGGGTTTTCAAGGCAAGAGGGTAACAAAATCGGTTTGTTGTTGCCCTCTTCTTCATAGTGACCCTGGTATTCCTTGGTGATGCCCCATCCAAATGCTAGTCAGAACTGACCCTGATTAGCTTCTGAGAGCTCTTATAGGCATCTCATATAAGAAATGGATCCTTGCCCTTTTCACTTTTCTAGCTTGGGTAGCTTTTACTAGTTATATATCGACTGGATAAAGTGCCTGTATTCTAATTAAAGGCCAGATTTTGTAAGATGGCATTGATGAGGTCTGGGAGTAGTTTAGAACTGCAATAAAATAGTTTCAAACGTGTAGATCAGATTCAAAAAATTACAGCATTTAAAAAATCTATAATCTGTAATTTTAAATTTTTAGGGAGAAAAAAATTACTAGATCTTACAATTAAAAATATTTTTTAAAATTTATTTTTATTGGTTTTCAAAAATTAAAATGCGTAATGATAGATTAACAAAAAGAAAAGTACAAATAATATTACATAATCAGAAGCTGTCCATAAGTTCTCCCTTTCTTCAATAAGGGAATTATACAATAAAGAAAAAAAAAGAAAGGCACGAAGGTTTTTACTGTTACATGCTGTTGTTTCACAACATTGCCATATTGATGTTAGTAATAGGCACAAAAGGAATTTTTTTTTTAAAAAATGTACAGTTAAACAAGTCATTATTGCATATCTTCCCCACTAATACAATAGGGTGGAGATTCTTATGTAGCTACTAACCAGATTAAAAACGTATCTTGCTACAGAGTGTACTGATATTCCCCTCCCCTGCTTCTAATTAGGCTCTGTAGTTATCCCCTCCCCAGGCCTCCCCAACAGCATTCCCGTATAAAATTAATATATCAACTCCCAAACTACTCATAGTTGTCTTTAAAACATTTTTAATTCTAATCTACTATGTTATTACTAATTATCTAATATTTAAACCAGTTGTTCATTTATTTATTTCAAACATTCTATTCTTGTTCTGAAATATCTGTTGCTTCACATCTGTAAAAAGAGAGAAGAATTTGTTAGTATTTCAGTTTCATGTATTTGTATTATATGAAAGTTTTATTAGTTCATTTATAATAGTATATTTGTATTATTCTATCAACAATTAAAAATATTAAGGCTCTCATACTAACTTGCTAGATCCATGGTTTAATTTTTTTGTTTCTCTTAATCTATGACATTTATAATTGGGAGTACTGCACTGGTTTCAAATAGGGAAAACAGAAAGCGAAGGTTCTCCCAATGTTTGTGTCTGCCAGTTCATCTATAGCAGGGGTAGGGAACCTGTGGCTCGAGAGCCGCATGCGGCTCTTCTGCCCTTGCACTGTGGCTCCACGAGCCGAGCCGCCGGCTTCATCCTTGCCCGCCCTATAGGCAGCAGGGCGGGCGCATCCATGCGCTTCTCAGAATGAGCGGAGTAAAAGGTTAAAAACCCCCAATATATATAGTGTTATCTTTATTTTAAATGTCAAACATTTTTTGCGGCCCCAAGTGTTTTCTTTTCCCATGGAAAACGGGTCCAAATGGCTCTTTGAGTGTTAAAGGTTCCCTACCCCTGATCTATAGAGCCAAGCTTCATCTATAGAGCCAAGCATTTCCACAGCTTGTTTCTATTCTGCTCCATGTACCTCTTTTAGTTTGTGTACCTTGAATCTCTTGACTTAGCAGTGAACCCTGAAACACTTCATCATCAGTGCAATGTAAACTTTCCAGATCTTTCACCTACTGTCGTGGTACTGCCCATATGCCTGGAAAAAAATGTCCTGTCTCTTTAATAAAGACTTAATATGTGGAAAGGGGCACCTGAAGATTTTCATTATGTAGCGGTAAATAACATTATCTGGTGAACAACAACCCCTTAAATCTCTGTTAAAGAGACAGGCGAGTTCTCTCTCCAGCGGATAACTCTCCCCGTTTCTGTCTTCCCGGCACAAGCGTGTGTGATTCAGGGGGATGTTTTCTGAACATTTTGTGTTTCTTGTCTTTTAGGAGTGGGCCTGGCTGCCGCGGTTCTCGCCTTCTGGTTGAATATCTATTACATTGTCATTATTGCCTGGGCCCTGTATTATCTTTTCTACTCATTCACGGCGGTGAGGGAAAGAAAATCACATCGCGGTGATCCCAAGACTGTGGCGTGGTTATGTCATTACAGTGAAATGAATGTTTTAATATTTGTGCTGATAACAGAGATAACAGTGTGGGAGCAGCAGTTAGACCGTGGATGTCAAACATACGGCCTGCAGGTCCGATCCAGCCCCTGAAGGCTCTTTTTCCAGTGCTGCCATGCTGAGCCCAACATTATTTATTTATTTATTTATTTATTTATTTATTTATTTATTTATTTATTTATTTATTTATTCAATTTCTATACCGCCCGATCCCCGAAGGGCTCCTGTAAGCTCCGCTTCTGAAGCCAACTGTAAGCTCCGCTTCTGAAGCCAACATGGGCTTCAGAGGCAGCTCATGTAGCTCAATGCTGGACCCAGGCCAGATCGACCCCACAGTTTATATATATTTATTTATATATTACATTTGATAAACCGCCCTACCCCCGAGTTCATTGGTGATATCCTCACTGCTGATTAATCCTGGGATAGTCATCCGAAATATCCAGGTTCCCTCGAGATCTCCTCACAGCCGAACTGTGGAACACAGATCAGTCCTGTTTCTGGAGCTCCCCCCACCCTTATCACGGGATTTTCCTGGACCTGCTTGTATATGCACCTTTTTGAAAAAACACTCCAATGGGAGCTAATGGGAGATGGGGGCTGCACGTTTGAGGGTCCATAACTCTGGCCTCCATTAACCAAACTTCACCAAACCTGGGTAGTATCATCAGGAGAGTCTCCTACTAATACCACTCAGGTTTTGTGAAGTTTGGTCCAGGGAGTCCAAAGCTATGGACTCCCAAAGGGCGTGCCCCACCCACCATTGTTTTCAATGGGAGCTAATAGGAGATGGGGGCTACACATTTGAGGGTCCATAACTTTGGCCCCCATGAACCAAACTTCACCAAACCTGGGTGGTATCATCAGGAGGGTCTCCTAAAGATACCCTGAATTTTGGTGCTGCAAGCTTAACAATTGCACCCCTGACAGCAGGGACCCCCCCCCCCCCCAAGGGGCAGGCCTAGATGTCTTCACTAGAAACATGCTGCAGTGAGGATGTTGGAACCTGGATGAAAAGGTGCCAATTCTTTTGAAACCTGGTTGTATCTAGATTAAATTTTCAGTGGGAATTTGGCCATAGTTGGGCTCTGCATGATCCAGCTTTAAACTGTGGGCTCCACCTCTGAAGCCTGCAGTGTAAAGCTGGATCCGGCCAGTCTGAGCCCAGTGCAGAATATATAGTGCAGAATATATAGAGTTTCAGTGAGTTTAGTTAGAAACATGCAGCTCTGTTTAGGATAGCCCTATTACTGAACTTCATAGTTGACATGGGATTTGAACCCAGATTTGGTCTTATGAACACTGTGTGAGTCTTTATACTTTTCACATGGCTTGATCTGACCAACAGTGCAACAAGGTAGAGTACCAGAGTGTTCACTTTGAACTCTAGATGCATTATTAATTCTTTATTCAAAGGAACTTACCTTTTTTTTAAAAAAAAAGTCATGGTAAAACAACCAATAGCAGCAATTGATTAAAAAGCCATTGATAAACACTGGTTTAAAAACTGATTAAAAGTTGATTAAAAAATAAAAATCGGGGCATGGACAACTTGCCAGGTTGTGTTTAAAGACACCAGAGAGAAGAAAGGAAAGAATATTTGCACCTTCTTGGAATTGGGTGCGTGTGTGTGCCGGGTGGCAGTGGGGTGGTAGCCCCAGAGGCTGCCCCTCCCAAAATCCATCTCCTGATGCAGCATCTCACTCCGTCTTGTCATAGAACCAATATGAGAATGACAACATGGTGACTCAGGTCAATCAAAGATGGAACCTTGTATCAACTAAATGTTTGAAGAATGCCACTTATTATTCATTCATTTATTCACTGTATTTGTACCCTATCAAAGAGTCTTCCATCAAATAGAACACAATAACATTTAAAAGTTTAAAACCATTAAAACTCTAGCTCTGAAACAGGTGGCAAACTGTCAGTGTTCTTATACTGCAGCACAATGAAGTTTCAAATCCCCATAGACATATATTTGAAATAAGTTTTTTCCCTATCATTATACAAATTGTACTTTGTATATGACATGTAATGAAGCTACAGATTTAAGTTGAATCTTGATTGTCGTAGAATCAGCCTGACACATTTCTTTCTTTTAAAAATCCATTATACATCTATAATGAGATTTTGAGAATAGGTACAATGACAAACTATTTATTTGACAAATAAATCGATTAAAAGGTAGATGATTAACAAGGAAATCACATATGTAGCGAGGAGTCCCAGTGATGCTTCTCTTGAAGACTAAAAGCCTGTATATTTTTTTAAAAAAAGGTTATGTAGAGTCTTGGGCTGATTCCGCATGGGCCAAAAACAGCAGTGTGAAAATGGTGTGAAAATGGTGTAAAAGGATTTAAAACAGTGTAAAAGGGTTTATACTGTTTTCACACTGTTTCTACACCACTGTTTTTGGCCCATGCGAAATCAGTCTTGGAGAATTTAACAGGCTAGGGAAGCTATTAGCAAGGGTTAACCTCACGGACTTTGAATGTATTTTTTTAACTGGGTTTTTCCAACCAGGGCCTCTCTGCCTGTAATGCATTTCATCACAGCCCAGCTTTTCTTATCAGTATAAAGCCTCCTTTAATCTACCTGTCCTGGCAATCAATAGACATAAAGGCATCTGTTTCTATTGTCCCCGTGGGAATCATTTCATTTGATTTAGACACAGCTGCTCAGGGGTGGGATATGTGGCCTGCTCATTCCCATGCTGAATTGTTGTTGGACTGTGTTCCCAAGCATCAATGAAACCTCCTGCCCATATGTTCCCATTGTTTGTTCACTTTCTGAAACACACGCCTATAACCCTCCCAAGTAATACCCGCATTTTCTGTTGCTCTTTCTAAAAAACCAATTCACTCACTTGTATAGGCTTCATTTTGGTGACTGATTCTTACACAGAACTCCAGAGGCCTCTGACGTTTTAGATTTTTCCTTCCTTCCTTCCTTCCTTCCTTCCTTCCTTCCTTCCTTCCTTCCTTCCTTCCTTCCTTCCTTCCTTCCTTCCTTCCTTCCGTCCGTCCGTCCGTCCTTCCTTCCTTCCTTCCTTCCTTCCTTCCTTTTGGTTTGAAAAAGCTCCAGTGAGATGTGGGGTGGGGTTGAGGGGGGAGCAGGTTGTGTGTGGAAGAGCAGCTTGGAATAAAGAAACTGAAATTCAGTAAGTGAAACTGACCTTGACCCTCCATACCTGTCTACCCCTTAACTAGGACCTACCATGGCAGAGCTGCGGCAAAGCGTGGAACACAGAGAAATGCTTTTCCAACTATTCCCTGACTGACACCACCAACCTGACCAGCGCTGTGACCGAGTTCTGGGAGTACGTCCCTCACCTCAGTCAGGTTTCGCTATCCTTGGGATTGTCTTCATAGTGCAGGGGCTGAAGCAATGATGGGAGGCAGGAGGGAGAAGGTGGCACGTCTGATTTATCAGACAAGCATCTACACAAATGCACATACTTCGGTATTGCTCTGAAATGCTTATGGATCAACCCTAAGCAAGTCTGTTCAGAACTAAGGCCCAATTTATTTGATGGGGTTTATTTCCAAGTGTTCTTAAGGTTGCAGCCAGCGTGGTATAGTAGTTAAGATTGGCAGTCTGATCTAGATAACCAGATTTGGTTCTTCACCTGAAGCCTGCTGGGTGACGGTGGGCCAGTCACAGTTCTCTCGGGCCTCTCCCAGCCCCAAATACCTCACAAATGCCTGTTGCAGGGAGAGGAAGGGAAGGCCATTGTAAGCCGCTTTGAGACTTCTTATGGCAGAGAAAAGCAGGGCACAAAAACCAAACAATCTGGGTTGCTATTGCACCTTCGCATGGAGACACGTCTCTTTTTTAATTTACTTTCCACCAATGCGTAGCTATGCAGGCATGCACAAATGAACCCCCACAGCCATGCTGATGTCTCATGATATGACTATATGCACCTGCATAGCTACGCAGATGTATGCCGCAAAATTAAAAAACAAGGAAAATGGAGGCGAATAAAGCCCCTCCTGCCCAGCTGTTCGCTTGCGAGTGGCTGCAACCTGGGATTTTTGGGAAAGACTGACTAGTAGCGCAATTCTCAAACAACCCAGTTGGGACAGAATCATTTTAGAGGTGGGATCTGTGCGAAGTTTCCCCCCAAAACTTGTTTTTTACAGTCCTACACCCATGTTTATTGGCCTGTGTGAAATAGAGACACCGTGTAGGGCAGGGGTAGGGAAACATCTGGAGAGCCGCAGGTTCCCTACCCCTGGTGTAGGGGTTTCAAGGCAAGAGACTGAGATCCTCGGCTTTATGTAGCAACCCTGGACTTCCTTAAGGCTCCCATCCAAATGCTAACCAGGGCCAACCTGATGAAATTGGGCTAGCCTAGGCCAGTGATGGCAAACCTTTTCGAGACCGAGTGCCCAAATTGCAACTCAAAACCCACTTATTTATCGCAAAGTGCCAACGCGGCAATTTAACCTGAATAACCCCCTTGAGCAGGGGCCAGCCTGCTGTAGCCTCCAGCAAGTCCCACATGCGCCACTCTGCACCTCCCTAGCATCTCTGCCGCCTCTCCCCCCCCCTGCCCCCCGGGCAGCAGCCACCTGGAGCACAGGCACCAGGCCCGCCAGCCTCCCTTCTCACTGAGGTGCACGCACATAAAGTCCAGCAGCCCAGGCCAGCCCAGATGTTGGGGGGGTGATTTCCCCCACACACACATGACAAACTCTGTGCGCACGTGCCCACAGAGAGGGCTCCGAGTGCCACCTCTGGCACCCATGCCATAAGTTCGCTACCACTGGCCTAGGCCATCCGTGGCATTTTTAAATATTCAGCCTCAGTGGGTCTCAGTTCTGATTTTCTTTTCTTTTCTCTCTCTTTCAGGAGAAATATGCATCAGATCTCTGGAGGTTTGGGAGAGCCGGGTAATGTTCGCTGGCCCTTAGCAGGGATGCTTGCATTATCATGGGTTCTGGTATATTTTTCCATCTGGAAGGGTGTTGAGTGGACTGGAAAGGTACTTTACGTGAACTGCTTTCTTCAGTAAGATCTTTGAGTGCTTTAGTCTTCCTGCAGTTTTTTTTGCCTGAGTGCCTGTAATTAAAGTTTCCACATTTCAAGGCAAAATTGTAGTGCGTGGTATACAATTTTTGCTATATATTCACAGTAGCAAAAGTTGTCACACTTTCCTTTTCTAGGAAAGTTTTCTTTCCTCAGCAGAACAAGGCGATTTAAACCAAACCAACCCTTCTTCACCTTTTTGAAGCTTCTATGCGCAATTATTTAAACATGCATTTAGGGGTTTAGGTACAAAATTATTTTTAAGGCATGAAACTTTGCGATTGGACTGACAGGGTGCAGTTGCTGTTGACTTGGCCTGAAACACCCTAATGAACTGTTCAAACTTCAATTATCCTGTTTTGACGGTGACATTTGCTGCTACTGAGCATAAAAGAGAGAATCTTCACCATCAAAATTCCTGGCCTGGTGGTGGATTATATATTTCTTTATGTTCTACATTTTAACTAACCTCCCACATTCCTTCCCTCTCTCATGTAGGTGGTGTACTTCTCAGCCACCTATCCTTACTTCATGTTGTTTATTCTGTTCTTTCGCGGAGTCACCTTGCCAGGAGCCAAGGAAGGAATCCTCTTTTACATTACTCCCGATTTCAGCAAACTCTCGAAGTCTGAGGTTCGTATTCCCTCTGCGACAGGATCACTAATTCAGGCGACAAACAGCCTCTTGGTTTTTTGGCAGTTTCTAAATTTCAAGCCAGAAAGAGTAATTCAGGTAATTAAACTGGCATGTCCAAAATGTTGTGATATAATACGCTGGTATGCCATTAAGGCCTGTTTTGAAAATGAAAGTATATCTGAACACATGAAACTGCCTTATATAGAATCAGAATATTGGTCTTTTGAGGTGAGTATTGCCTACCTATTGCTGTGGAGGTGAATCTATGGCACTCCAGATGTTCATGGACTACAATTCCCATCAGCCCCTGCCAGCATGGCCAATTGGCCCTCCCCCTCCCTCCCCTCCCCTTGCATGCCACCCCTCCCCTCCCTCCCTCTCTTCCCCCTGTTAGGGTGGGTGGGCCATGTCCAGATGCCTGCCCCCCTCCCTCCCCTCCCTTGCATGCCACCACCCCTCCCCTCCCTCTCCTCCCTCTCCCTCTGCTAGGGTGGATGCAGAGGTGGGCCATGTCCAAGGCCACAAGGCTGGCTCCACTCCCACTGCCACATTGCATTCCACCCCTAGCCCCACCTCTAACCCTCCCTCCCTTCCCCCTGTTAGGGTGAGTGGGCCATGTCCAAAGGCCTGGCCCTCTCCCCCTCCCCCTCCCTCCCCTCCTTTGCATGCCACCCTCCTCCTGCCACCCCTCCCCCTCCTTTTCCCTCCCTTTCCTTGGCGGGTGGGTGGGGCTTATTGTCCAGATGCTGGCCCCCTCCCCTACCTTGCATGCCACCCCTCACTTCTTCCCCTTCCCTTGCATGCCACCCCTCCTCCTCCCACCCCTCTGCTAGGGTGGGTGGGCCGTGTCCAGATGCCAGGCTCCTTCTCCCTCCCCTTCGCCACCACGGACCTATTGTTTACTGGCAGCAACTCTCTAACTTCTTCTGGCAGAGGTCTCTCACATCCCTTGCTACCTTTTCTTTATACTGGAGATCCTGGGGACTGAACCTGGGGGTTTCCACATGCTAAGCAGATGTTCTCCCACTGAGCTTTTGTTCCTCTCCTCGCTGCTGTGTAGAAGCTGCTGGGAAAGCCTCTGTGTGGCTCTGCCTTTTCATCAGCAACACAACGGCAGCAGTCTGTGGGCTGTGGCTGTCATGGCAAACTCCCAGAGATATCCAGCTGACCACTGTCAGAAACAGTGGATTAGACCTTACCAGTTTTTGTCTTGGCTCGTGGACTCAATTTCCCACTGTGCTGCAGCTCCCATGCCAAGTGACTTTTGTCTTCACAGGTCTCAAACTCCCTATCTTTTTCCTGTGATCCCAAAAGCTCCCCATCCCTTTCAACCGTGGAAAAGTAAAATCCAGCCCCATATTATGGATGAAATGAATGTTTGGTCCAATCCCATACTACAGTTCTTATATAATGAGGACTTGTTACATGCTCCTGCTTCCACATGTATACTGGTGAGGGGGGTGGATGCTTTTTTTTAAACAAACAAACAAACTTTGATGAGTATAGAGCAGGGGTAGGGAACCTGCGGCTCTCCAGATGTTCAGGAACTACAATTCCCATCAGCCCCTGCCAGCTTGGCCAATTGGCCATGCTGACAGAGGGAGACTGATAAGCGGAATTCTAGGATTCTGAATTTTATCCTGGAAGCTCCGCAGGGATTACCTACCCCAATATAGAAAGGTAGGATACAGGCCAATATCCCAGACTCCTCATTTTGGGACTCATCAGGTGATAAGTGCATCAGATCTATTGCTTTCCCTTTGAGATGCTTGGCTTGATTTGCTGCTGAATGAGGATTTTTTTTTATTATAATACGCCAGCATGACATAGTGGTTAAGAGCAGGTGCACGCTAATCTGGAGAATTGGGTTGGATTCCCCGCTTTGCTGCTTGAGCTGTGGAGGCTTATCAGGTGAACCAGATTAGTTTGTGCACTCCAACACATGCCAGCTGGGTGACCTTGGGCTAGTCACAGTTCTTCAGAGTACTCTCAGCCCCACATGGGGAGCGGGAAGGGCAAGGAGATTGTAAGCCCCTTTGAGTCTCCTTACAAGAGAGAAAGGGGGGATATAAATCCAAACTCCTCTTCTTCTTTGCAATGTTGTTCTTTGGTCAGAGAGCCTGACTTTTTTGATTTTTGTGTGTCAAGTGTGCCTTGCTATTGGGACAGTCCTGCCTTTGTTCATATGCCTTAATAACCAGACAGGGTGGACCACTCCCATGTCTCACAATGAACATTTAAAAGTCTCTGACTCAGTGGACTGTTTTAAGCTGACATTTGTTTGCCTTGCAGGTCTGGATGGATGCAGCCACACAAATCTTCTTCTCCTACGGCTTAGGCCTGGGGTCTCTGATTGCCTTGGGGAGCTATAACACTTTTCACAATAACGTCTACAGGTTTGTACTGTGTGCCTTCATCTTTCTCCAGTAATAGTATGTAGGATTTATATAGTGGTTTTGAGGGCTCAAAAAACTTCGCACACTCACAGGCCAAATTGGAACCTTATTCTTCCTGCTTTTTTAGGGTCAATCTACAGACCGAAAAGTCCTCACTTTTGTTGGTGAACGACAAGAGGACTTTGCATCAGAGTTTGCCTACCACTGTTTTGTGTCTCCCTAATGCAGTCAGGTCCACTACTCCTTATAGTAGGCACCTTCCCTTCCGTGGTGTTTTCTCCTGCTTAAAATTCCCCATGGAGCTGCTGTTGATTCTGTTTGTTTGTTTGTTTGTTTAATGGGTTTATAGACCGCCCTCCCCCGGTCTATAACTTACATGCACCCTCAATGTAACATGACTTTGTAAAGAGAACCAGCGTGGTGTAGTGGTTAAGAGCAGGTGCACTCTAATCTGGAGAACTGAGTTTGATTCCCCGGTCTGCCACTTGAGCTGTGGAGGCTTATCTGGTGAACCAGATTAGCTTGTGCACTCCAACACATGCCAGTTGGGTGACCTTGGGCTAGTCACAGTTCTTCGGAGCTCTCTCAGCCCCACCTACCTCACAGAGTGTTTGTTGTGGGGGTGGGGAGGGAAAGGAGTTTTTAAGCCCCTTTGAGTCTCCTTACAGGAGAGAAAGGGGGATATAAATCCAACTCTTCTTCTAAATGGAGCCCATAGGGTAATCAGATTACCCTATGATCGGGATCAGGAGCAACAGCCGCAGAAGGCCATTGCGTTCACATCCTACATGTGAGCTCCCAAAGGCACCTGGTGGGCCACTGCGAGTAGCAGAGAGCTGGACTAGATGGACTTTGGTCTGATCCAGCTGGCTTGTTCTTATGTTCTTATGTTCTTATTACCATGGGGGTAATCTAAGGGAACAAATGGCTGAAGTCACTTCTCCCCATGTGTTGTGGTCCCAAGGAGAAAAGAGCTGACATGAATCTGTTGATCCAGTTGCCAACTAGACTGGAGTTTTGAATGGGAGAGATCCCAGGTTGTTAATCTTATGACAGGACAGCTGGGAGTCATCACGTAGGCATTGACTGCCAAGAAAAGAGACTGCATTGAGGAAACTATAAACTTGGACTGTGAGCTTACTTTATTATCCTCTGCCTTGAAGTCTGGAACTTCAAATGGACAATATACAACTATATAGGAATTAAGTACCATTAGGTATTGTTCGTAGGAATAGAGGATTGCCTCTCAAGTTCTTGCTTTGTTCTGCTCTGTTGCTCTTCTATGTTGACGCAGCACTTTGCACTTTTCTACATTAAAATCACCTGTATTGTTTACTTAATTGTCTGGATTTTGGCCAGTGGGCACAGTACAATAGTTGCTGTCCGAATGAACCTGAGAGGCACAAAACTCCCACTGAACAGCCAATGCAGTTCCTTCAAGTTATCTCCCAACGAACATGAAGATTTCATCCCACGTAGGCCACCGTACTACACCAATTAGTTGCAAGTGTGGGATATTCTGGAACCAACCAGAGCGTTTACCAGATTATGCTGTCGCATCTAGTTGGCCCCCAAAGTGCATGGAGTTCAACACATAGGGGTAGATTTCAAAAAAAAGTGTTGCGAAGGGTAAAAATGCATTTTAAAAGCTAGAGCCAAGAAGCACGTATATCTTTGGTCTCCGTCATCCTTACACATGAGATGTTGATCAGCAAACGGAAGGAAGAGGAACCCAACATCACAAATCTACCCGACAGCAAAAAGGCTCTCATAGCACTTGGATTCTTTCCAGTGGTGGGATCCAAAAATTTTAGTAACAGGTTCCCTCGCCAGCCCCACCCCCCTCAGCAAAGCGGGCAGAGGCGTACCTAGGCAAACCTGAGCCCTGAGCAAAACCTGCGTTGGAGGCCCCCCCCATGGGCAGCCACCCCACCATGACCCCCCAAAATTTTTTTGCACCAGGTCATTTCTAAATCATTATCCCATTATAGAAAATGCCCCAACTCACAAATCTGAACACAGCATTGGTGAAACACACAGGTTCTTTGATAGAGACTGGTGAGATAAAAGGTACGAAAGGCTGAGAATCAATGAATTGCAGTACCTGAAAGGGATTAACCCAGTTCAGGGAGTTACATTATTAGTCGCAATTGCTATATGGAACCTTCACGTTCAAAGGCAGTATGCCTCTCGGGGAGGCGAGGGCGTGGAGATGGAGAAGCGGACCCAATTAGTAACCCCCTCTCGGCACACACAAATAATCAGTAACCCACTCTCGGGAACTGGTGAGAACCTGCTGGATCCCACCTCTGCATTCTTTCTCATGCTGGCAATTAACGTGCCACAAACAGTACCCAATACATGTTTCGTGAAGAAACCGATCATGGTAGTCAGGGCTTTGCAATCTGTCCTCATTATTACGTGGTGTAGGCAGCCGTGTCGGGTTTCTTGTGTCTCCAGCAGTTTCTAATCCAGCCTGATTTCCTAACTGTTGAGCACTCTGAACTTATCCAGACTTTTCTCCGCATAATCTTTTTTTTTTAATGAATAGCATCTTCCTTGGGGGCCGCTGAGCATGTGATGTTCCTTTGGAAATGCTCGCTGCTGCCTCCTGCTTTTTCCGAAGAATGATGTGTCTCTAGAGAGAGCTGAAGAGGCTTTAAACATTCACAAGGAAAACCTCTTAAATGCCTTCCTGTTCTTAATCCATTAACAAGGAACTTGGGCCGTGCTCGTGAACCTTAAGCTTCATTTAAGACTCTTCCGGTGCAGTCCTGAACAGACTCGCCCCTTTCTAAGTCCGTATGAGCCGATGGGTGTCGAGAGGGAGCAACTGAATTTAGGATCGCTCCGTTAATCTAGCCACAGGGAAGCAATTTCTGGTGACAACTGGCCTGCTGCATGAACATTTGAATCAAACCTATATTTTTGCTCTCGTCCCCCCTGCTGTCTTATTCCCGCAAGGCCACGGCCCTCTTCTTTTCTCTCTCTTATTCTTATCCCAAGATAACACCAAAAAAAAAAAATTCACGATATGAAGAACACGGATTCTTTTTAATGGGGGGAAACTCTAGCTGATTCCGCCTGGGCCAAAAACAGCGGTGTGAAAACGGTGTGAAAACAGTATAAACCCTTTTACACCGTTTTAAACCCTTTTACACCATTTTCACACTGTTTTTACACTGCTGTTTTTGGCCCATGCGGAATCAGCCTCTGTTATACCAAGTCAGACTTCTTGGCTCGTCCACGTCGCCTGTTCTGATTATCAGTGGCTCATCAATTCCTTTGGCAAAGAACATAAGAACTAGCCTGCTGGATCAGACCAGAGTCCATCTAGTCCAGCTCTCTGCTACTCACAGTGGCCCACCAGGTGCCTTTGGGAGCTCACATGCAGGATGTGAAAGCAATGGCCTGCTGCTGCTGCTGCTGCTCCTGAGCACCTGGTCTGCTAAGGCATTTGCAATCTGAGATCAAAGAAGGGTCTTTTCGACCATCTGCAGTCTGAGTTCACCAAAGAGATCCTTCCTCTCTCAGAACACGAGAACTCAGGCTGCTCACTAAAGTTTATTTGCAGATGACTCAGGGCAGACAAAAGATCTTCAGCTTTCTTGGGAAGGGTACATTTCTTCCTTTCCCTTCCTTCCTCCACTCTGTATCCCACCCCATTCCTAAGTATCAGGGCAGCTAACTGTGCTGAATTCATAAAACCTATCACAATAATTAAACCACCTTTTCTGTCTATTCCCAGGCCAAAAAAATCTTCCACTGATTTTTTTTTAAAAATGGTAACACTATTACAAAAAAGATTCTTAGATGGAATAGTTCAGCATTTAGCCATTGGGAGTTCCTTTCTTTGTTGACCTATGACAACTTTAGTTTCTTATGTGTGTATATAAAGTGCCGTCAAGTCACAGGTGACTTATAGTGACCCCAGCAAGGGACTTCCAAGAAGCAGGGGTGATTTGCCATTGCCTTCTTCCTTGGAAGTCTCCCTTCTGAGTACTAACCCTGCTTAGTTCTTAGATCTGGTGAGATTGGGCTACAGTGGTGGTGAACCTTTGGCACTCCAAATGTTATGAACTACAATTCCCATCAGCCCCTACCAGCATGGAGTGCCAAAGGTTCACCACCACAGGGCTACACCATGCCACCTTCCCTCCCAATTTTAGTTTTTCATACAGAGGGAAAATGTGAGTGGGGGTCTTGTGACACCAAGTGTACACCTGCAGCAGTAGCTTCTGATCTTTTGATGCTAGACCAGTGAGGGCTTTGTTGGTCCTAAGCAGCAAACTAAACAACAGGACAGGAAGCCAGTACAAACCACTTTTGCAAAGTCAACCCTTGCATTTGGCATTTGCTGAAGTGTTTGTCACCAGAACATTGCAGTATTGAAATGTGTGTGGAACATGGTACAGAAGGTATGTGACGGTACAATATTAACAGGACAGCAACCCTTTTGTTTTAGAAAGAGTTTAGCATGGTGAAGGCTTAGAAGATGATGGATGTTGTGGAGAAAGAGAGTGTTGACTAATATTTCCTCTCTTCCCAAGTTCTGGTGTAATGAGACGGAATCTACTGTAATGAGACAGGTTTTGCAGTAGATTCAGGACAATCTCTGCTAACAGCCCATAATAATTATCTTAGGGAATTTGCTTCCCCAAAATGTAATGAGGGCTATAACTTAGATTGGCTTTATAGGAGAGGAGACAAATTCATATCTGTCAATGGCTGTTAACCCCAGACGTCAGGTTACTGGATACAATCTTCAGGGTAGGGTCTGCTTTGGGATTCCCAAAGTTGGGACTCCAAAAATTGTTCAAGGTTGCAGAGAAAGATGCTAGACTTGATGGCTGTTGGGTCTGATCTAGTAAATTTCTTTTTACACTGAAAAATAATTGCAGCAAAGCATGCACAAACATAGATAGGTAAATTGCACCTACCCTAATTGTTGCTGGATCTCTACCATTACTTTTCTTAGCATTTCTGGAACAGACACTTCTTTTCTATCATATGGACTGTTCTGAATGCTTGGTGGGATGAAATGTGTGTTCGTTTGCTACTCTCTGCTTTCTCTTTTCCAGGGACTCCATCATTGTTTGCGGCATAAATTCCACCACCAGCATATTTGCAGGTTTCGTTATTTTTTCTATCGTGGGATTCATGGCTCACCTCACCAAGAAGTCGATATCTGAGCTGGCATCCTCAGGTAAGCAAACACTATCTTTGAAATATCCAGCTGTAGGGAAAATGAAGCCGAGGGGGGTTTTTTATCCAAGGATTTTTTTTCATCCTGCATCAAGAACAGCTGGATTTCCATTGAATACAAACGCAATGGAAAGTTCTCATGGCGGTCGCGTGGAGTCAGAAGTATGAAGAGAGTTCTGTGCCTCCTGGTTTCTCGATTCTGATCATGTCTGCAGCTCGTGGATAACTTCAACCTTCCTCTTGTCCCATTTTTAGATCTGGAAATGGCTCCTGGGAGCAACTATTTACTCTGGCAGGGACATTTATGTGTAGCCAACATTACACATAAGTATCCTACTGGAGAAAATGGTGGCTCCCAGAGACCATTTCAAAATGTAAAAGTACGTGCAGAGCAGGGGGTGAGATTTGAAGCTGCTCATGTCAACTGGACCGCTGAGAGGAACAGAATTCTTATCACACATCTATTACAAAATCTTCAGAGTGGTCACAAGAACTTTGCCTTGTGGAAACTGGCCCTTATTTGCACAATTTCTCTTACTGGGCAGGATGTCCACGTTTTGCCATTCTGTGTAATAAGCTGCATTTGCTTCAGGTGGGCAGGGTAACGAGTTGGGTCTTGCAATCTAGCCCTGCCCTCAAACAAATGAAAATCTTCTACAACCGTTTTGTTCACTTCAGAGACAAAAGTTGGCATCCTCCTTGCAATGTCAAACCTCTTTGTCACCACCAGAGATAAGAAGCTTGCTTCTTTTTCAGAAAAGGGGGATTTCAAGAAGCTGTTTTCTCCGCCTGGCACCACATTTATGATGTTTCTGCACTCCTGCAGAATGGCAGCATATGCACAGCCCTAGTCCCCAGTAACAAACTGTAAGCTATTTTCAGAACTTAAAATAGCCTTCTAAAGATTATATTTCTTCCCTTTGGAGAAACATGTAGGCAGCCCTAGTGCAGTGGTCAAGCACATGCAGAAAACCCCAGATTCAGTCATGGCATCTCCAACTAAAAGGTTGATGGGAAAGACTTTTCCTCTGCCTGAGATCCTGAACAGCCGATGTCAGTCAGGATAATTACCTTCATGGAAGAGCTCTGGTTACAGCTGGACCAAGGCGTATCGGCACTGCTGGTGTTATTAGATCTCACTGCAGCTTTTACGTGGTTGACCATGATCTTTTGACCGATTGCCTCGCCGATGCTGGGATTCAGGGCACAACTTTGAACTGGCTAGCCTCATTTCTTCAAGGCTGGGGACAGCAGGTGTCACTGGGGAAGGGGACATCCCAGCAGCACCCCTTAAATGTAGAGTACCGCAGTGGGGTCTTGTCTCCCCAATGTTGTTTAACATCTATATGCAACCCCTGGCACAGCCTGTCTGGAGCTTTGGGCTGAGTTGACATCAATATGTTGATAACACCCATCTTGTTCTGCTGATGGAGGACCGGCTGGTCTCTGCCCCTGATGCTCTGCAATGGTGCTTGTTGGTTAGTTGAGGAAGAGTAATCTGAAGTTAAGTCCGTCAAAGTCCTGTGGCTGGGCTGTTGGGAGATGCCTGAGGATTTTGAGCTGCCTCAATTGGACAGGGTGACTGCCTACTCCTTCAAAAGCCTGGGCGTGATCATGGAGTCCTCCTTATCAATGGTGGCTCAGGTCATGCACGTGGTCATGCAGTTGGCCCCCTACCTCTCCCATGCTGACCCAACCATAGTGATTCAAGCAATGGTCACCTCAAGGCTAGACTACTGTAATTCACTGTATGTGGGCTTACCTTTGAGCTGGATCCAGAAGTTAAAGCTTATCCAACATGCAACAGTCAAGTTCTTCACTGGAACATCAGAGAGGGTGCATATTACTCCCATCAAACATCAACTGCTCTGATTACCACTTGAATTCTGGATCATGTTCAAGATGTTAGTTTTCACTTTTAGGGCCTTACATGGGCTTGAACCCTCATATCTTAGGGGCCACTTATCCCCATATTGCCCACAAAAGTCTCTTTGCTCCTTGGATGTGAACTTACTTGTGGTCCCTGGCCCTAGGGGCATGAGGATGGACTCAACCAGAGCCAGAGCTTTTTCAGTCCTGACTCCAGCCTTGTGGACATCAGGGACCTGCAGGATCTTGTCCAATTTTGCAGGGCCTGTAAGACAGATGTTCCGCCGGGCCTTTGATTGAGGCCGTCCATCCATTGGTTTAACATCTGTTGCCAGCCTCCCAACCACTTGCCACCATCGGTCAGTTGGACTATTGTTGTAAACACCTGTTATTTAGCACCCCCCCCTCCTCAATTAATTCAGTCCCCTGGTTTCCTTTAAGATCTGGGATTAGTTTATAGGCTGAAGGGCAATGATGACCATCATTTTAATGCTGATTTTATGTACTGGTTTTTGATTGAATGTAAGCCACCCAGAGCCTGGCTGTGGCCAGGGATGGGTGGGGTATATGTTTAGTATTAGAATAGGAGTGTTAGTATTAGAATAGAATATGTTTAGTATTAGAATAGAACAGGTAGTGGCAATTTAAGGCAGTTTCATATGTTCAGCATACAGGAAACATATATGTTTCCTCCACAGAAACATTGCAGCTCCAGGGTTACAGAATGAACACATGAAACCATCTTATCCAGAATCAAACCATTGGTCTATCCAGGTCAGTGTCAACTACTTTGACTGGCAGTCAGGCTTTATTTTATTTATTTATTTATTTTATTTATTGTTTACACTTTTATACCGCCCCATCCCCTAAGGGCTCTGGGCGGTGTACAACGACTTAAAACACAATAAATAAGTTATTAAAATCTTTAAAACAGCGGCAACACTACTACTAATAATAATAATAAGAAGAAGAGGGCGTCCGATCAACCCCATTTTCATTAAAATTCTCCCAGGGGAAAATGGGGGGGGGAGGGTGGCGAGCCACAGTAGATGATAGCCGAGATGGCAGACTGGCTGGGGCACCATTTCAGCGGCTGGTCCCTCCAAAGGCCCGGCGGAACAGCTCCGTTTTACAGGCCCTGCGGAACTCATTAAGGTCCCGCAGGGCCCGAACAGCCGGAGGGAGGGTGTTCCACCAGGCCGGGGCCAGGGCCGTAAAGGCCCTGGCCCGCGTGGAGGCCAGCCGCATCATTGAGGGGCCAGGGACCACTAACAAATTAGCCTCCGTTGAGCGGAGAGGCCGTGCAGGGACATATGGGGTGATGCGGTCTCGAAGATACGAGGGCCCCAGGCCGCGTAAGGCCTTAAAGGTCAACACCAACACCTTGAAAATGATCCGGAACTCCACCGGGAGCCAGTGCAGCTGGCGCAATATAGGTTGAATATGATCATAGGTGGCGCTACCTGTAAGTAGCCGCGCCGCTGCATGCTGGACCAGCTTCAGTCTCCGGATCAGACGCAAGGGAAGGCCCGCGTAGAGCGAGTTACAATAGTCTAATCTGGAGGTGACCGTTGCATGGATCACAGTGGCCAAGTCCGCTTGGGAGAGGAAAGGAGCCAGCCTCCGGGCCTGACGAAGGTGGAAAAAGGCAGCCCGGGTTGTATGGGCCACCTGGGTCTCCATTGAGAGAGACAAATCCAGGTGGACCCCCAGGCTGCGCACGGAGGGGGTCGGCGCCAATGTGACCCCCTCCCACACCGGTGGCTGGAAAATCCTGTCCTCCCCCCCGCGGCCAAGCCAGAGGATCTCCGTCTTCGATGGATTCAGTTTTAGCCTGCTCTGCCGCAACCAACCAGCAACCGCCTCCAAACAGTGCTGGAGAGCCGCAGGGGCGGCGACTGCTCCCCCCTCCATCAGCAGAATGAGCTGCGTGTCATCAGCGTACTGGTGACAAGTCAGCCCAAAACTCCGTACCAGTCGAGCAAGGGGTCGCATATAGATATTAAATAGCAGCGGGGATAGTAGAGCCCCCTGGGGTACACCGCAATCAAGCGGGCACTTCCGGGAGGCCTGATCCCCGCACCTCACTTGCTGACTTCGACCCCGGAGAAACGAGGCAATCCATTGAAGGACAGTGCCTCGCACCCCGGAGGCGGCCAGGCGGTGGGTCAAAAGGTCATGGTCGACCACATCAAACGCTGCGGTAAGATCTAATAATACCAGCAGCGCCGATCCGCCTCGGTCGAGCTGAATACGGAGCATATCTGTGACGGCGACGAGAACAGTCTCCGTCCCATGCCCAGCACGGAAGCCGGACTGGAAGGGGTCGAAGGCCGATGCGTCATCCAGGAAACCTTGAAGCTGCTCCAACACCACTCTCTCAATCACCTTCCCCAGAAACGAAAGATTCGAGACGGGGCGGTAATTGGCCAGATCCCTCGGATCTAACGGTGGTCTTTTTAAGAGTGGGCGGACCACTGCCTCCTTCAACCCATCCGGGAAGACTCCTTGCTCGAGGGAGCCATTGATGATACTCAACAGATGGGGTCGTAGCTCCACCCTGCAGGTTTTTACAAGCCAGGATGGGCACGGATCCAGAGGACAAGTAGTAGGTCTAACAGCAGCTAAGGTCCTGTCGACAGCGGCTTCAGAGAGCAAGGAAAACTGGGCCAAACAAGGGCCTGAAGACGGCAAGGGAGCCTCCAGTTCACTAATTGTATCCAACGTGGGGGAAAGGTCCCGGCGGAGCGACGCGACCTTATCCGCGAAAAAGCTCATAAAAGCCTCACAGCTAATACTCAATTGTGGATTTGAAGACCTCTCCGATAGGGAGGTCAAGGACCGAATTATACGAAATAATTGTGCCGGGCGAGAGCTAGCGGATGCGAGAGAAGAGGAGAAGAAAGCTCTCTTCGCCTCTTTCGTCGCCACCTCATAGGCTTTCATAAACGTCCTATAAGATGTTCGCGTGGCCTCGTCACGAGATTTCCTCCACACTCGCTCTAGACGTCTAAGCACCCGTTTCATATGGCGCAACTCCTCAGTATACCAGGGAGCGCGCCGAGAACGGGGGCGTAGAGGACGCCGGGGGGCAACAACCTCGATGGCATCGGAGAGCCGGGAATTCCAGTCCTCCACCTGCTCATCGAGTGTGCCGGCGGGTTCAGGGTCCCGCAGAGCATTCAGGAAACCAAGTGGATCCATAAGTCTCCGCGGGCGGGCATAAATTGGCCCGTCGCCTAGACAGGGGTGTTGCGGCGAGTCCACCCGGACTTTCAGGGCATAATGGTCGGACCATGGCACTCTGCTAACAGAGGATACGGCCAAATTTACCCCCGACCCGAAGACCAAATCCAGCGTATGCCCGGCCTCATGAGTGGGGCCAGAATTTATTAAGGAGAGGCCTAGCGTCGCCATGGATGACACTAGCTCCGCCGCCACTGTACATGAGGCGGTGTCGACGTGGACGTTGAAGTCCCCCAAGACAATAAGCCTGGGGAACCGCAGCGCCCAGTCTGACACCACCTCCAGCAGCCGCGGCAGGCCGTCTCCCGGTGCGCTAGGCGACCGGTACACCAGAAGAACGGCCAGCCTCTCCACGGCCAACCACTCGAGGCCGACGCATTCCATGCCGGCGATCTCCGGGACGGGGACTGCCCTAAAAGGGATAGATTCACGGATGAACACAGCCACCCCACCCACCCCGGCCCTGTGTTCGCGATTGATGGAGACACGCGAAACCTGGTGGCGCGACCTCGCACAAGGCGACGGTCTCACCTTCGCGCACCCAGGTTTCGGTGACACACGCCAGGTCCACCTGCTGGGCCCCAAGAAAATCCTGGAGCACCTTGGTCTTGTTATTAATGGACCTGGCGTTGATCAACATCAAAGACGAAGCAGAGTGTCCCTGATCCCAGCCACCTTCGTACTTCGAGATAGGTCGGAGGTCAGAAGGTGAACGAGCATAACCATATCTCGTGCGCCTTCTATCATATGGCCACCGCCATATGATAGAAGACTTTAGAGTCTAGAAGACTTTAGAGTCTAGAAGACTTTAGAGTCTCAGACTGAGGTCTGTCACATCACATACCACTCCTGCTGATCTCCATTGCATGCTGTCACTCCCAGGGGTAGCAGGAGAAAAATAAAGAAGAAATTGCTGCTGGTCTGTGCACCAGTATCTGACTTCTAGTGTCATAAGAACATAAGAACAAGCCAGCTGGATCAGACCAGAGTCCATCTAGTCCAGCTCTCTGCTACTCGCAGTGGCCCACCAGGTGCCTTTGGGAGCTCACGTGCAGGATGTGAAAGCAATGGCCTTCTGCGGCTGTTGCTCCTGAGCACCTGGTCTGTTAAGGCATTTGCAATCTCAGATCAAAGAGGATCAAGATTGGTAGCCATAAATCGACTTCTCTTCCATAAATCTGTCCAAGCCCTTTTTAAAGCTATTTAGGTTAGTGGCCATCACCACCTCCTGTAGCAGCATATTCCAAACACCAATCACACATTGCGTGAAGAAGTGTTTCCTTTTATTAGTCCTAATTCTTCCCCCCAGCATTTTCAATGTATGCCCCCTGGTTCTGGTTCTAGTATTGTGAGAGTTTTGTGAGTGTCCATGGGTAGCTCTAGGAATCCCCAGAAGATCAATGATAAAACCACAGAATTTCAGGTGATTCCTAGAGCTTCCAGGTACAACTATCAACACATGTCAATGTGACATACCCCACCAAGTCCCTGCCCCCTCCTGCTGGTTGCCTGGAAACTCTACATACTGCCTGATTATTTTAACTGGAGATGCTTAGGACTGAATTTGAGACCTTCTCAATGACAATCAGATGCTCTACCACAGAGAAACAACAACTGGAAATGAAGAATAATGGAACATGGGGAAGAATTAATCCTCTCCAGCATTACCTAACAATAAAACCTGGGCTGAAGATCTGTTCTGGGATCTTCCATCACCCTGTCAAGATTGATGCAAGAATCTGAACATCCTTGGACAGGTTTGGTGAGTGGGCGGGGGATCACAGGTCTCTAGGTAACCTGGGTAACAGAAGTATTTCTGTATTTGGATTTCTATCTCTAGGGCTAAAGCAGGCAACAGTTGAGAATAAATAAATAAAACCCAATTGCAACAACTTGCTTACAGATCAGAAGGAGATAGTGAAAATGTAAAGGAAATCTTGTCTGACAACCCAAAGAGTCTTATGGAATTTAAACCATTCTTACCAGAAAAATGCATGGAAGGGATTTCATTAAATTTGCATTAGACACAATACTAAAATGTCCTCATTCGTCCTTTATTGAAAATTCTTGTTGCTATGTCAATAAAACCCACTGGAAATGATATTAAAAACTTGCATTGGAAAAATGTTACGCCTTTCCTTCATCTTATCACAAAAGGGTACATAACCTCTCCTTCAACTAGGAATTCTCTTCCCTTCCCCCAAGCTCCCTTTCCAACAGCACATTTTTCATGCCCTCTCCTTCATTTCAGTGGCAGTCAATGGCAAATGTCAGCTACTATCATCAGCTGGAAGGACAAAATTCAGAGGTACTGAAAAGGGAAGACTAGGAAGGCCAGTCACCCTGGGGAGCCCAGGGATTTGGGCTGGTCCCCTCATTTAATTTCATATGAGAGTTGGGTGGAGTGTAAAAAGTTGAGTTACCAACACTGGGCTGGGAAATTCCTGGGGCTTTGGAGGACAGAGCCTGGAGAGGACCGGGTCTGAGAGGGGAGAGACCTCAGTGGGGGGGCAAAGTCATAGAGTCCACCTCCCAAAACAGCTAGGGGAATTCCAGGGCAACTGATCTCTGTAGTCTAGAGATGAGTCATAATTTCAGGAGATCTCCGGGCCCTACCTGGAGGTTTCACCATAATAAAAATGGGGGTTGGTAGGCTAGACTGTCTGGCCATTTCCGCACAGCCACACTTTGCATGAACGGTCCCAGTAGGGGCAGGGAAGATGGCGCAGCCTGCACAGAGGCTGCGCCGTCGCCCGAACGCCTTACCATCCCTCTGACCTTCCGGCGCGTCGCCCAGGCCAGGGGACACCCCCCTGCCCTGCACGACAGCTCTGGAGTCGCAGGCCAGGGGGGCATGTCCCCTGGCCTGGGCGACGCACCGGAATGTTGGCGGGACGGTAAGGCGTTCGGGAAGAGGGGGGGAATGGCACCTTCCAGCCACTGCCATTTGCATGGCAGCGGTTGGAAGCCACTGTTTCCGAAAAACCTTGCTCCCTGAGAAGCCGCTGTTTCCTAAAAACCTCGCTCGGAAACAGCGGCTTTGCACTGCTTGGGGGTTGTGAAGCTGCTGCTGCTGTGATACAGCGGCAGCGGCTGTGCAAACCCTTCCCCAGGGACGCTGTTTTTAGCGTCCTTGGGACGCTAATAAACCTTGTGAAATAACACAGGTCTTCCTAAAGTCTCAACAATGTGACAATGAATTCATTGACAATAGATTACATTTTTCAGAAAATTTCCCAAAGAAATTTCCAAAGTGGTGTAGTGGTGAAGAGCAGGTGGATTCTAATCTGGAGAACCGGGTTTGATTCCCCTCTCCTCCACCTGAGGGGCAGAGGCTTATCTGGTGAACCAGATGTGTTTCCACACTCTTACATTCCTACTGGGTGTCCTTGGGCTTGTCTCAGCCCCACCTACCTCACAAGGTGTCTGTTGTGGGGAAAGGAAGGGAAAGGAACTTGTTAGCCACCTTGAGTCTTCATACAGGAGAGAAAGGTGGGGTATAAATCCAAACTGTTGTTGTTGTTGTTGTTGTTGTTGTTGTTGTTGTTGTTGTTGTTGTTGTTGTAGATTCCACAGCTGCCAGATCTTTAGCTGGTTGTTGGCCTTCATTACAATTCGAGCCTCACCCAGAGGCCTAGGAAGTTGTAATGTATCGGCATAGTATTCGTGCGGATCCCAGCAGGGCTGCCTTCTGAATTTGACAGATGTTAATTTTGTCGATTCGAAGATGTTTCAAGTGCTGCCCTAGTGTTTTTGGGATGGCACCCAGCGTGCTGATTACCACTGGGACGACCTCAGCTGGTTTGTGCCATAGACGCTGAAGCTCGATTTTCAAATTGCGGTATCCTGAAGTGACGCTTCTCGTATTCTTTTTCAATGACCCTGCTGTCACCGGGGACTGCTATGTTGATGATAGTCACTTTCTTGTCGCCCGATCCGCGGTGAATTGTCTGAATTGTATTATTATTATTAGTATTATTATTATTATTATTATTATTATTATTATGGGGGGGGGGGCGGGAGCAGGCGGCCTCGAGCAGGGAAGCCCCTCTGCCCGAGAGAGAAGGTGCTTGCCTTCTGCCTCGGGCAGAGGGGGAATGGCAGCGGCGTTGGCCTGCTCGGGGTCGCCTGCTCTTGCGTTGCGGGAGCAGGCTGCCTCGAGCAGGGAAGCCCCTCTGCCGAGGGAGAAGGTGCTTGCCTTCTGCCTCGGGCAGAGGGGGAATGGCAGCGGCGTTGGCCTGCTCGGGGTCGCCTGCTCTTGCGTTGCGGGAGCAGGCGGCCTCGAGCAGGGAAGCCCCTCTGCCCGAGAGAGAAGGTGCTTGCCTTCTGCCTCGGGCAGAGGGGGAATGGCAGCGGCGTTGGCCTGCTCGGGAAAGGGTCGGCATAAAAAAACCGCAAACAAATGCAGAGGCTGGAGTTCCCCTCTCTGAGAGGAAAAGCTGGAGCCCCCTTTTCCCTGAGAGGCTACCTCTCAGAGAGAGTGGCTCTCCAGACTCCTTTGATCCATCCATCCCACGCCCCCATCAAGCTTTCTCTGCCCATGTATCACAGGGTCCATGGGCAGTGACAGCTTTCCCATCCACCACCCTCAATCCCCATCAAGCTTTCATGGATCACAGGGTCCATGGCCTGCATCTGTGTATGGCATCTTCAGAGGTATATCACAGAGGGATGTCACAGAGTGTATCACAGTGTGTAACAGACTTCCCTCTGTGATACACTTCTGAAGGTGCCAGACACAGATGCAGGTGAAATGTTAGGAATAAGATCCACCAGACCACGGCCACACAGCCCGGAAAACCCACCAGAACCTGTAAAACCTCAGTATTCAGGTTAAATTGCCGTATTGGCACTTCACGATAAATAAGTGGGTTTTGAGTTGCAGTTTGGGCACGCGGTCTCGAAAAGGTTCGCCATCACTGTTCTAAAACTACCTGTTGCTCCAGAGGGAAGAGTTATACAGTGTTCCCCCGCCACTGGCTGCGCTTATAATGGGCAAAATGCAGGCAGAGGTGAAAGCAAAGTGGTGGTGGAGCCTCGTTGCTAGAGATGTGGATATATTCAGAAGTAAGTCCCACTGAGTTCCATAAGAATCTCTTTCATTGCCAAGTAATGATAGAGAGGCTTGCACAAGAGTCCTGCAAACTCTGTGTGACTTACTTCCGAGCAAGCATGCAAGTGACTAGCCTCTTTAATTATTTTCATAGCTCGCCTGCGAGTTCAGGCTTCTGATTTTTTTTTTTTTACTGAGTTAAAAACGTGTTTTGACACCTGAAAAGAGTTTTTTTGCTGAGTGTTCAAGAGGAATGATCCAGAGCTGGAGCAAGGCTTGGGGAGGGGCGAGAGATCTTAATATAACATGAAGGACATTATGAAGGGGATAGATAATATTCACATAAGAGTTGCTGTTATATTTTTGTCTCTGTTTTTAATTTTTACTCGCATGTAATCACATTAATGTGGAAATATTATCATTGTTGTAGTTGGAAATAATTACATAAAAATATAAAAACATTACTTCGATCGTTTAGTTTCTAATTTAAAAAATATGACTTCATGTTTTATTCTGTGTTTTGTTTTCCTGGATGGGGGTTGAGGTTGGGGAACATTTTTGGTTCCCACCCTCCCCCCACCCCTAACCACCCCTTCCCATTTCTCCCACTCCTAACCATCCCTTGTCACCTTCTCCTATCCTTACCTATCCTCTCCCACCCTGAGCTATGATTTGATGGTGATTTTGGGGTGACAGTGCAAAAATTATGAGGATCCACAAGGATTCATGTTTTCCAAGCAGGTTTTTGCGCCATGGATCATGGGATGCATGGTTGTTGTGTTCAGACATGTGGCTAAGGGCTTGGGCTTTGATTTGATGGTGATTTTGGGGTTCCTTGGTGCAAAAATCTTGAGGATCCATGTTTTCCAAGCAGATTTTTGCACCACTGCAGCACCACAGAGCATGGGATGTGTGGTTGTTGTGTCAAACATGCTGCCAGGGGCATGAGCTGTGATGTGCTGGTGATTTTGGGGTGACCAAGTATAAAAATCATGAGGATCTATGAGGATCTGTGTGTTTTAACCACACTTTCGTGCCATGGTGGTGCAATGGAGAATGGGATGCAGGATTATTGTGTTTAGACATCTGTCTAGATGTATGAGCTGTGATGTGCAGGTGATTTTGGGGTGACCAAGTGGAGAAATCACAAGGATCCATGTTTCCAAGCATTTTTTTGTGCCACTGCAGCACCACGAAATGTGGGATGAGTGATTGTTGTGTTCAGACATGTGGCTAATGGCTGGAGTTTTGATGTGCTGGTGATTTTGGGATGACTTAGTACAAAAATCATGAGGATTTGTGTTTTTCATGCAGGTTTTTGTGCCACTGCCACAGAGCATGAGATGCGTGATTGTTTTGGTGTTGCCTGTAGACTAAGACATGTTCTATAGTTTCATGGTGGTTTCATTTCATTCCAATGCAAAAATTATATGAATTCATGAGGTTCCACTTAATTCGTCTGGATCTGGCTTTTACCCAGATTTGTGAATTGGGGCATGTTCTATAATGTGATGGTGACTTTGAAATAACCTTTGAGGTGCAAAAATCCCTTTTTTTGGTCATGGTGGGGGAGGGTGGCTGCGAATGGGGGGGGGGGGGCGCAAAACTCAGATTTTGCCCCGGGCTCCATTTTCCCTAGCTACACCCTGGTTGTGGCACGGGCAGTTGCAAGCTGTACGTTTTAGAAGGACCCGTCATCTTCCTGTTTCTATGATACTGAAGCGTGAAGCAGTATTCAGATTTTGATTTGTACACTTACAATTTACTAGTCATCAAATCCTATGAAAGTTTGTCATGATCTTTAAACAGACTTTTGTAGTAAGCAGCCTGTTGCAATAATTTTGACTGCTTTTGCTTTTTATATACCAGTCAGACCATTAAATTACCTAAATGCTTAAAAAAGTCCAAAGTAATCTATACATGTGCAAAGTTCCGCACATTTGCAAAGACAGTAAATGAAATGATTCTGTTTGTAGTAACTTTTAAATGGAGAATTTTGTATCAAGCATTCTTTTCTTATAGAATGCTGATTAGAACTTAGTTGTGTCCTTTTTGTAACCCAACCAAGAAAAGTCTCCTCTTTTTCAGAGAATGCTTAATAGCGATGCGCCAGAGTTAATGAATCCTAAAAGTGTAGCAGTGCAGCAGAAACAAAGCGGAGAGTAGTGCTAATTTAGTGCCAACAGATTTGTTGGTGGCATCAGCTTTTGTGGATTACAGCCCATTTGTCAGATGTATGCAAACTCTTTCCCTGCAATAAATCTTAAGATTAAATATGTTGACATTATGCAATACTATACATATATTTTTTTGGCATTTTAGAGTGTGTTCTGGCTGTCCTTAGCATGATACCTGCGGGTTCTGCACAATTCCCCCAAAATTCCCACTCTTAATTTCTTATGATGAGCGGTGATCCATCAAAACCATGATGGGAAAAGATGTGATGCAGAAGGGATAACTATATTCAGATGTGAAGTTCTTCTGTGCTGTGTGTGCTTGCATACACTGGCTGTAAATTCTTGTTTTTGTGTGTAAGGGATGTAGGGAGAGATGTGATCTGCATAATAAGCGGGCAGTGACACCGTCTCTGTAGCATAATTGTTGAAGTGTAATTTGATCGTACTTGAATCCCCCCACCCAGTAGCATTATGAAAAACTAGGTTCTCTGCCCTCCACATGATATTGTATCATCCTTGCTGAACTGACAGTTTTAAAGTACCTTCTTTTGGTTTTGAATTAATTGGTTTAGGTAGGTTCAGTGTTAAAGGCCTTTGCAAAATTGAAGGACAGTAAGCCGTCATGGAAGATAAATTCTACGATACTTTCTGAAGTTCAGGAACCAAAGTGTTGCAACAAATCCCATAATTATTTAATTGAATCCCACAAAAGATCTCTTGTTTCTATTTTATTTATTTCTAAAGCAAATAGCACGAATCTTCAGAGGATAGAAAGTTGGTTAGTTGACTTTGTCAAAGCACTTTTTAAAGTCAAGAATGCCACTGTACACCTTTTTTTGTTTATTGTAGTGGCATTTGTTTAAAAAAGCAAGAAATAAGGTCTGTATGGCTGATTATTCACTGGTGCTCTGCTCCACAGCAAGGATAAAGACTTAGCTCCTCACGCTTCCCCCCCCCCCGCTCAGTGGTGTCCCTCTTTACCAATGTTAAAATCTGGTCACCTTAGCCAAAGTTGACCCCTGGTTTAAAGGATGTTCTTGTCCTGGAGAATAAGTCTTTCTTTTTTTGTGACACACAGCTGGATTTCTTTAGTTCAAATTCATAGGAACGAAAATGCTTCTCCTTCTGAAATCTGCCACCTGAAGCTATTGCTGTTGTACATGGTTGAGTACATGCTGTCGTTCAGGTGGTCCCCCCAGGGTCAGTCTTTAGCATCTCCTGCAACAAGGATGTCTGGTGCCATAAAACATTTTCCTGTGCCTGAAACCCTGGAGAGTTGCTGCCAGTCAGTACAGACAATACATAGGTAGAAAGGCAAATGACTACTATAAAGCAGTCACTTCATGGGAAGACTATCCACATATATTATATGCCACCTCAAGTTCCACAAGGGGGAAAGGCGAGTAATAAATTTTTTTAAACAAGTAAAACATAGTACGTTAATAAAGAAGCCATAAAATTATAATTGCGCAAATCGCATCTTTATTTTTATGTTTTCTATTTTATGTTTTATACATTTATTTTTATGTTTCATATTGTTTTATACTGTGATTTAAAATTATGGTTTATCCCTTGTTGTTCACCGCCCTGAGCCCTTCAGGGGAGGGCGGTTTATAAATTTAATAAATAATAATAATAAATAATAATCTCGGAGCTGTTGTAGAATCATGTGGTACAGCTGTTCCTGTATTATACTGTGTGTGTGGGTAGGCAACTTTTTATTGTTCTTTAAGCAGGGGGGAGGAACTCCCTGCATGTAGACTGTTAGCACATCAGGCCAGCCTAAAACCCTTCTACCAGACATGCTACTTTTCTATGTGCAGAAGTTTGTTTCTCTGTAGAAAAAGGGATTTCAAAATGTAATTTATTACCCAAAGTCTGAGTATATAACCAGGAAAAAAAAACAGCATGGTGAACCGGTAAACCAGCTCATACTTTTGCTGAACAGGTAAACCAGCTCATACTGAAACAATGAAAAACTTCCCTTCAGTATCAACATATTGCACCCAAACATTTAAACCAGAAAAAGGTCCATTTTTCCTTACAGTGATATCCATTTATTGCATTGTCTTGGAGAGCGATAACGTATTGCTCACGAGGAGATGCAGTTGTGGTTGCGTTCCACCTGGTAAAATGCTAACTCGACAACTTTGTCATTCATTATTACTTTTATGCCTCTTAAACAGCTTTTTAAAAGCAGTTCATTGTACATGATTTACATGCACCACTTTTTCTCAGAGTGGCAGCCAGATACTTTTAAAGTGACAGCCCTCCCTACTCTATCAGACACTTCTAAAATTAATTACTTTTAGTGTTGCTACTTAATAAACTTGCACACAGAAGTGCCCCAAAGGGCCGTGGTGTTCAAGCAAGCTTTGAAGAGCAGCATCTGAGAGCTGTCTGTAGTCCCTTCATCAAACATCCAGCTTTACATATGTCACGAAGTCTTACAAAAGAAGCCTTTGGGGTTAAGGATTTGGTTTTGTACTCCCGACAAATAGCTCACAAATCAAACTGAGGCTGGAATGGCGAGGGTGGGGGAGCCAGAGACAAGAACCAGTGCCAACAATATTTGTTAAATGAACAAATAGTTAAAATAAATGTAGTGAAAATTGTGTAGGCAGACTGCCTATTTAACTCGCAGGGGAAATTGCCCGGTGGGCCGCTGCCCTAGAGGGTTTCTGATGGCCTGGTGCAAGCAACCACCCACAACTCTACCAGCCCCTGAGATCCCCTTGACTCAGACAAATCAGCACCAATGGTCATCAGTGTCTGCTCATCAAATGTCCCCTCCTGCCCTGCCACCAATTCGTGGGAGCAAGCAATGGGTGAGTTAATCCCCATGATAGGCACAGCTGGACAGAGATCCAAACTAGACCCGACAGCGCCCTCAAGTCCACCATGAGGACACCTCTATCATTTGAAGGATGATGAATCCCCTTTGTTTATGAATGCCAGGGGGATCCAATTCTAATCAGGGCAATGATGGGTGGAGAGCACCTCCCCCTGCCCCCCCCCCCATGCTGTTTTCAAGAACCGAAAGGTGTCGGAGCAGGGCTGCACCCTTGAAAATGATGCCTGGAAGGGGAGGGGAGTTCCGACCACCATGCCATGTTCATGATTAGGAATGGCCACCCTGGCATTTGAAATCACAAGTAATTTCTTCCCCAAAATGGTGGAAGTATCCCCATGGTGAACTCAGCATGTGGTACACTATCACATCTGCTTTGGCTGTCCATGACTCCTATAGCTCTAGTTTGCAGCTCTAAAGGAGCTGCTCACCTTGACTTGTTCCAGGGCCTTTTTAGCTTCCTAGACAACCCCTGATAAGCTATAGGGCCCTTCCCCACTTACCCTAAGCCCCGCGCTACTCGAGGAGAGTAGCGCGGGGTCCCTCGGCGCTCCCCACTGAGAGGGGCGGCGACAGCGCAGCCGCCTCGAGGCTGCTGCTGTCGCGCCCCTTAGCGCGCGGTATCCCTGGCGCTCTTTCAAAGGGCGCCTTTTGATGACCCCGCGCAGAGCGCGGGGTCGTGGGGAAGCCCGAGCGCGCGCCAGGGATGCTGCGCGCTCGGAATTGCGGGCAGCAGCCCTCGGGAAAAGGTAAGTGGGGAAGGGCCCATATATAGTGATTGGGAAGGTGGTGTGGTATAATGGTTACTGTGTCAGATTAGACACTGTTCTAAAAACTCCTTAGCCATGAAGCTCATTGGGGACCCTCAGCCTAACCTATCTGGTCTTGAGGGTGGAAAAGGAATGGAGGGTACCATGTGTGCTGTCGTGAGCTCAGGCTGAATAAAATGTGAAGACACACACAATAATGGCAGGTTCTCCAAAGTGACCTGCAGACTCTGTATCAAGGGGTGACTTGCATGTGTGAATCTGATTTCTTACTCTTTGTTATCATAAGGACAGTAACACCAGGGCCCCTTCCACACACGTAGAATAAAACACTTTCAATCCATTTCCACAACTGTTTGCAAGTGGATTTTGTTATTCTGCACAGCTGCAAAGTGTATTGAAAGTGGGTTGAAACTGCATTATTCTGCATGTGCGGAAGGGGCCCAGGTGTTCCTTAGGCAAACAAGATGCTTGTCTATATTAGAAACATGATGGATTGAAAAGGGTGAAATGGACATTTCCTCAGGCTGGGCAGCTACAGAAGATGCTGATGATCTGTTTCCTCTTGCAGTTTTGTACTGTAGAAGGCTTCATCACGGCCCTGATGGATGAGTTTCCACATTTGCTCCGAGCAAGGAAGAAAATCTTTATTGCTGTGGTCTGTTTTATCTCCTACCTCATTGGATTGTCCAACATCACCCAGGTAAACCCAAACTATGCATTTCCTTTCTTCACCAGCTTGCTGCAGCAACACTGAAATATCCAAAGCCTGTTGTTATTATTAGATACATCACAGCCAAAAAAAGAAAGAAAGAAAGAAAGAAAGAAAGAAAGAAAGAAAGAAAGAAAGAAAGAAAGAAAGAAAGAAAGAAAGAAAGAAAGAAAGAAAGAAAGAAAGAAAGAAAGAAAGAAAGAAAGAAAGAAAGAAAGAAAGAAAAACCCTGATCTACAAAGCTTCCAATCTGAAGTGGGTAACCGGAAAAATGCAGAAGGGAGGAAGGGAAAGAGTTGCGTATAAAGGAATGTCTGTAGGCGACGGCGATTGCCTGTCCTTGTAATTTGGTTATGGTTGGAAAGGAGAATTAAAGATTTAAGCTAAAGGCCTGCAGGAAAAGAAGGGTAAAAAGCTTTTTATTGGTATCTTTCTGTCCATCTCAGCATATATAATCTTAGTGCAGAAAGCCCTGGAGGTTTTCTTACGAGACATCACATTTCTTAAGAGCTGTGCTGCTTGCTGCTGCCTATCTCTGAATTTTGTCTCCACATCGAAATGTTACTAAATGACCATAAACCTCTTTCGGTTGTCGGAATCCCAATTGCCCAAGTTATCTCAATTTAGTGCGCCTCTTTCACTAGCCTTCTATTATCATGGGCCGGAGATACATATTGTACAGTCGGGATTATTTGTAGACTACAGACACCCTCCAAGGAATGGTCTCATGTCATTGGGCACCTCGTTCGTTTCACCTGGTGACTATGCATCATTTCTGTCACAAGGATTTCCTACGTATGACATGTGCAGGCATCTATTTTGGTGCATGAAAATGTGTTAGGTACCCACAGCGAGTGATGGCTTCCCACCATATGTGTACGCGGCAAACAACTAAACAAACATGTGTGCCAGGGTTACCACCAGCAGTGCTTTAGAATGAAGAACTCAGATGTGGGACCATTTTAAAAAATGACATTTATGTATTTAAACATTTATACCCTGCTTTTCCTTGTGCTTCAAGGTGGCTTACAATAACAGTTTTAACAATTCCAGAACAAAATCTCTCCTTCCCTTCCTCCTTAAAAGATTCCTACCAGAGAGACAACGTGGTGTAGTGGTTAAGAACAGTGGACTGTAATCTGGAGAACCGGGTTTGATTCTCTACTCCTACATATGCTGGGTGTCCTTGGGCCAGTCACGTTTCTCTCAGAGGTCTCTCTGCCCCACCTACCTCACAAGGTGCCTGCAGTGAAGAGGGGAAGGAAAGAAGTTTGTCAGCTGCTCTGAGGCTCTTTACTGTTGAGAAAAGCAGGGCACCACAAACTCAAGCTCTTGTTCATTCGAACCCCCTCAACAGCCCTGGCAAACAAACAGGCCTCCTGAAGTTCTCCAACAATTACCACCACCACTTCTTCAGGGAGACCATTCCACCAGAACAAGAAGCGTGACGGATAAGGCCCAGGCTTTGGTTGATGCCAGATGGGCCACATAAGTGTGACAGCCAACAGATGGCTGCCCAACTTCTCGTATATGTTGGCACACCACCAATACTTTGGAAGAATACACCATCCTTGAATTATATTAAGAAGAAGAAGAAGAAGAGTTTGGATTTATATCCCCCCTTTCTCTCCTGCAGGAGACTCCAAAGGCTTTGGCACCTCTGCCTCACAACAAACAACACCCTGTGAGGTCAGGCTGAGAGAGCCCGCTAGCTGTGTGACTAGCCCAAGGTCACCCAGCTGGCGTGTGTGGGAGTGTACAGGCTAATCTGAATTCCCCAGATAAGCCTCCACAGCTCAGGCGGCAGAGCTGGGAATCAAACCTGGTTCCTCCAGATTAGATACATGAGCTCTTAGCCTCCTACGCCACTGCAGCTCCTGCTGACGATTAAATCAAAAATGCTCTGTGAAGTAATGGTGCATCTCTTCTTTTCTACAAGTGCTTCTAAAATAAATAAGACATGCTTTTCTGAAATAAGAACTGATGGTAAGCCTGGTTCCATTTCAGAAAACATGACAGGGGGAGTGTTTGGGGCAAATTTTACTTTGTGTTACATTGGCTGTGCATTGTTTTTTTATTTTGTGGAGGCTTGTGTTTTGTGTCCTTTCAACTTCATGCACTGTTAACTGTCTTGATTCTAAGGAAACAGAAAGGCTAAGTAAATTGGATAAGTATGTAAACGTAATATGTACTCTTCGTTTGTGAAAGTGCATGTGAGAATGGGTTGGGTCCAGACTCAGTTTTCCAACAGAATAGAACATTCCTTCCTCCACCCTCCCATTGCAGATCTCCCTAAAATGAGGACAGGGTCTGGGGTCTGCAGCAAGAAGGGGGACTTGGTAAAAATTGTAAGTTTAGCCTGAATCTGGCCAAATGCGTACAGAGTTTTCCTGAATGCAACAATGGGCTTTTCCCCACTTCAAAAGTGAAAGTGGAGGGGACCCCTGCTCCGTGTTCGGCGCACGGTTTCAAAAAGGTGTACTTCCGACCAGGATCCGAAAAGACGCGCTGAGGGGTGGGAGGAGCGGCAGAATCGGGGTGACTGCGTTGTCACTGCTGGTGTAGTGGGGAGTGCTGCAGGACCCCGGGGTATTTGCCGTGAGGAGCACGCATCTAATAGTGGGTGGGGAATCGACCAATGTCTCCGTAAAGGAGCATGTAAGGTTATTTTGGATGTGCCCGAAACTCACATCTTTGCTAAATAGAGAGAGAATTAGGATAGGTTAGGATATAGCCAAATGCATCAATTCCTACCACAAGCTGTACAAGAAAGCCCCATGGTGAAGACAGTGGAGAAAATCTGAAGTCTTTCTGCGTTCCACCATGTTACTTGGGTAGCTTAAATCCCAGTCACTTGTATGGGCTTTCATCAGTGGAACTATTCACATAACTTTGGCCAAAACCCCAACCAAATTGGACCTCTTCAAACTCCTTTTTCCCCTGCCTCTCCGATGTCTATTATAAATTCACAATGATATCCGTCATGGCAATCACACGAAACCTTATCAGCAAGAGGTCTGTTACAGAGTTTTTGGCACCCTCCCCAAACTGCAGTTCAAGGTCCTTTGTGAGAAGCCAGAGCAATTAAACCAGCATAAAATGGATATAATTTCATAGCGCAGATATGCCTGCTGTCAACTTGCTTATGAGACGATATTTCAGAGCTCTTCCCTTCTCAGTGCCGAGCTCTCTTTTAATGGGATTTTCTATCTTCATTTGCCTTGATGCTCTCTAACTGCATTAAGACCTTGCATTCTGTCCCCCCAGGGTGGCATCTATGTTTTCAAGCTGTTCGATTATTACTCTGCCAGCGGCATGTGTCTCCTCTTCCTGGTCTTTTTTGAGACTATCTCCATTTCCTGGTGTTATGGTACGTAGAAATGATCTGTGGTCCATCTTTGCACCCAAAATTTCTGTGGACAATTAGGAATAATCCATCATGGCCCCAACTAAAGTGGACCAAGACCCAAAGTGATCAAGATTTCCTTCCCAACTTCTACAAAAATTGATGATCTGAGACTTGAGAGTGGCTTTGCCAGACCTCTTTGGTGTCCAACCCAGAACCTTCTTGGTGGATCATACTGGTGAATCAGTAGGTTTTTTTGTAGGTTTTTCTCCCTCTTCATTAATACTTTAACACCTTAGTAGCTATTACTGGGCTGGGCTGGGTCAAGGGAAGAGATAGGAGTAAGAAAAATGGTTTCTAGACTGTTTATCAGAACTTATCATTTCAGGTGTAAACAAATTTTATAACAACATTGAAGAAATGATTGGTTATAAACCCTGTCGTTGGTGGAAGATCTGCTGGGTCTTCTTCACTCCTCTTGTCTGCCTGGTAAGAAGTTAAGGATGAAGCAACTATCAGAATTCTACACCAACTATCAGAATTGCTTTGAAGATGCTAACAAAAGGTCTAATGAGTTCAATGGTATATTTCCAAGACTTGCTGCTTAGATACTACTGGCAAACTGAGCATGACAGGGACAGCCAATCATTTCTTATCTTCTCAGATGGACAGATTCTGTCTCCAGATTCAGAAGCTCCATTCAGGGCCACCAAGGCAGGACAGGATCTCGAGTTACAAAATTTTGGAGGCCCAAATCTCCCTGATATCCATGGAGTTGGGCAACCTGCTGGAGGAGAACATCAGCAATATGCCTGTTCTAATCAAGTATCTTGTTTATGCTCCTTCTGAATGGTGTGCTGGTGGGAATCTCTGTCATGTGGCCAGAGGTGGGATCCAGCAGGTTCTCACCAGTTCCCGAGAGTGGGTTACTAATTATTTGTGTGTGCCGAGAGGGGGTTACTAATTGGGTCTGCTTTTCCATTAGAAATTCCATTAGGTCCAAAAATCCTAAAGTCCTGTTGTTTCCTATGTGGCTGGTTAGCGAAGGTAGAAAACGGGATAATTCTCCCTGTTGGGCTGTTTTAAAAACATGTTTTAGAAATATGGTAAAGTTCCTTGTTTAAGGAAAGTATCCTTCTTTTGATTTCTAGGAACAAAATCAAGTATTTGAAAGTATTTAAGCACTTGACAGGCAGTCAACAATTAGGAGGTAGAAGTGAAGTTGTTTCTAAGGCTTGGCAGTAGACGAGCAGGGACTCCATATGAGTTTAAATTATGGACAGAAAGATACCAGCTGGAAATTAGGAACTTTTTTTTACAGTAAGAGTTTTTTACAGTAACAGATAAATTATTAATAATGCTCCCCGCCTTCGAATGCCCAGCCATCACTGTCTTGCACTGCCCAGCCCAATATGGCATTATGCCACTGTTTGAATCCCACCACCATGGGAACCTGTTACTAAAATTTTTGGATCCCACCACTGCTTGTGGCCCATTGTGGGCAGCCTTCTTGTCAGCCCTGGTTTCATTTTTGAGTGTTGTCTCAAGTCACCCCTGACAACTGTGACCTTTTCTGATCAATTGAATGAGTTATGGTTGAAGGAAAGTAGGTATTTAGACTGGGAAAGTGTGGATTAAGGGCAGTGGATTGTAATATTGAGAGATTGTAGAAGAAAGGTTAGTCTCTAAATGAAAGTGCTTTTTGTACATGCATATGTTGTGCTGCTATTGTGCCTCTTCCTCTCTCTCTCTCTAGGGAGTTTTCTTCTTCAGTGTGGTTGAAATGACTCCCCTAAAAATGGGGAAATACATTTATCCTGCATGGGGTCAAGGCATTGGCTGGGTCATGGCCCTCTCCTCCATGGTACTGATTCCAGGATATATGTTGTACTTTTTCTTTACTGCAAAGGGAACAATCAAACAGGTAAGTGCATCTCAACAGGTATTTTTTCATAATACAGGAATGAAAAAAATAATTACATCACCCAGACAGTGAGTAAAATGCCAAGAATGGAAACCCATGATCAGCAGGCGAATGAGATGTATCTGTTGCTAAACTGAATCGTTTCAGAATGTACTGTGGGGAATTTTCAAATGTTTGAAGACTCAAAATTGTAGATAATATTATGCATTCCTCACTTATCCAAGTGGCCTTTGACTTCTTCCCCTATCTTTCCGTCTTAACAGTAGTCCCTTGGGACTTGAAGGAAGTTGGCTGCTAGGGTCGAGAACTCCACTAAGGCCAATAGCCATTCAAGTTGGGGGACTCATCCATCAGTAGAACTGTCCTTGTGGAAGAGAAGAGGGTGCCATGTCACCTCATTTCTCTGCCTCAATGCATCCCACCCAAGCCATGTTATTATAATCAATTTCCCATGTGTTGCGATTGCTAGTGAGGCTGGGGAATGTGGCAAAGATCTGGTGGATTCCTCGTGTTGACAAACCATTGGATCAAACCCAATGTGAATTTTATCTCCGTTGACTCTTTTGACTCTTTTATCTGATGAATTTGCTCTGGGAGCAGCATGGAAGTCACGCCGGTGGATTCGTCCTTCCTGAGGCATTTACCTCAGCAGACGGGGGATCCCACAAGCATACAGCCACTGCCTCACCTCCAGCACAGGAATGCAGTGCTGGACACTGTGCCAGCATCCTAGCGCTCTCGCCACTGGTGTAGCTGGGGCAGAGCTGGGGGTGGAGCCAACGTTAGCTGGCTTCCTCCCAGTCTTTGCAAAGGTTGTGCTGTAATCCCGACTTAAGCCCGACATGTCCGTTGCAACCCATTAAGGTTTCTTAGTGGCAGGGAGGCTGTCATACTTCGCAAGTCTCCCCATGCTGCTGACAAGCCTCTTTCGGAGTGGTAGGGTAGTGCCACGTTGGTGCTGTGGCCCACTGCCTCCACTGTGAATGGGGCTGCCTGGCAGAAGAAATGAAATGCATAGATATAGGATGGGTGACACCTGGCTTGACAACAGTACATGTGGAAGGGAGCTGGGAGTCTTAGTAGACCATAAACTGATCATGAGTCAGCAGTGTGATATGGCAGCCAAGGAAGCCAGTGGCGTAGCGCCCATGGGACTGGGGGGGCGACGACCTGGGCGGAGCAGTGGCGGAGGCATGGCCGGGTTGTTGAGGGGGTGCAGCGGGGGTGTTCCAAGGGCATTCCAGGGCAGGGGCGGGTAACACTGTGGTAGGGGCACAGGGCTTATGTGCACCCTGGGTGCAGTTTCCCCTCGCTCCACCTCTGAAGGAAGCCAATGCAATTCTGAGCTGTATCAATAGGAGTATAATCTCTAGATTGCGGGAGGTAATAGTGCCACTCTATTCTGGTCAGACCTCACCCGTAATACTGTGTCCAGTTCTGGGCGCTGCAATTCAAGAAGGATATTGACAAGCTGGAACGGGTCCAGAGGAGGGTGACCAAAATGGTAAAAGGTCTGGATTCCATGGCTTATAAGGAGTGGCTTAGGGAGCTAGGCATGTTTAGTCTGAAGAAGAGAAGGTTAAGGGGCGACATGATAGCCATGTTTAAATATTTGAAGGGATGACATGTTGAAGAGGGAGCAAGCTTGTTTTCGGCTGCTCCAGAGAGTAAAATAAGGTGTAATAGATTCAAGGTACAAGAAAAGAGATTCCACATGAACATTAAGAAGAACTTCCTGATGGTAAGAGCTGTTCAACAGTACCTTGGAGAGTGGTGGAGTCTCCTTCTTTGGAGGTTTTTAAACAGGCTGGATGGCTATCTGCCAAAAGTGCTTTGATTGTGTGTTCTTGCATGGCAGGGGTTGGACTTGAGGGCCCTTGTGGTCTGTTCCAACTCTGATTCTGTGATTCTACAGCAACCCCAGTCTTCCTTGGTGGTTTATCATCCAAGTACTGACCATGGTTGAACCTGCTTAGCTCCCAAGATATGATGAACCCAGACAATGCTTGCCTATTTAGGGTGGTAATTTGCTTCCTTGGCACAGAATCTGGGTTTTAAAAGGAGCAAGTATATATGCTGGACTGTATATTACAGCTTAATACCAAGCCACTCTTCTGCCTTTCTCTGAACCCAGCCAGGTAGGCTTCCAAAAATGAAAATATACGAAGACACCCTTCTGCTTCTGCCCTAGAGAGTTGCTTCCTATAGTGAAGATATGGAGCAGGTGTTTCTGCCTGCAAGTGACGTTAGCTCCCAATCCTATACTGGTCCTGGCAGTCAGCAACAAGGATTTCCCCTCCCTGCCCCTCCCCATTCCATGGGTTTGTAAGATACTGAAACTCTGATTGGGTGACACCTGTACCCAATTGGGAGTACCCATTGCCCAGAAATGTGTTCTGCGCAGAAGCCCCCTTAGAAGCATGGCTTTGTTCTCAGAACTGAAAAAAATAAAACCCAAACCATCCCGTTTTCCATCATGCCTACAGGGTGCATCTAGTCATAATTAAATTGAACGATTCATAATTAAATAGAATAATTCCAGTGCTAATTTGGCTTTAAGATCTCAGGTGACCTTTCAGTGTTTGGAGACGGCACAGTGCCTGGAATGTAAAGGGTGGGGGTTTTTTTGTTTCCTTATCTCCTCCTTTGAAGCCCACTGAAGACAATATCTCCCTTCCCCGGGCAATTTGGAAATGAACCCCTTGCCTCTCACGCAGCCTACTTCAATAATTATTGCTAAGATCTAATTTCCAGCATTTGGAGACATTCTTCAGAATTTTTGGACCCCATCACCCCATCCTCTGCCTCCTGCAGGGAAGTAAATTAATACGGCACGGCTTAACTATGATCTACTTACCCCCAGCTGAGATAAATTGAAAACATCAATATGCGCATTCCCCCAAAGACTCCTCTATATGGAGGGGAGGGGTGGAAGAGGACGGTTGTTCTGTGGTTTTTAAACATCTGGTAAGTTTGCCAACTCTGGGGTAGGAAATTTGTGGAGATTTTGAGGTGGACCCTTGTGAGGACAGGACTTAGCGAAGGACTGGCAGGTCATGAAATGCCATTGAGATCACTTTCCAGAGCTATCATTCTTCCCAGCGGAATTAATCTCTGGAGATCAGCTGTAATTCCTGGAAATTTTCAGGCCCCACCTGATGGCTGGCAACCGTAATGCCTTCTGTTCCTGTAGTCATTGCTCTCAAGTTTCTCTGTCTTGTGGTTTGCCCTTAACTGGGGAATTCTTCCCTTTATGGGCTTGAACGACAAGTTTAGGCTGTTTCAGAAGGATAGTCACATTAATCTGTTCTGGCAAAACAAAACAGAAGTCTGGGTCATTTTAATGACTAATGATATTTATTCCAGTGTAAGCGATTAGGGTAGTGTGACCAGACGTCCCGCTTTTGGTGGAACAGTCCCGCTTTTAAGCAATTTGTCCTGCGTCCCACGGGGTTTTTTAAATCTCCCGATTTTTGGAAGGCTGCCGTACTGCCGTCTGGGGCGCTCCCCTTTTCCCGCCCTGTCACAGGGCAGGAAACAGGAGAGTGCCCCAGAAGGCAGTGCAGCAGCCTCCCGGGCTGCAGCAATGCCTTCTGGGGTGCTCCCGTTTCCCGCCCTGTGACAGGGCGGGAAACAGGGGAGTGCCCCAAAAGGCAGTGTGCTCCTGCAGGGGCGCCCGTGCGCACACACGTCCCGCTTTAAAAAGGTGAAAATCTGGTCACCTTATTTTAGGGGCTAGAGATCACTTCTTAGGATACAATGGGAAAGGAGAATATCATTTAGTTAGTGTCTTGCAGGTTTGGGATTAGCCTTCTCTCATCAGGTAGGGCTGCATCGTTAGCAGGGAGGGGCAGACTCTCCCTGACCAGTGTGGGAGGGGTACTAGGATGTCATTAGTCACCCCTCCCAAGCTTCATGTGATCGTGGCAGGCTGCTGACAGAAGGGATTGAACCTGTGACCTTCTGCATGAAAAGAAGATACCCGACCCCTGAGCCCTAGCCATATGCTCACAGTTTTAGTAGCAAGTTCCCATGCTCAAAATGGAAACTGTCCTGTTGTAAATGAAAACACTGATCTTTTTGAAAAATTCTTAGATGGTGCAAAACAAAGTGTGGGGTGCACGGGTTGCCAACATCCAGGTGGAGGCTGAAGATCTCCTGAAATTACAGCTGATTTGTATATGATTGAGATCAGTTCAATTGGAGAAAATGGATGTTCTAGAACAGGGGTGATGGGAATATCATTGTGCCCCATTGTGCCTCCATGCTGACAGAGGCTGATGGGAATTGTAGTTCCTGAACATCTGGAGAGCCGCAGGTTCCCTACCCCTGTTCTAGAAGAAGGAGGAGGAGGAGGAGGAGGAGGAGGAGGAGGAGGATTTATATCCCCCCTTTCTCTCCTCTAGGAGACTCAAAGGGGCTTACAGTCTCCTTGCCCTTCCCCCCTCACAACAAACACCCTGTGAGGTAGGTGGGGCTGAGAGAGCTCTGAAAAGCTGTGGCTAGCCCAAGGTCACCCAGCTGGCGTGTGTGGGAGTGCACAGGCTTATCTGAATTCCCCAGATAAGCCTCCACAGCTCAGGCAGCAGAGCGGGGAATCAAACCCAGTTCCTCCAGATTAGAATGCATCTGCTCTTAACCACTACGCCACTGCTGCTCCTCTAAGGTGGACTCTGTGACATTAAAACCCATACAAGCTCCTCCCCAAACCCCACCCTCCTCAGGCTCCACCCCCCAAAAACTCTAGGTATTTCCCAACCTGGCGCTGCAACCTTGGGTGGTATACCCACAAGTTCTACCTTGGCTACAGCCAAGTCAATCTGGGTTGCAAAATGGTCTAGAAATAGTCTAGCCCACTATTTTCTTTTTCTTGCAAACTTTAAGTGCAAACTGTGTTATCCTGAAAAATAAGACCTTCACACATGCATCTCTTGACTCAGGTTGCAGAATTTTTAAAAGTCTGTTTATATAAGCAATACAGAGGGAAATTAGAAAGGCAATTCTAATTTAAAAGAGTGTTTTTATTGACTACTGAGGATAGGTAAAATAATAGAGAGAAGAAGACCAGTAAACTGAATTCAGACAATATATATTCTCAGTATGAGCAGCAAAATTGCTGTTTTAAGACCAACTCAAATGAATGCTTTGCAATTACACTAAAAATCTATTAAACCTGGCTAATGGGTTTGGTTTAAGTGTGATAAGTGTCCCATTGTGGGGGGGGAAAGGTGGACTTTAACAAAAAAGGGAGAAAATCAGAAGCAATACTGCTGGGATTTTTAGCAAAGAGAGATCTTAGTGTGGAATTGGGTGGGATAGGGTGTAAAAAGTATCTTTGTTACAGCCAAATCTGATAGTGGAAACACTGGAATGGGGACAAGATAACCTTTCAGAGAATAGAAATTCTGATCAGTCTATCTGATGGCTCAGTTGTTTATTCACTACAGTTGCATCCACTGGGACGTTCCCTGTGTGGATAGCGGGATGCCTTTCCTGGTTTTGGAAGCATTCATCCAACATCATGCTCATTGTTCTTGTGAGTAGCACAGTTAGGGTTGCCAGGTCTCCTCTGGCCACCAACAGGAGTTGAGGAGTTAGAACTGCCAGATCCAAGTTGGAAAACTCCTGGAGATCTGGAGGTGGAGCCAGGAGAGAACAGGGACATCATGAGATACAGGGCTGATAGAGTCCACCTTCCAAAGCATCTATTTTCTCCATAGGAACTGATCTCTGTATCTGGTGATGAGCTGCAATTCCAGAGGATCCCCAAGTTTCACCAGAGGCTAGCATCCCTACACGCAATAGCCATGAGCTCCTATCTGGAGAGATGGTCCTTCAGTTATGTGAGCCCCCAGAATGAGATCTTTAAAGTTTAGCCCCGAGGTGGGATCCAGCAGGTTCTCACAGGTTCCCGAGAGTAGGTTACTAATTATTTGTGTGTGCCGAGAGCGGGTTACTAATTGGTGATTTTGCCACATGATTTTTGCCTTAGTTACGCCCCTCCTCTCAGCAGTAGCGTGCAGGACTTGAAGCAGTTTAGCAGGAGGTGCACCGTGAAGCGCATGGCAAAGCCTGCGCTCGTGCGCATTCAAGCTTCCCACTCCAAGCGACCGGCCATGCGAGTGGCTGTGTCCTCGCCACAGCCCCGCCCAGGAATGCCCCACCCCTGGAATGCCCAGCCACGCCCCCATCGTGCCCCATCCAGCCCCATTGGCGCTACGCCACAGTTTGAATCCCACCACCATGGGAACCTGTTACTAAAATTTTTGGATCCCACCACTGGCTTAGCATCACCATTTTAAACTGGGCCCAAAATGGTCAAAGAGACCCTCACTCTTCAACTGAATGGAGCTTCCAAATAGAATCTTGTTGGCCTTCCTGCCCTTGTCTCATGGAACAAAGTAGGCCCAGCAGTGCATCACCTCTATCCAGCTGTGGTCTAAAATTAGTGAACTTTGTCTCTTTTTAAAAGCAGTTCTGTCTCTCTTGCATAATTTGCTCCACATCACAGCAAAGAGGCTAGTTGACGAGGTCAGCCTGCCTCCGCGGATGGGTTTGAATAAGATCTTATGTGAGGACAATAAATAAGTATGTCTAGAAGAAAGATAGCGAAAGGGCTGGGGTTAATCAGGCTAGTGGCCTTTCTAGCAGACTGCCTGGATAATGAAATAAATCTGCTTGATCCTAACAGAGATAGGCTTGAATAAAAAATCCCTTGGAGATGCAGCAGAGTTTTGCAAGCTTGCCACCTCCGTCCAAAATGCACGCTTTCGGAAAGAAGAAAACCAGCCAGCTGCAAGGCGACTGGGCAATTTCAAAACATGAATGTTTGCTTTTAGGTTCCAAAAAAAGATAAAGCAGAAAGACACCCCTTGTTTGCAAGATCTGGCAATGCAATTATTCCTCTGGTTTATTCATGCCTTGCTGGCCTTCATCACACTCCCTCCCACACTGTGCCTGGGGTAGGGCTTAGTGCCATTCTTGGTTCCCATGTTGGATTGCCAGTCCTGTACATTTCGTTCAAACTCTGGAAGGGTTGTGTTGCAACTGTACCAGCTGCCTTATTTAGCCTCGAAATCCCAGCTTGAAGACAGCAGCAGTGTCACCGGTGGGTGGAAACTGCCAGGTAGAACGGGGAAACCTTGCTAGCTGGAGCCAGCATTTGCCAGGGACACCACAGAATTCCTTCCCACGTGGCATACAGACTCTTGCAAGCACACTTCTCTCTCTAAGTGACAGGCCAATAATTTGGGCAAAGACATGTAAACTGGCACTACTCTGATGCCATGGTGTCACTTCTGCCATGACCTCAGACGTGATTGCATTGTGCTCTAAGAAACTGCTGAAATGCTAGTTGGGGGTGGGGGGTGGTTCTGATCCTTTTTTTTACAGCAGAGCTGGGGCTAGTCAGTGTCACCCTGCCCTGGGTTTGAATAAGATCTTATGTGAGGACAATAAATAAGGATGTCTAGAAGAAACAGCTACTGCTGTTCGACAATAGCCAGCTGCCACACCCACGTGAGTAACATAGACTGGTGGTAGCAAGTCGACTTGTGGTTGCTGGATAAATCCTCCCTCGAGGGCCAGAACATCCTTGGAAAGGTTCCTGCCCACTCCCTTTGCCTTTTACTGACAAAAACAAAGGCTTCGACTGGCAATAAGATTGTAGATGCCTAGCAACAGCCACAGAGGGCATTTGTTTCTTAAACCTACAGTGATGTTTCTATGGAGGTGTTGACCCCAGTGACTTTTATTGTTAAATTTCTTTTTTCCCCTGCAAACCTTGGGTGTTTTTAGGCTTGCAGAAGTTGTCTGACGTGTCTTTTCATGTCTCCAGATTTAAGTATCCACTCATTTGCCCTGTTGTGAATGAGTTACATTGACAGCCCAATCATAGAAGGATGGTCGTGGCATTCAGAGCTCTGGCTTGTCACTCAGAAGGTCCTAGGTTCAACCCCCAGCATCTCTAGCCAACAGGATCAGGTAGTAGGTATGAAAGACCTCTACTGGGAAATCCTGAAGCATTGCTCCAGTCTGAAGATGTCACTCCCTGAAGTTATATCATGGCATTGGAGCGGTGCTTATTCTCCCTCTCCTTCATTTCCCCCCATATCACCCTACCCAGCAGAGGCAGTAGCAGATACTACTGGGCCATGGCAGCCCGAGATCTGGGTCCTGCTTCCCAAGGTCAGAAAGACCAGATAAACACAGGGTCTCTCGGTTCACTCATGACCTCCTCTCTGTAAGAAGGCCACCATGGAAGCTTGCTGAGTGTTCTAGAGCATGGGTCTGCAAACTGTGGGTGTCCAAATGTTCATGGACTACAATTCCCATCAGCCCCTGTCAGCATGGCCAATTGCTGCCCATGCTGGCAGGGGCTGATGGGAATTGTAGTCCGTGAACATCTGGAAAGCCACAGGTTGCAGACCCCTGTTCTAGAGCCAGATACCCTATTCGTCCTATGTAGCTCACAGAAGTTTTGCAAGAATAAAATGGAGAAGGGGAGAACAGTATCTATCACCTTGAGGTCCTTTGGGGAATGGTGGAATAAAAATAATACACAGCTGGAACTTCAACACAGAGAACAACATGTATCAGGGGAGGCACCGTGACCCAGTGGTAGAGGATCTGTTTGGCATACAGAAGTCCCAGGCTCAATTCCCTGCCATCTTTAGTTGGTAGGATCAGGTAGCAGGTGACATGAAAGACGTCTGCCTGAGGCCCTGGAGATCCACTGTAAATCCGAGTAAACAAAACTGACCTTGTATTGTCGAAGGCTTTCACGTCTGGAATCACTGAGGTGCTGTGTGGTTTCTGGGCTGTATGGCTGTGTTCTAGCAGCATTCTCTCCTGACGTTTTGCCTGGTATATATACTCCACTTGCTTTCCATTCCTACTATCAGATCCTCTGAAGATGCCAGCCACAGATGCAGGCGAAACGTCAAGAGAGAATGCTGCTGGAACACGGCCATACAGCCTGGAACCACACAACAACTCAAAACTGACCTTAATGGACCCAGAGTCTGATTCACTATAGCGTATCTTCGTGTGTTCGTTCTCACTGAAGTTGTTCGTGTCTTTTTGATTACCTTGGTTTATTCTTTGGCCAGCGCTTTCGGCTAATGGTCCAGCCTACACAAGATGTGAATGTTCAGGGGAATGGATTGCAAGCAAAGCCATCGCTGAATGGAAGCTTCTCTGAGGCCATCGTGTAGGCAAAGAAGAACAAGAAGCCCTCTTTGTCTGGGCTGCAGCGAACCATGCCACGTTCCAGGCTTGTGCATGGGAGTTTCTTCCACTTCTTTCTCCTGTGTGATTAATCCCAAAAGGGACTGTTTCACTATTGAGCACTCTGTTTGGTTTTGTCATGTTTTTGTTTGTGTTCATCATCCTATGCTGCTAATATTCCCCACTGGTTTCCATGGAAGACAACGCATTGCATTCTTAGGTCTGTAACTTCATGGTTTTCCAGCCAAAAGTGGACAAAGGTGGATTGCAGAATTTCCCCCCAGGAGATCCACACTCCCAAATTTCAGACAAACAGAATGAAAGGTGCTCATGTTACACTTTTTAAAAATCTATGTGTGAATTGATAGGCCAGCTTCTAGAAAGTAACGCAGAGTGAAAGCGCAAGGGAATTCTGCACAGCAGCCACTTAGCTTGAATAGAAGTAGCACAGATAAAATATTTACAGCACTAAAGAATTAGGAGAGGAGGAAGGAAGGAACAGCCCCGAACAAAAACAGGAAAATGTTTCAGAAGGATTCAAAGAATACAACACAGAGAGAATGTGTGTATTCAACCTATATTCAAGAAGAAAGCTACGTTGTGTGGGTATGTGTAAAGTGCGTTCAAGTCACGGCTGACCTACAGCAACCCAGTAGGGTTTTCAAGGCAAGAGACTGAGAGAGGTGGGTTGCCACTGTTGTGCATAGCAATCCTGGTATTCTTGGGTGGTCTCCCACCCAAGTTACTAACCAGGGCCAACCCTCACCTAACAAGAACAGGCTAGTCTGGGCCATCTAGATCGGGGCATAGCTAAGATGGTAAGAAATAAAGATAGTCACTCTAATTGGCACAAGAATCTGGAAGTATTCTCTGCTGCAGCAACAGGAAAGCTTCACTATGTGACATCAGCTTATATGGGTTGAAAGCCCACCCCGCATCCTTCAGGATTGGAATTCCTCACAGCTGTATGTAACCCTAGTGCAGTGGTGGGATTCAAATAATTTAACAACCGGCTCCGGTGGGGGATTCAAATAATTTAACAACTGGTTGTTGACAAGCACCATTTTAACAACCGGTTCTGCCGAAGTGGTGCGAACCTGCTGAATCCCACCACTGCCCTAGTGGCTCTAGCTTACAGTCAATCAAGAAAGCCCAGAGGCTCTCTTTCCCATCCCCAAGGAACACTATTTTGCGTGTGTGAAGTGCTGTCACGCCGTTTCTGATCCTCTGACTCAATGTCGTTCAGAACATCCTAAGCAGCCTGACCTTGACTCATGCTTTTTCATTTTGGATTGTCTCATCGTATGATCTTACTATTCAAATTCTGACTTGCTTTACAAAGTCCTCATGTTAGTTGGGAAACAACACATGAAAAATTACATCACAGGTGATGGGAATTTTGCAGCTCCCAGGTGTGTAGAGGTCCTTTTCTTTTCCTTTTTTAAAAAACAAAGCAGGCACGGAGAAGTAGCTTTCACCTTCATCCCCTACTGTTTTCACATCTACAAACTGCCCCATGGAGCTACCATTGGCTCTGTTAAATTTATAGGTCAACAGAGCCAATAGCTGGTCTACCGATCAGTTTGTAGCAGTGAAAACACGGTGGGGGAGAGTTCTAAGGGTGCTTCTTCCTGCCTGCTTTGGTGGCAAAGAAAAGAGCTGATGGGCATCTGGGAAGACAGAGCTCCCGTTGAAGGTGTGATCCACAAGCCTGTGATCCACTGCATGTGAGCTCCCAAAGGCACCTGGTGGGCCACTGCGAGTAGCAGAGAGCTGGACTAGATGGACTCTGGTCTGATCCAGCTGGCTTGTTCTTATGTTCTTATGTTCTTAAGCCTTGTGTTGTTCCCCAACAAATATAAGAACATTTTAATGTGTAGATGGAGCCTAAAAGAGAAATGACATAGGCAACAATAACCAAGGAAACAGAACAAAACATTGACAACCAGAGACAGTGTGGAGTCTTACTCTTCTGAAATCCTGTGCCAGGCTTCTCAAAGGCATTTCCTTGCTCCAAATCCTCAAACCCCTCTCCTTTAGCTAGGGGGGTTAACGTCCAGGCGGTGGCTGGAGATCCCCCGAAATTACAACTGATCTCCAGGCAACGGAGATCAGTTCCCTTGAAGAAAATGGTAGCTTTGGAAGATAGACTACTTCTCTCTCCTGAGCTTCCTCCCCTCCCCAAACTCCACCTTCCCCAGGGTCCGCCCAACAAACCTCTAGGAATTTCCCTAGTGAGAGCTTGCAGCTCTATCATTATCCCTCCTACATTAAACCTCCATATTTAGAGGCACCGTACCAGTTGTTCGGAGGAGGGACCAACAACCAGGAGTAGAGGTTTTGGCCTCTGTGGCACAGCTTGTGGGCCTCCTGGTGGTATTGCCCCTGGCATTGTGGGAAAGGATGCTGGAGTAGATGGACTATCTGACACCATGCTTCAAGGGACCCCCAAACAATATTCTTCAGTGTTCAGCTGTACTTTCTATGGCACAATTCTTGTTATGTTCCTGGTAGATCTGCAGTCTCCTGGTACTTATTTGTAGCTGAAGCCCATAATGCCACTTCCTTTCTCATCTTCAGTCATCTTTCTTGACAGTTCATTTACAGAGTGTCTTGCTCATAGGAATTAATATGACACAGCCTCACCCATTAAGAGGCACTCTTCCCCTCAACATTCATTCGGTTAACCTCCAGGTGCTGAATACAACCGTCCAGCTTTCTTTCTTGTCCCTTTTCCCTGATACTTATTTCAGGATGGTAAGCCTGCCAGCAAGATCTCTCAGCTTTAACTTAGCTTTGTGCAGTGCCTAGATGCTTAGGTGCTTAAGAAATAAAAGTTATTGCTACCCTCTAAAAATAGCTGACATTTGTCTATAGATTCAGATTCCACATGTTTAGCACCTGCAACATTGGCAGGTGGCATCCAACTGGAACATGTTGCTTCTGCCAAGCCGAGGAAGCTGAGAAACACTGATAAACGAGAGATTTTTTTGCTAAAGCCTCTTCCTGTGAGCTGAACAACTACAGGGGGTATTGCCATTTGTACCGGGGCACCCATTTACCGCGTTCAGTCCTAATGATAAACTGCCCATAACATTTGTCTCCAGGTGATTATCAACAGACATGATCACAAATTGTAAGAGCAAAATTTTCTTTAGTCACATTTTTAAAGTAACAGAAGTACTTGCTGATGGCCACATAACAGGTTGTATCCAGATTAACCTGGCAATTTCTACCAATTCCCCTTTCCCACTGCAGACCACCATCATGGCATTCTTCATTATCTCCAATCTCCCAGGATCGGCATTTCATGGAGCTAGTTCTAATTCTCTATTAAAATTTTAGGCAGTTCTCCCATCCCCACCCTTCCCCTTACTGCATTGTTCATTGGATGTATTACAATGTTTTTTTCCCAATTGTTCTCCAATTATGTTATCCAGGATATTGGCTCTATTATAATGTTTATTTCTTTGTTCTCTAATTGTGTGATCAAGTTTTATTGCATGGCTGATCAAATGTATTATACTGATCTCTGTTACATCAATATAGCTGATTCTCGGTGTGCCCCATCTGTAGATATTTCAATCTGTAGACAACAGCTATAAAAAGGTAAGGCAGATCGTTCGACAAACCTGAAAAAATCCCCAAGGTTGCAGAAAAATCTGAAATCTAATCCTTTTGCACCACCACCTCTCCAATGAATCCGCTCATTTCAACTTTGTGCAATTTAACTCAAATTGAAACCTTTTGCTTCATATTCCAGCTATCCCTAATATATCTAAAGATGAAATACAGCAAAATAGAACCTAGTTTCAAGCAACATTTGCATGGAACCAGCTTTCCTAAAATATTAATATGCTAGAATCCCTGGAAAAATGAATACGCAAACCCAGAGCAGGCTCTCACCACACAAATTATCCCTTCTCCAGCCATGTGTCATCGCATCCAAGGGATATTTCCTTCCTTTTTTGAGTTGTTTAAAAACCTCTTAAAACCACAGAGTTTTGAACATAGTAAGTCTATTTGCCTTTGTTTTTCAAGAGGCAGAACCTCTGAATCTTCAAAGCTTATTATCAGGGGGACTGCATCCAGTGATTGAGATGCATTCCTAAATGTGACTTCTACAAGATATATGTAACTACCTCGCTACAGGATATATGTAACCAGACTGCTATATGTTATCGCTGTTATTCTGAGACATTCTTTTCTTGATTTTTTGCTTTATGGCTTCACATGCCGTGTAGATAACTAGGCTTTCCCCTGACACTCTACTCCCAAGGGAAACAGGGTTGATTCCGCTCTCCTGTCGGAGTAGGATGCCAAGTGGCTTTATCTCTATCTATTGCTGACCTTGGGGCGCCTCTACTCCAAACTAACTCTTTCTCACATTCTTTGGGGGAAAGGGAGGGGGGATCAACATTGTAATAAAACGGGTGGCAAAAGCCAGGTTTCCTAGAACTGGCTTTGCCAAGCTGGGTGCTTCAATGCCGATCAATAAACACATTGATCAACAATACAGAGTCCATTTATTGCTTCAGGATCCAAGACCTGACATTTATAGATGAATGTGCCCATATGCCTGTGAGTGCCTCTCCTAGCATGTCTTTCTGCATGACAGTAGTCTCCATCCCTCCGCTTGCAAGTCTTTTGAACTACAATTTTTGGCAGGAAAAGACGAAGGGGAAGGATTCCTAACAGAGGCGGAGCGAGGGGAAACTCCGCATGGGGCACACACACACCCTGCGCCCCTGCCACAGTGGCGCCCACCCCCACCACGCTCCAGAATGCCCCCGCCATGCCCTTCTGCAGCCTGGCCACACCTCCATCACAGCGCCGTTCGGGGCATCACGCCCCACCCAGGCCCATTGGCGCTACGCCTCTGATACACATTTTGCAATTTGCTTCGTCGGGGGATCATCCATAGAGATTTCTGATCTCGGTAGATGGGAACTCTGCCTCTCTCCGCCCTCTTGTCTGGGAATCCTGTCAAACTGAATAAAAACAGGCCCGGGAGCCTTAAAATGCTGGCCCTAAATACTCCCAGATATTTCTGGATTTTTTCAGGACATGATTATCAGTATTCTGGAAAACCCAAATATCACTCTGGATACTCAAATACTGATCAGGAAATAATGAACCAGAATCATCTATTCGTACCTCCTTGGTTTGTGGCCTGCTGGGCCAGAAGCGGGTGGACCCAGGTAGGTCTTCCTCTTGTGTGATGTGCTGCTACCTTTTCCTCCGCTTAATTAAAAGGAAAAATGGCTGGTGTCTGTGGGAGCCTGCCCATGGCACGGTCATGCTAGGGCCTTCTTCACTCATGCTTTAGGAGATCTCAAATGGCAGCTCAAATGGCAAATGGAGTTCACCACCTCTGCTGCGCCAAGAAGAGCAAATTGAAAACCCAGAACAATTTGAGGCGTCTACTCAAATTGAGCAGCGATGTGGACAGGCTCTGAGTCATGGCGGCCTCTGAGTCAGGGAACATGTGAAAAGGAGTATAATGCAACTCCAAGGGCATCTGCATTATACTCACAAGTGCATGAAAGCGGTGGCATAAAAATACCCAGTGACACCGAGCAATTTGCCCTCTCGTGTCCTCTTTATTTTGCAGTGTATGCCGTTATAGAAAAGTCAATGCAGCACGGAGTTAAAAACACAAGAAAATAAGAGCAGCCATGCTGAACTGGCCCACTGGCCCATCTAATGCAGCTTTCTGTTTCACTAAGGGACCAATGACATGTCTCTAGATCAGGGGTAGGGAACCTGCGGCTCTCCAGATGTTCAGGAACTACAATTCCCATCAGCCTCTGTCAGCATGGCCAATTGGCCATGCTGGTAGGGGCTGATGGGAATTGTAGTTCCTGAACATCTGGAGAGCCGCAGGTTCCCTACCCCTGCTCTAGAAGGTCCTCCCCCTATTGTTCCACAGCACTGATATTTAGAGGGTTACTGCCCTGAAATGGATAGCCCCAGGCTAACCTTATCTCATGAGCTATCAGAAGCTAAGCAGGGTGGCTCTTGCTAGAATTTAGGATGGGGGACCTCCAAGGGCTACCAGGGTGGCAACATGGAGACAGGTGTCTCTTGCCTTGAAGACCACAGCAGGGGTTGCCATGTCAGCTGTGACTTGATGGCACACACACACACACACATGCACCGTCTCCAAACATGGAGGTTCCACTTAATCATTGTGGCTCACAGATGTTGATGGACCTGACCACAAGGAACTTGCTTAGTTAGTCCCCTTAACTAAAGTACTGGCCATCACCACATCCCATAGCAGTGAATTCCACAAACCCACCACTTGTAGAGTGAAGAAGAATTTCCAAAGGTGCCCTTATGCTCATGGGAAAAAAACATTCCATGAGTAGAGGATTCTGCCACAAGTAGATAGACACCTTTAAATCTAACCCCGTATTTTTATGTTCTCTACAGACATCATTCAATGGCGTAGGAGGTTAAGAGCTCGTGTATCTAATCTGGAGGAACCAGGTTTGATTCCCCGCTCTGCCGCCTGAGCTGTGGAGGCTTGTCTGGGGAATTCAGATTAGCCTGTGCACTCCCACACACGCCAGCTGTGTAAAAAAGAACCTTGGGCTAGACACAGCTTCTCGGAGCTCTCTCAGCCCCCACCCACCTCTTCTTCTCTTCTTACAAATAAGGGTGAGAAGATGTTTATCTGGGGTGATCCATAGAAATCACAGTTGAGGTATGAAATGATGAAGTTCAGGGTTTGTTTGTTTTTTTGTGTGCTAGGCAATATCTTCTTTCTGCCCCAAGTTGCTAACTTGCATCCTCTTTTACCAAATGCTTGCCAAAATTCAAATGCAAGTATTCTTCAGAGGCATTGCCAGACTTAGCAACCAAGAGGTGTTGGTTAAGCTTAGGAACAAAGGGATAACACCAGCTGTCCTAAGATAGGGTTAGACCAGGGCCCTGATAGACTTACTGCAATTGCTGAGGCTAGTCAGATGACTACCAATCTTCCATTATTATAATACCATAACACTAAATCCTTACCTTTTCCAAACAGGGAGGATATAACTTCTTTTCCATTTTGCTTTCCTTCCTTACCTTAACCTATTTCACCTCTTTACCTTGGGCTCTGTTCTCATAGCTGCTTTTTCCTGAGTTCAGGATTGGTCTGTTCTTCAGCCAATCAGTTTCTTTTCACAATCGCGTGATCAAATAATCCTCCCCTTTTTACCAAAGCTCCATTCCATTTATGCCCACCATCCCTCTTGGTCTCATTTTGGGGAACACTTCACCTATCTCCTTTCTCTGGATCAGACAGCTCTGGATAAACCAAGTGCAAGGGACACAATTTCCTACTAAGTAACATTAATTGAGGGTTTTTAATCTAAAAGCAACACAGTTCCTCACTAGGATTGATTGAATTTGCATATTTTATTATTCTTTTCATATCATTGCTCTTTGCCTTTGTTATTTTCCTCCTGATCTCTTAGTTTCTGATCTATGTCTTATTAGGGTAATAAAGTTTCTTGCTGGTTGAGCGCTTTATCTCCCATCCAATCTTTTTCTTGTCTAAAACAACTTGTCTACTGCATGAATCTAGGAGTTCACTGGAAATTCCAATTTTAACCCATATTTTGGGCTTTGACTGTACACATGCAAGGGGATTCTGTAACATGATAGGCTAGGCACAGGGATGGGGCTAGCTTACAACACATAATTCAATAAGTGAATGTGATTAATTGAATAAGCAATGTAATAGGATTACAGAAATCTGAAACAACACACTCATATTTTTTTTCCTGCAATTGTACAAAACGTTTCTGGAGGGTAAGTTTTGGCGGGAAAACAGCCCAAGGAAAAAGACTTAAATAGCCCCAATTGTTCAATACCAAATTCCCGACATATCTGCATTTTGTGTTGTAAAAAAATGTTGGAAGATAATCATAGAATTATATGTAAAGGGTAGTTCTGTTGTGAGAGTATTTTTACAAAGGAAATAGTCATTTAAGTGAAGACAACCTTTTCTTTAGAGTACAATATCTTCAACAAAATCCATCATAATCCATCTGGCTGCCATTTTTCCTTCTGCCTGAGAATGCTTCCAGTTGCAAACTAATCTACTGATGGTTCTGGTGGGTTCTGGTGCCTTTGACAATACTGATGGTTGTTTGCTGCTGGTTTATGATTATTATTATTATTTTAAAGGTTGTAGCTTCAATCTATTATTCCTGGGGTTTGAAAGGAGCTGTATATATATCATTCAAGTGATATATTGTGATTCCAAATGTACCCAAGGTGGTTCACATACAAGTTTAAACTTTTAATCTATTTTATTTATTGGCAGTCACTGGTTTGTTCTTTAAACTTAAGCTTTTTTACACAGTGGCTCTTTAATTGGAGGAGTTAGATACATTACTGCACATTGCCAGTTTCTGCTTTATAAACTGTCCTGGAATCATTCTTCTCACCAGAGCTATTTCCTGTTAAATTCTTAGGGACCACACTGTCTCTGACCACATGGTTTTACCATACAGTTTCTAGTGATTCCTTGAGCAATTTATGCCCAGAGGTGTAGCTCCAAGGGGACGGGAGGACACAACACACCGGGTGCGTGCCCCTGTGGGGCGTGGTGGGGGTGTTCCGGGGTGGGGGGTGGGCGGAGGATGCACCAGTGCACCAGGTGCTTTCCCCCCTTGCTACGCCTCTACTTATGCCACTTCCATTTTTTATTGTAAATGACATAGTGCCACCGGTGACACTGTGCAGGGTTTTTTAAGGCCACATATAAGCCTGAGAGTAATGAAGAACCAGGGTAAATGACTAATCTGTCCTCCCAAATGAGCTATCCTAGCCTTGCTGAGGGAGTCAAATGAATTAGCTAACTCTTAATGCACACATAATCTTGATGCAGAGCAAGGATCTTAATGCCTAGATGCATTAATGCATAGGTGCATTAAGACTTAGACGCAGACGAGAGTGTGTACCCACCTGTATTGCTGGATTGGACCCATCATTTAAAGCCCCAGGTCCCATCTGCTCTTTGGCAACTGCAGTTTAAAAAAAAGTAATAAAAGGACAACTCACAAGCAATCTGTGCTCCACGGCCAGGGAAGAAATGTGCAAGAAAAACAAGGCAGGGCTGAGAGCCCTTGTTAAACACAGCAGTCAGAGCTAAAACCAAGGCCATCTGTTGCCTTGCCTTTCGAGCTGGCGTCATCCTAATTGCTAGCAGAGGGAAATGGGGAGAAAGGCTCCAGACTGACACAGAAGGGCTTTTTGCATTTAGTGTAAGCTTATTATTGCCAGCTTGGTAAAAGGATTCAAACTGCAGAAGAGCAAAATGGTCCCCGATGAATAGAGGCTGTTCTTGGTTTCCCTCTCCTTCTCAGTCGATCCAGGAGGTCGGTTGGGTATATAACAGAACAGTAGGATGTTGTGGGTTTTCCAAGTTGCATGGCCATGTTCCAGTAATATTTTCTCCTGACGTTTTGCCTGCATCTGTGGCTGACCAACCACAGATACAGGTGAAATGTCAGGAGAAAATACCACTCGAACATGGTCATACAACCCAGAAAACCCACAACATCCTAGTGATCCCAGTTGTGAAAGCCTTTGACAATACATCTACTAGAACAGTCAGAATAAGAAGTCAACAGGGAAACAGAAGAATGTAGCATCTCATCCCCATGTCTCTAAACCTTCCCACCACACATGCAGCAGCATCCTCAAAGATCCATTTTAAATGGGTTTCCCAGATTACATCCTAAAAGCACCAAAAACCCTGTTCGCAAGTTACAATGAACATATGTACATTCTGTATAGGGCAGTGGTGGCGAACCTATGGCACGGGTGCCAGAGATGGCACTCAGAGCCCTCTCTGTGGGCACGCGCAAACAGAGTCCCCCCCCGCCCCCACACACACACATCTAGGCTGGCCTGGACTACTGGGCTTGATTATTAGCATTAAACCCAAGACCTAGTTTTGGGAAAGCAGTGTAGGTAACCCTGTTAAGCACTGTTAAACCCCACTGATTTTCATGCGAAGAACTAAAGCATGATCCTTTACCTGGGAGTAAGCTCAGTTGCTGGCAATGGACTTGCTTTTGAGTAAACCCTCTTGGGGCCGTGATTCACCCATTGGAAGAGTTTCACAGTTGCTTCAAAGCAAAGCCACCGACTACCACCAAGCTTACTCCCAAGTAATGCACACCTCGGAGCCAACCATTTTTTCTAAATGAAAACCTCAGTATTCAGGTTAAATTGCCATGTTGGCACTTTGTGATAAATAAGTGGGTTTTGGGTTGCAGTTTGGGCACTTTGTCTCGAAAAGGTTCGCCATCACTGGTAGAGGGTGTACACTTGATTTTTCATTATATGCTGAGTCATTCTCATGTTACTGTACGTTTTCGTTTATTTAATGCTCATAGATTGACCAGTCAGGAGCAAAAGAAAAGACTCTGTTTATAAACATTGTAATATCTAGTATTCATATATACAAAATTCAATATTTTTTTTACATTTACAATTTTTGTAAATATACAAAATTGGTTTTCATGTTACATTCAACACACAAATGCCAGATATTAAATGTTAGGCCTGTGGGATTTTATAACCTTTAGCTAAAAAATTTTCAAATGTTAAAATGTAACACTGTTATTCAGATCAACAAGCCGCCGAACATGCAAGGCAGCAATTAGAAGTGTGATTTTATACCATCTAGCAGGTGGCAAATTTACTGTTTGCATGTTTCTTCTTGAGGAGACAGACAGTTTCACAACAAATAAAAGTATGAAGCTGGCAGCTTGAAATGAACTTATGTAGCTGGGGAGAGTTGTGCAGTGGAGACGTAACCCAGAGCCCAAAAGTTAATCTTTAATCAAAGCACCAGCCCCGGTAGGGCCAAGAGGGAAGGAAGATGATTGGCAACGAGGATGATTGAGGGACTGGAGCACCTTCCTTATGAGGAGAGGCTGAAGCGTTTGGGACTCTCTAGTTTGGAGAGGAGACGTCTGAACGGGGATATGATTGAAGTCTATAAAATTATGCATGGGGTAGAAAATGTTGACAGAGAGAAATTGTTCTCTCTTTCTCACAATACTAGAACCAGGGAGCATACATTGAAAATGCTGGGGGGAAGAATTAGGACTAATAAAAGGAAACATTTCTTCACGCAACGCATGTTTGGTGTTTGGAATATGCTGCCACAGGAGGTGGTGATGGCCACTAACCTGGATGGCTTTAAAAAGGGCTTGGACAGATTTATGGAGGAGAAGTCAATCTATGGCTACCAATCTTGATCCTCCTTGATCTCAGATTGCAAATGCCTAAGCAGACCAGGTGCTCAGGAGCAGGAGCAAAAGGCCATTGATTTCACATCCTGCATGTGAGCTCCCAAAGGCACCTGGTGGGCCACTGCAAGTAGCAGAGTGCTGGACTAGATGGACTCTGATCTGATCCAGCAGGCTCTTATGTTCTTAAGATTATGAGTGGGCTGAAGACCTAGTCTAGATGACAGCAGTGGAGAAGACTATCAGCTGCAAAATCCCTAAATGACTTCAGCCACAGTGACTTGGAAGTGCCATCATCAGTCTCCTATCAGAGACAAGAATAAGTGACTGATCCCTGAGAAAAAAACCCATGCCAGTAAAAAGGCTACAGAACATCTGTGAGTCAAAACCACCATCCCCAGACGATGGGACCTGAAACGGTGGGTGCCAAAATGATCAAGGTGACAATACATTGTATGACTGGGGTTGCCAGCTCTGGGTGGCGAAATACCTGGAGATTCGGGGGTTGAAGTCTGTGGGCTTTGGGGAGGGGAGGAACCTCAGCAGGGCACAATGCCACAGAGCTTCCTCCTCCAAAGCAGCCGTTTTCTCCAGGAGAACTGATCTCTATCATCTGGAGATCAGTCGTAATAGCGGGTGATCTCCATGGCCCACCAAGTGGTTGACTACCCTAGGCAAAGCTCCCCAGACAAGTAGGTGAAAGTGGAGAGTAGGAAGAATGGACTATAAAATCCTGAGGTGCCTTAGGAGGGGCAGAGAACATCTCCCTAAATATCTTCTCTCCTGAGCAATATCGATACCTCAGGCTTAGTCAGCCATTTTAGGTGAGTGGTGATAACCTTTGTAAAATCAGAGGCTTCTCAAAGGTAAGGCAGAAATCCTCCTTGACAGATCTTTCCTGGCCAATCAGCATCAAGACCAGGCTTGACCAGCTGCTGAGTGTATGTGGGGGAAAGAGGGCTAAGGCTGAGTCTCTAGCGTCTTTTTTTCTTGGTAAACATAGCTGGATTCCCCACTTCAAAAATGAAACTAGATACAAACCGGTTTGGTAAGATTCGGGACCTTTTGAGCACGGTTTCATGGTCCCCCCTGCAGCTTCTGCCCCCTTGTTCCCAGAAACGCAGCAGCCACGCAGGAGTCCCCACTGTCGGCGGATCAAACGTGCGATCCGCTCAGGGGCTTTCCTGATTGGCTGCTGCGTTGTGCTGGGTCGGGATTTTTTGTTGTTTCAAACTGACGGGTCCACGTCTCTGTGAGCATTCACAGAATGACCCTACGTGGGAACATGGGAACGGGCGATAAAACAAAGCCCCGTTTTCACGTGCCTTCGTGTATTAGTTTTTAAGTGAATGCAAGGAAGACACAAACACACTTCCCCACCCCCCTCCCCACAACTACAAAAAGGTTACAGTGTCCAGAGGTGGGTATGTATGCCTGAAATCATGAATGTGGCACAGAAGGGACTGGACTTGCTCCAGCATTTTAAGGAGCTAATATAAAATGAAAACAACTTATCCCTTGGTGGGCTCGAATTAGCAACCTCTTGCCCAGCAGCCCAACGCTCAATCAACTGTGCTTAAGGATGGGGGAAATGCAATTTAAGTCTCCCTACACAGGTAGAAACAGGGAAACGTGCCCTCGTGTATTCATCTTTAAGTGAATGCAAGGTTTACTGCTGCCTTGTGTTGCTATGTATGTCTTTAGTCAGAAAACCGCCCCACGTTGCCTCAGATTCATGTGGATCTCTGGTCCGTGAATTTTTTTTAAAAAAGGGCTGCGTGCATAGCGCACAGCCCACTGCGTCCTGATTGGATAGGAGGCTCCACGTCACTTGCAAGGGCGGGTAGTTCGAATCTGGATTCACCCTCCCCCCCAACTTCCCCACCACTCCAGATTGCCCACGCATTTTTTGAAAAGGTCTACTTTCTTCCAGGTTCTAAAATAACACGTACTGCGGGGAGGGGGCCGCCAGAAACGGATGAATGTTCGGCGCTGGTGAAGTGGGGAGTTCAGCTGGAAACCTGGATATTTGGAGTGACAAGCATACATCTAATCGTGAGCACCTGGAGCATCCCTGACAAATGTTTGTCCAGTTGCTGCTTGAAGACTGCCAATGAGGGGGACCTCACCACCTCCTAGGCAGCCAATTCCAATGTAGAACTAATCTCACTGTAAAAATAAAATCCAAATTTTTTTTACAGTGCAAATAAATTCATGACAGCATTGTTCCCTTCCCAGCATTCTGTGTGTCCAGAGCTAGAGCAGCAAGGGACTCGGAAACTGCCTTTTTGTGCTGCTCTGCGATGTGAGGCTGGTTGAACTCTGCATTTCACAACTGGGAGCCACTCAGCATCCTGCCTCCTTCTGGGACTGTTCCATTCATAAATATTCAAGGAATGCGGAAGGGAGGGAAACATACTGTTAACACCTCACATCTTGTCATAAAATTCTCTGAGAGGTACTGTTAGAGAGAACAGGTGCAGAAAAGCTCAGAATCTTGTTCATTGAAAACAGGTGGAGCAGAGAAAAATCTAGAAGGTACCATGTCCTGTGGCAGGAATAAGAAAAGTGGCACAGACTTTGTCAGAAAGGCAATGAGATTCAGTCTTGAACACAAAACCTGTATCTTTAACAGCTTCATGAGCAGCTGCAGCTTTTTCTACCATTCTAGGGCTTTAATGAAAGGCACCAAATCTGATCTGAAGAACTTCTTGGCTGAGAACTCTTACAACAGGAGTTCCTGGTGGGCATGTTTAGAATGGTGCCATAACAAAATGGCTGTTGCGGGGGGGGGGGGAGCAATACAAAACTTTTGCATATGGCCACCTTAAGCCACAATTCTTCAGAGATCTACAGTACACTTTGCAAGTATTAATGTCCCACCCTTATTCCCTGCTCTCTAGGTAAAAGATTTTATGCAGCCGGGCTGGGAGTATGGTTGCCAGCTAAATGTTGGCTACCAGCAGGAGAATTTAAGGAGTGCAGAGCCATGTCATGGAATGCTGTGATGTCACTTCAAGTTTGAATTGGGAAATGACATCATGAGACTGTCAGAATTTCCTCATCTCTATTTTTTTAAACACAGAGATGTACAAATTCCTAGAACATCATGATGTCATTTCCAGGTACAAACCAGAAGTGATGTCATAAAACCACATCATAGCACAGTGTTGGTCCATACCCCTGCATCTTGCTCCCACTGTACCAAAGAAGCCCCATGAGACCTGGATGGGGCAGGAAACCCCAGAACAATTGTAATATTCGCTAGTGAAAAATCTGGAGAATTGCCAACATTTGGCTAGACAGCACTATGCTAGAAGGTCCCATAATCAGAAAAGAACTTCTTGCATAGATATTACTACAGTCCATTTGGGCTGGTATTGTTTAAGAAAGCTCTTACCTACTTTTAAATATCACAACTTCACAAGAGGCAGTGTTACACAATGGTCTGACCTTTGGCTATACTCCCTCTGTTCCCACAAGTCAAGTCTACCTCAAAGGGTTGCCCTGAGAATAAAACAGAGAAGAGTTAAAATGTGAAAGCCACTCTGAACCTTGGGTGAGAACAGATGAATAAAAGAACAACTGACCGGTAAAACTATAGAGAACAGAGGCAACAGGTCAAAGGGTTGATTATTTGGGATGGTCGTTGTGTGTGTGTGTGCGTGCGTGCGTGCGTGCGTGCGTGCGTGCGTGTATATATAATCTATAGGATTGTACGTGTTGCATAGATACCAGCGGGCAACAGAAACCTTTTGCCCTCTGACTCTTTTCTTTTCCTCACACAGGACTCAGAGCACAGCATTTCTTTCTTTCCATGAGACAATCCAGCCTCTTTGAGCTACAAATACAACTGAGCTATTTTTAAAGGTGCGTCAGCTTCTACGTCTGAAGCAGCGAGAGGAAGGCTGGAGCCAGAAGCCCCCCTGGCTTGAGAGATCTTTGCCTGGCACAGAGCCCTGCCTCCTTTGGGTGGATACAATGGGGGTGAACTCAGATGGTGAAAAAGAAGAATAAGGAAAGCTCATTTGACCAGAGAGTTAGTGGACGGCAAAGGGACTACAAAGGCCTCTGATTCAAGCACAGGCGCTGCGTGCAAGAACATGAGATGAGGAGTCGGGCCTACCTAATGAGGGAAGACGGAATTACTTGAATCACTGCTCAGGGAGTGTAGATGAAGGGCAGTGAAGGGACAAAACGTCTGCTGATGGCCTGCGGTGATCAATTGCCAGAAATGCTGGCTGGGAATTATAAGTCTAAATGCTTCTTTATCTGGCAAATTCATGTGATTCCCTGGTTGGAAAGTAAATGTAGATGTTTTAGATTTTGTGCATACAGGACTGTCTGTGAAATAGTGAACCGGATGATACCCAAACCAGGTATAAGTGAGCAATCCCATCAGTGGTGTACCTAGGCAAACTGACGCCCTGGGCAAAACCTGAGTTTGATGCCCCTCCATGGGCGAAGCAGCCCAGCTGCGGCACTCACCCTTCCCAGACGGCCCCAGCAGCCCAAGTTCACCGGAGGTGGAACTCCCCATCCTCCTGCTCTGCCTCTGGTGGCTTGTGGGCCATCATACGGAGTGGGTGGGGCTTAGAATGGGCAGGGCTTAGAAATCAGGCACCCCATGTGACTACAAATTTCTGCGCCTTGGGCAACTGCCCACTTTGCCCAATGGGCGGTACACCACCGAATCCCATGGCACTCCCATACCAATTTGGGCTACTGTCAGTGAGCTCGAGAGTCTGCTACTATGTGGGCAAGATATGCAGTGAGCACATATCATTGAAACAAGCAGATATTGCTACGGATTCTTCTTCCTTCACTTTGCCTGTGAAGTGGAGTCTTTCCCCCATCCACACTGGTCTTTTTCCATAGAGGATGTGGGATGGTGTAGTATAGCCAGATCTCATCACATCTGGGAAGCTAAATAGGGTTGGTGCTTGGAAGGGAGGCCTTCAGGGAAGACTCTATGGAGGAAGGCACTGGCAAACTACCTCTGCTTACTCACTTGCCATGAAAACCCACCAGGGGTACCACACACACAGTTGGGATGTGAGGGGCTGGCATCTTAGCACTCTGGCTTGCTGTTTGGGGCAGATAGTTTAGAGTCTTTCTCCACAATCAGCTGCACACCCTCAAATTGAACTCTGGAGCATACAGATCTGCATATGAGTGGGTCAGGGATGGCCCCTAGTTGATTGAGGGGCATTCCTAGACTGAAATAATCACCTTATCTGGGTGATTAAAGTGCACTTCTGTCAATGTAATTGCTACAAAATATGTATTCATCTTGCTATATATTACTATGCTGCAAAGGGACATTCTTTCCTTGATCTGTATCCTCCCTTTCACACATCTTGTAGGTAACTGGGCTTATCCTTGACACCTTCCTCTCCCACGAGAAAAGGGGATGTTTCTACTCGTGGGGGTAGAAGTCCAGGTGGCTATATCGCTGACATTGGGGCGCCACGGTGCAGAAATAACTCTTTCTTACATTCTTTGAGAAATGTTTCTGAATAAAGAGTGGGGGGAAGCCAGGTTCCTCAGAACTTCTTGGCAGCTGGGTGCTTCGTTGCCTTTTCAATAAACGCTACTGATCAACATTTCAGAGCCTGTTTATAGCTTTGAGGAGCGAGACCTAACCGAGAGGGAACCACGTGACTATGATTTGGGTATTACAGTGAGTCTTGGATTTTTTTGGTGTTAATTGTTTTCTTTCATTGTGTGTATGTTCTATAGATACCACTAGCCTTTTGAAGTACATATGAGACCAGTTTATATCTGGATTTTCCTTGGTTTCGTTTCTGCTTTTGCGATCGGCCAGCAGAAGGGGACGCATGCGCAAGCACACGGAAAACGTTTACCCGTTCACCGATTAAATGTTTTAACGATAAAACGTGAAATATCAGTGATAACCCTTTAAGCAGCATGAACGTTCGTAAACATAAACGTTTAACTTTTACACGTTAGTTTTTTTAACATGCCCCTACAAGGTACATTTCCACGGGAGCGGGGGGGAGGTCCCGCCCCACCAAGGCATACCAGTCAATCAGGGGAGACCGGCAAAGCGAGCTCGCCTGGTAATGGGGATTGCTAAGAGCTCTGTAACTGGGTGTGTCTGCTGTGTGTACGCTTCAGTGGGGAGGTAGAAACTCCGATGAAGAGGACACGGTTTTACCACAAACAGGTTTTGATCTGCATGCAATTTTCAAGTGGGGATTCGACCAGTATACGGTAACTTCTTGTGTACCTGTGGGGCATTTTGATCTGGGTTTTGCCTGCATTTATTAAATTGCACCTAGTGGATTAGCTGCATTGCATTTTGGAGAAGAGATGTGTTAGCCATAAAGGTGTATAAATATTTATTGGCGCAGTGCAGAGTTAATTACCATCTGGCAAAGGCAATGGGGAACATCTATTGTTGAGGAACCTAGAATTGATTGCCATGAACCTAAGAGAGAGGAGCAGATGTGAAAGCTGGCAAGGGGGTACTGAATAAGCTCACTGGTCTTTGGTGGAAACAGTGCATGTTATTTGTTGGGGCTTCATACAGATGCTGGTAGGTACAACCTCATTGTTCATTCCTTACTGCCCCTCTAAGACAAAAGTGGCCTTTTCAGGTAACCTGGGAACAAAGCCCAAGCAGGAAGATGAACAGGTGTCAGGGTTGTGCCTTTGTACTCACAATATTCTATCTTGACCTGAGTTTATGGCTTCCTTGCTGCTTCTAGATAACTGGGCCTCCCCTGACATGTCATCACCCCGTGAAATAATAATTGTTATTATCTAGTCTCTGGGCTGGCAGGCAGGTGGCACAATATAGTTAGCTGCCACTGATAGAACAACCTTGCTACTGGGCACAACTGAAAGTAACTATTGCCAGATGTTCTGCTCTGGGAAAATGGGAGGTGGAATTCATTGGGGATAAATGAGTGCCACTTAAGTTCTTTAGAACTGGCTTTGAACCTCTATACCTGATCTGTGTACCCATAATAAAGGCTACTGAGCAATATACCGGAGTCTAATTATTGGAACAAGATTCAGGGATCCAACATTAGGCAGAAGATGGGCCAGATGCATTTTTAATCCAGTGACATTCTGTGGAAAACCAAGTTGCAAGCGGGAATGCACTGAAGACACAACGATAAACTGTTAATTCTCATATGACTAAGCAGAGAAAGGCAATTGTGATAAATTGGGTCAGACATCTGAAGAACTCATGGAAACATCTGCATTGGGGATGGACAGGTGTTCAGGTTGAAGCTTCTTAAAGCTATGGTGAATCAACAGGGAGAAATAACAATGTGTGCCTTTTCCCCTTTATTTTCTACTCCAAGTCTTTTAAGCAATAGACTTGAAATTGGCAGCAACGTACAGAGAAAACCTGGCGTTCCCATAGGCTGTACCTTCTGGAGCTGTCTGGATGGCCTGCACTTGGCATGAGTTACATGCACTATCATTTATACTGTGTGCAATTAGCATAGGATTAGTAGAACTGCAATATGAAAAGGAGAGCATCTTTTGCCATTGACAAGCCTAGCAGCTCCTTGGGAGTTCCTTGACTAATGCTCTTTTTTTTGTTTTTTTGCACCTGCATATTTGGGGCGGGGCGGTGAGGAGCATAGATGTTATTTTTGGATGCCCATCTTTGGGGCCCACAAAAAACAAGAGCACTGTGCTATCTGGGTGGGGCTCAGTGAACATAATTATGAACATCATTATGAACATCAGTGAACATCCGTTCAAGGTTTATGTTAGCATTTTCTATTAGGAAAGCCCTTCTATGTAGGAAATAGGATAAAACTGATGAGTAGCACATCTGGTGTGATCACTGTGCACACGTCCATTTCACTGCATGAATACTGCAGTATAGTACAAGAACGTATAATGGCGGCAGGTGGTAAACTTGAACAGGGGTCCCCAGCGTGGCATCTGTGGGTGCTGTGGTGCCTGCCAACCCCTGGTGATTAAGATACAGCTAGCATAAGAAACTTCACTATGTGACTGAAGGTAAGCTATGGCAGCCATTTTGTGGCTGGCTCCACCTCCTCCAAGAGCCATTTTGTGGAAACCACCTTGTGGCTGCATCCACCATCCTGAGTGAGAATTCCACAGATGCCTGCATTGGCAAAAGAGTTGGGGACTCCTGATCTAGAAACAGGGGCTTGGATCCTAAGCAGCATGAATAGAATGGCACTGAAGAACTCAGCTTCTCTACCTTCCCTGCCATATTGCACCTTTCTGTGCCCCCCTCTTTGAAATTCTATTCTGTATGTTAGTGGACATGAAAGAACTGTGTGTGTGTGGGGGGGTGAACTAGGAGCTGGGGGGGGGGGTGAGTCAGCAAACGCTTCCCTTCCCTGCCAAAGCAAATCCACTTCATCAGAGGAGCTGCTGCAATTTCGGATCGAAGCTAGGTTTTGTGCACAATTTATTTACACAGAATGCTTTTTCATGTAGGAAATATTTAGTGTGGCAAGTTGGAGGCGAATGAGGTAGGGCCAGCTGACTGGCAGTGAGTGCTGCAAACAGATGTTGCACAGACAAGTGCTGTGTGAAAACACACAGCGAGGGGAACAGAATGTATTGATGGAGTCGGATCAAGTCAGCGTTTCTATGGAATTTCCATGACAGTGCAAACCAATGGATTCTTCAAAGTATGAATCACTTGAGTTCCAGTGGTGAGACAGGCAACAAGCCAGATTTTCACTACTTGCCTTGCCCAGGCCGCTGCCACATCTGTAAGTCTGGTCAGGATCAGGATATACACACAGGTTTCATAGTTGGGGAGAAAAATGTGTAAAACAGCAGCATCTCCAACAAGTTTGCAGGGCCAGCGGGCAAAGAACCTGCCCCCAAATGCTGCAGGAATTTGAATCAGTATGTTTGGACATTGAGACGGGGAAACCACCATCACCGGCAGCTGGAGGGAAAACAGAACATTGTTTCCAAAAAGGCCATCACCACATTTGCCATATTAAAAGGGAGGGGGGCATAATTAGTTCATTAGAGCAGCAGTGGTGTAGTGGCTAAGAGCAGGTGCACTCTGATCTGGAGGAACCAGGTTTGATTCCCAGCTCTGCCACTTGAGTTGTGGAGGCTGATCTGGGGAATTCAGATTAGCCTGTGCACTCCCACACGTGACCTTGGGCTAGTCACAGCTTCTCGGAGCTCTCTCAGCCCCACCTACCTCACAGGGTGTTTGTTGTGAGGGGGGAAGGGCAAGGAGATTGTAAGCCCCTTTGAGTCTCCTATAGGAGAGAAAGGGGGGATATAAATCCAAACTCTTCTTCTTCATGCTACTTGCACACTGGGAATTAGGGAGAGCTGCTAAATCTACCTTTGGGGAGGGCAGGTAGCCATCCTGTTGGAAGCAAGATTAGGTGCTTTGCACTGTGATTAGTATTACCCATGCTTGGGTGAATGACAGAGAAGATGGATTCTCCACTCCTTGCGGTGATTCCTTCACATGGCAAGAGAATGATTATGTCATTAGTTTGTTTAAAATTAGAATCTGCCTTGTCTTGACAGCTCAGGGATAGCAATAATGTGTTTCTTAAAACTCCACTTGGAAATTACAGTGTCACAAACAACGTGCATTTGTGGGTCTGAATCTAACAAAGTACATGCAAGCACAGTAGCAACCCAGATGGTGCAACATATTAGGGCTGTATGTTTGGATATATCCGAGATGAATATTTGGACCCAAAGAATACGTTATTGTTATGTTTTGGTATATATTTGTGTCTCTGGATGGTAGCCAGGATTTTCTGGGATAGGGGTAAATGGATCCCAAAAAATCCCATGTGAAGACTCCCAAGACAGTTCCCACCCCCTTCCCCTCCCCCAAGTCTCTGCCTTTTCCTGGGTTTGACATCATCTTGACAGGTCGATGTGTGTTCAGTTATGCCCTTTTAAATTGGAGTTGACGTTGCACAGTTGTATTCTTTGTTCCAGTTGTTTTGTGTCAAGTTTGCTTTTTGCAGTGGATTCTCAGGTTTAACATTGACGTGGATTTTGGGATTGTACATTGGTAGGATTCTCTGATTTCACATAGGCGACGTTTGCAACAATAGTTTTACAGGTTTTCTTTCAGTGATTCTTGGGTTTTACTTTTTTTACATTTCCCCCCTATAGGAACCACTGGAAGAAGGCTGGGGCCACCTAAAATTGGAACTTTGGTCCAATCAATTTGAGATCTTGGGGTTATTTAAAGTACAGTTTTAAGGTGCAGCACTACCAGTTTCACTGAAATTTTGGTGCCACTAGCAATAAAATATACCCTCCAGAGAATACTGATATTTTCCTGCTCCTACAATATCCCCAGGTCTTCCCTAAGTTCTGCTTCACACATAGGCCCCTATCAAAAAAATGTTCCCACTGAAAATGGTAGCACTTAAGTGATACTAATTCTCAACTGGCATCGACATATTAAATGAGTAATTCTTCAACTCCATCAAAAACCTGCATTTCAAATTAGTCAAGGCTAATTCAAGCCCTTCCAAAATTAGAAAAACTTCAAATTTACCTGCATCTAACATGTCTCATTGATTTCAATGAGGGTTCTCTGGATCTGGGCCATGATGATTTGTAGAAGGCCATTGCTTTCACATCCTGCATGTGAGCTCCCAAAGGCACCTGGTGGGCCACTGGGAGTAGCAGAGTGTTGGACTAGATCAGGGGTAGGGAACCTTTAACACTCAAAGAGCCATTTGGACCCGTTTTCCATGGGAAAAGAAAACACTTGGAGCCGCAAATAATTTTTGACATTTGAAATAAAGATAACACTGTATATACTGGGGTTTTTTTACCTTTTACTCTGCTTATTCTGAGAAGCGCATGGATGTATCCACCCTGCAGGCAGCAGGGCGGGCAAGGATGGGGCCAGCAGCTCGGCCTCGCTGGCCGCCGGGAAAGCGCCCGCCCCGCTCCAACGGGGCAGGCGAGAGGGGAAGCCCGTGGTGCGGCCCAGCCAGCCGCAGGCAGTTGGTGCGCCCGCCCTGCTGCCTGCAGGGCGGGCAAGGATGGGGCCAGCGGCTCGGCTCGTGGAGCCGCAGTGCAAGGGCAGAAGAGCCGCATGCGGCTCTTGAGCCGCAGGTTCCCTACCCCTGGACTAGATGGACTCTGGTCTGATCCAGCAGGCTAGTTCTTATGTTCTTATGTCTAGCACAAGGGAAAAGAACCCTTCTGCATCAACCAATTTTGGAAGGATATGAAACTGCCTATAAATGGTCTGCAACTTTTATGATTGAACTACAAATGAGAGGTTTCAGGAATTTCAGCACTCTGTATCACTACAATAAAATTATTGTTTTCTCCAAAAAATTTTGATGCTGCTGATGTTGCCTAGAATAATTTGTAAAGAGCGCCTTGATATTTACCCTTGATATTTCCCAGGGCTTAAATGATTCCCATTGAATGATTCCATTGACTGGATTCAACCCCTGCTGAGTTGAATGGTAGCTACAGCTGGTATCTAAATGTTAAGTAATGTAAGAATGTTAAAAGATAAATCAGCATCAAAAGGACAAGACGAGCTATCTAAGCAGGTGCAAACAAAGTTAACTCTACACCATAGAAGTATACCTTCATAACCTTTTTACAGATGCTAATACATATGCACAAAGAGAATTTTCAGGAAGCAGAGCAATCCAATGAAGAACTACTTCTGCTTTCATGCTGAGAAGGAAAAGGTTAAAGAGCCATTTGCTTCTATAAACGCTCCTGTGAAAGGGAATCGGTGAATTGAGTATAGTGTAGTCATCTCCATCTGGGGCACCATATTCCCTTCAACATGCCTTGCCACTCACCAGTGGCTTTCTAGTGACCATTTGCTTCTTTGGTAGACCATCTCTTTCAACCAAGGCCAGGCTTTCCTCTACTTCAGTGAGGTACGAAGTGCTTCTGAAGACTTTAGAAGGATCCCCCACCCCCACCTTTGTGCCTGCAGAGGGCACCCACCATAGGCCTTGCAACTTACCAACTTTGTGATTCACCCCAGCCCATGTGGCAGCCATTTTATGGTGTTGACCATTCTCTGATTTCAAGATTTCGGGGGAGGAGAGGGGAGCACAGATTTATGCAAATCCCAATAGCAATCTGGAGATGTGCTGAACACCACCCAATGACGTGTACTGTATTTATCAACGCTCTTTTGACCTCCCTCAAAATTCCCCTCAGCTTTTGCTTGAGAATCTCTGCCCAACCCCTCCTCCAAAAATGTCCTTAAAGTTTTGCAGCAGTCAAAATGTTTGTTGTGGCATGTTGAGGCTCAAAACGCAGCATGGAGCGAAGGGAGAAATATTGACGGTGGCTGAGGCAAAGAAGACATACTTGCACAAGTGACATATCTCAATATAATTTCTAAAACTCTATTAATTGAACAGATAAAATACATCTCGTCTATTTTGTTACAAAATATTAGCCATTTGGAATCTTTGCTAGATGTGAGCACACCGCTGTTCCCCAAAGGAAGCTTCTCTTGAGAATATGTACAGCAGGAAACAGGTACAGACGGATGGACATACAGGTGCTCTCGAATAGCCTACACACATAGGTAAGTAACATCTTTGTTTTCTGGCATGAAGAATGAAAAAGAAACATTCAGTGGGATGTGCCAAGTAATAACTGAGTGCAAAGGAAACGAAACGAAGAGATCGTTAAAGCTTCTGACCTGGACGTGGCTGTTAAGGAGTGATGCAGACACAGTGGCCAATCAGCTGCTAGAGAATTACAGACATCACTTGAGAACAACAACCAACAGTCTTAGGCTCTGGCCCTGGTGGAGTGTTGACAGCAAAAGGAACATACTAGGATAGCCCAGTACAGCAATGCAATGCAATTCTCCCTGCACACACCCACACGTCCCTTTTTTTTTTAAAGGCAGAATCTTCCTGGCAGGCAGCAATCGTCAGAAATTTTGGGGGTACGGCTTGTTTTTGGGGTCCCCGAAATTTCTGCCAGGTATTGCAACAATGCTTCTGTAGGTAGCTTGGGGTCCTGACCTGGATGGTCCAGGTTAGCCTAATTTGGACAGATCTCAGAAGCTAACCAGGATCATCTCTGGGTTAGTAGTTGGATGGGAGACCACCAAGGAATACCAGGATCATTATGTAGACCAAGGCTATGGCAAAACACCTCTGTTTGCCTCTTGCCTTGAAAACCTTTCTGGGTTGGTGGTAACTTGATGGCACTTTAAAGGTAAAGGTAGTCCCCTGTGAAAACACTGGATCATTACTGACCCACGGGGTGACGTTACATTACAATGTTTGCTAGGCAGACTATTTCTACAGGGTGGTATACCACTGCCTGCCCCCAGTCACCTCCCCCAGCAAGCTGGGTACTCATTTTACTGACCTCGGAAGGCTGGAAGGCTGAGTCGACCCAACGGCACTTTACACACATACGTAAGTTCTTTGGGTCCCTTTGGGGAGAAAAGCATATAAAGCTAATCTTATATTCACGGTATGACTTGTTTGCTGTTTTCATTTTTTGTATCCCATTTTTTTATGTTTTCTGTCTTCTGTATTTTTGATATTTTGTACAAATGAGAAAAATAATAAAAATATTTTTCAAAACCCAACCCTCTTGAGTTGAATGGTTAAAATGGTCTGAAGAAAAAGATACCAGCCACTATTGTGACTTTATTGTGGAGCAAGATTCAGCCACCTGAGTAGCCTAGACTTGCCTGAGCTTGTCAGCACTTGAAAGCTAAGCAGGGGCAGATAGAATGGGAGACCACCAAGTGCTAGAATGGGAGACCACCAAGGAAGACAGGTGGTTGCCATAGTAAACCGTCTCTGGTCATCTCTCGCCTTGAAAACACCATGAGGTGGGACCAAAAATCAGTTGAGACTTTACAGCACTATTATTGTTGTTATTAATTAGGATTGGTATAATGCCTGAAATCTGGGACATGGCTATAATAGTTCCAATCTCATAAAAAAGGGAACTGCTTTAGACCTGAAAAAATACTGCCCAATCAGCCTGTTGTCATAGGTAACTTGTATCCCTCTTTTTATATGATAAATTAGTCTTTTGGCTCCAATCAGCTGAATTTTGGGAACTGGAACAAGCTGGATTCCAGCCATTGATCACTGCTAAATTCTTTGCTTTCATGTTGAAAAATATGCCTGGGTAAACAGAGGAGTTCTGTTTCCAGCTTTTATTGATTTCCAGAAGGCATTTGCTGAAATTCCAAAGAAAAGACTATGGATTAAGCTAGAAAACGTGTTGTGGCTCATTAGGCAACTGTTTTAATTGGAGACGATTAACTGATGAAATCCCCTTGAATAAGATTGAGACAGGGTTGTTTACTGGCCCCACTCTTACTTAATATCTGTACAAATGATTTGCCCTTTCATGCATCAGCACTAGAAGGACAGAAATTGCCACTTTGGCTGCATGAGGACAATACACTTCCATTATCCCACACTCCACTTGATTTATGTAAACTATTAAGAGCATTTTCAGAATACTCTGTGCAAGAAAGACTAGGCATAAATATGCAAAAATAAAAAATAATGGTGTTTGCTAAATCCTATTAATACCCCAACCCCAGTATATAATGGATGACCAATTGAACAAGTAAAGCAATTGTGGTATCTTTCAATCAAATTTGTGTTGGAAGCCCCATCTGACTAGTTCTTATGGAAAAAAAGCTAACATCCACCAGTAATTCAATTACTCAATTCTTCTTAATCCAAGGGGGTAATTACATTCCAGGTGTATCCAGGTATTCAGTTCTAAAATAGGTTGCAATTATTATATGGAATCAGGGTCCTCAAAGACCTGATGGATGAATCATTTGACCTTTATCCGTAAACTTTACTTGTAAGATCTACTATTAGACCTAAAAGTCATATCTGGAAATTAAATGGAAAAAAATTGGAGCAGGTCTCACTCTACAAATATCTGGGTGTAGTATTTCAGTCATCAGGACTCAGAATGGCTCATACCAAATATGTTATTGAAAATGCGTCTAAAAGTTCTGGTGCCATTAGAAACCACTATTGGAATAGAGGTGGTCATCACATCCCGGCTGCCATCAAACTATTCAAGGCTAAATCATTGGCGCAACTATCCTGTGGTATACCACTCACCATAACCAGCTCTCTCTGCAATCTTGAACGCCCCCAATCAAAATTTCTGAGGTCTATCCTACAGCTCCCAAATAACATCTCTAATGCTGCATTGCGTATAGAGACTGGACTAATATCAGTACAGGCAAAATTATGGACACTCTCTATACTATATTGGCTCAGACTATGCTATTGCCAGAGGGGCCTTGCAGGACTTCTCTTGCTTGACACATTTATTCCCCCATGGCTTAGAGCAGTACTACAGAAACTACCATACCATGGACTTTCCCAACAACTAATCACAAGTATGAACTACGACAGAGATAGGGATCCTGTCAAACTCAGAATTATAGATGTTGAGAGGCAACACGACCTCAATGAACTTAAAAACCCAATTTTTAGTAAACTAATGCTAAACAGACTCTCAATAATGCCTTATCTTACTTCTCTGTTTAATGTTAACTACTTCGTTATAATGCCCTTTCACCTTACTACACCAATGGGATGTATAATAAAGTACCAATTGAGGACAGAATTTGCAGCTGTCAAATAGGAGGCATTGAAAATCAAAACATATACTATTTGAGTGCTCATATTATGATGATATACGTTGGATGCTTCTTCCCCATGATCAGGCAAACTCCTTTTTGGCTAAGAAAGAAAAGATGAAAATACTGCTATCTGATACAAATAAACATCTAATGCACTCTGTTGCCAAGTTTGCCTGGATATCTAGAAAAATCAGGAAGGCTCGACATTGCTCCACTGGCTCTGCCAGGTAATTTTTATTTATTATTAGCTGGACATTCTGTTCATTAATTTGTGCTTATGTCTTGAATTTTCTGATGCCTATTAGCTGCATTTTATTATCTGTTTTAATTTGTATTTTGTAATTTCTGCAATTTTTGTGATTTTAATTCTTTTGTACCTTGCTGGTCAATGACCGTAAATAAATCATTGATTGATACGCCTATATAAGTTTTAAGTATTTAAGTATTATTTGATAAGTATTAAGAAAGATTGTAGGTTTAGGACAGTTAGACCACAAAGTGTTTAATTCAGTGTAGTTTGGTTTAGCTAAGAAGCGCTTTTAATATCAAATGTCTGAGATTTCTGTGTGTCTATACAGAATGACCTTGAAGACCTTGAACACAAATGAATTTTGACCTGATACAACCTAGAGTTCTACATAATTATACAGAGGCCTGTTCTAGTCTGTTCCAGCAGAGTGACATACGCCCACTCTTCCTGATAAGACAGGCAGGCTCTCAGCAAAGATTACTCACAGATACGTTTTCCTGAATGATGTGATGCAACTTTAAAGGGATTTCATTGGTAGATTCAAGATGTCATTTTCTGTTTGATGATTTTGGTGATTTCTCTCTATATAAGGGGCAGAGCTAGCTATAGAGAGACAGAGAAGGCAAGAGTTCCTAGATATAGAGAGGCACAGAGAAAAAGGGAGAACCAGAAAACAGAGTCAGAGAAAGAAGCTCATGTTGAAACTTTTGCCACTTTGAAATAAATTACTTTCAAAACTTACAAAAGGTGTCTGGACTTAGAATTTGAAGCTTCTGATTCCACCAGGATACAACTCTCCTAGAGCCTAATTAGCCCACAATTAATTGGAAGGCTGTACATGGATCCTGGCATTTAAATTTGAATCTTATTGAGAAATTTGGTGATGAAGATGACATTTGGTGATGAAGATAGGAACAACTAAAGCCCTCAAAACTGAATTTGGATAGAACAAGGACCTTATTGAGGGCATGGCATGTATGCTCACTAGCCTTCTTATACTGTTCTGAGCTACTTAAAAAACCCAATGATCACTCATTATGGAAGAGTATTCATTGCTCACTTGGTTACATTCTTCTCTCAACTGTACTAGAAGACCAATTCACAGGCATAGTGATTTCAGACAGAGTTTGTAAATGTGGTTCTGGTCAGCTTGCATCCTTAGAACTTATTTTATTAGAGTGTGACATCTGGTCTGATTAAAAGAAAGGTATTTGTCCTCCATCTTATGTGAATTTACCATCTTAAAAATCTTTCAGTTTTTCCCTCTGGATGAGGATTGGAAAATTACCTTAGCAGTTGCAAAATATTTATCTGTGGTGATAGCCTGTAGGAGGGTTGGATCATGATCTGTTCAAAACCTTTCAAGTCAAAAGAAGAGTAAGGCAAGGAAGAAATTATTTAGGATCTCTTTGTTCTACTTGTGGCTAATGTTGTACAGCTTTTCTCTTTAGAAGAAAGGAATCATATATATGTTCCACTTTTTGCAGTGTTAGGAACACACAGGAGTTGCAGAAAGGGTAAAGTTGGATTCATAAACATACCTGCATAAGAGTCTAGAGCAACAGCCTAAAAGCAATACCCACAGTGAATATGGACCAGTATGAGCCAGTTCTAGAAACTGGATAAAGTGGCCATCCCACTTTCTGTGTTGAGCATCCCACATACTGGTAAGCAGCATAAATTAGTGTCACCCCTTCATATATGAGGGGGGGGGGGTGAGATGGCACCAAAAAATGTAGTCTGAGCCCGAATGCTCTGGATATAACTTTCCAACAACCCTGCTCAGAAAACAAACACTGGAGAAAAAAATCACCATCATTAAGCCCCCTGGTATCCTTCTTTGTTTCTGATTGACTGTACTGTTTCAGGTGGGTTGCTGGTCTGACTCAGGATATATCCACAGGAATAACCCTAAGGGGTTACCTATACTACAAACACATAGAGTTTACACCAATCAAACAGTGCAATCCTAAGCAGTCATATCCTGGTAGGATAATTCACCAATGGACTTAAAAGGGTATAACTCTGCTTAGGCATGTCATAAACTCCCCCCACCCCACCCCCAAGTCCTGAGAACTGTAGTCTAGTGAAGGTGCTAAGAATTCTTTGCTGGAGATTCGTAACCTAGGGAGAAGAAATTAAAACTGAGACCATTTTAAATCTTCACCAAAAAGGTGTTCTTTGTATAAAAGAGGCATTTCTTATTACAGAACATCATAACCTCACAGATCCTAATGAACGTTATATCGTCGAAGGCTTTCATGGCCAGTCACAGATGTGGGTAAAACGTTAGGAGCAAAAACGACCAGCCTATGGCCACACCGCCTGGAAAACCCACAACAGCCCTCTAATAGACATTCATTATTTCAGACATTGCACTTCCAAAGTACAGTTTTTTAAAAACTGCTGAGCCAGCTGTATGTTGTGTGTGTGACTAAACAGCTGCCGGAGTGTTACAGGCAGTATTTGAGGACACCTATCCACAGGTTCTGCCTAAGTACTAGTTTTATAGCATTAGGGACTTAATTTGCAGAGCAATGTAAGACCAGGAATCTGCTACCCACTGTAAAAGGCAGAATTTTGGAAATGTTTATCTTGCTGTTCTAGCTAATCCTTAATCGAAGGGCAGGAATTTTCTTAGCAGCCTAGATAGCCTGCACCAGCCTGATCTCATCAGACCTTAGAACAGTGGTTCTCAACCTTCCTAATGCCACAACCCTTTAATACAGTTCCTCATGTTGTGGTGACCTCCAAACTTAACATTTATCCATTTTACAGATGGAGAACACTTGTGCAGAGAGTCTTAGGCAACCCCTGTGAAAGGGTCGTTCGACCCGCAAAGGGGTCCCGACCCCCAGGTTGAGAACCACTGCCTTAGAAGAGAAGCAGGGGTTGGCCATGGTTAGTACTTGGATGGGAGACTACCAAGGAAGATCAGGGTTGCTACTCATAGGAAAGCAATGGCAAATCGCCTCGGTTCATCACTTGCCCTGAAAACTCCATGATGGGATCACCATGCATTTATTTGATGGCTCACTGTACCTTTCAGGATTTATGGAATGGAAGGTTAGGATATATCCATAAGTCGCATTCTAATGCACAATGGTGCAAGTTCAAGTTCAAATGAAACCAGATGGTGGGTTCTATTTGTGTACACCTGTGGGGTTTTGAGTCTACAAAAGATTATGAGATGCTCACTGGGGCCTTGATTTGATAGGCTGTACAATCCTCTTCGAGTCTTGGTTGATGGCTTGTATTACATGGTGACCTTGAGAGTCCAGTCTCCTGCGGAGTTTGGAAAGGCTGAATAGGGCTGGGTGTCACAACTTCCAATCCCTGCTCCACCATTTTTTCTCAGTCTCACTCTCTTCACCAGATCGTTCTTAAGGGAAAATCATACCTTTTGAGCACAGGAGGATAAAATGGTAATGAATATTCCTCCCTCTGCTAGGAAACAGAAAACAGGCTTATTATTGCAGAAAACTATTGCTTTGCACGGCAGAAAAAACTGAAAATTGCAGCAAAAATGAGCAATCCAGTTTGGCTTGCAGATGTTCTTCAAGTAAGCTCCCTGTTTGATTGCTGGTGGGCTAGGCATGTATGTTCTTTGTCATTTTGTCTTCCTGGCCTGTATGTTAGGTGTGTTTGTTCCATAATTGCACTTTTCTTATGCAACTTACTGGCGCTATTAAAATGAGCACTTTTTGGCATCTATATTAGTCTGGTTGGTGTTTATACAGCCAGTAGCTAGGGTATGGTAGGTTTTGTATACTGTGTTAGCCTTCCCAGATTTCAGCCATAGCTGGCTGGTTTCCACGTCACTGTTCACTTTTAGCCACAGAAATGACTCAGGCTTTTTCTTGTTAGAGAAATAAACAATGACATTCTGGTTTCTTCTTTGCAAATACTAACATACTGGATACCGGCAAACAGTTATTAACTATTTCAGGTCCAGTACTGCTAGGTAGAGCCTCATCGGTTATTTTAGGCAGATTGGTGGGGCTTGAGAGTGATCAATACTCAGGTCTGGAACATTTCATTTCCAAGGCACAGTTTTAGAACGGGTGAAACAATAAAAAATCAGGGCTTCAATTAATTTGTTGGACTGATTTAATAATATCCAATTTCTTAAGCTGCAGGTTTTAAATTTTTTAAAATTTTAATGCAAATATTTATAAAAGCTGCACCTGGGAAGCGCCATCTTAGGAGAGGTATTACTGCCTGTGCATGCTTCAAAAGGAGGGGTACCTCTTTTAAGGTGACATAACAATGGGTGCACTGCCTAAAAGCAATGTTTGCTATTTGCTTTTAAACTGTTATATGTACTTTACGACAGTTTAAGTGACTTAATTAAGTGATCAATGAAAACCTGTGGAACTGGCGAAGATTTCCTTAACTAAGTGATAACTGTAGTTCTGATGATGATGATGATGATGATGGACATAGACATGAAGGGATGGATGATGGGATGATGGGATGGGATGGCACGAGATGGGATGATGGGATGGGATGGGATGATGATGATGATGATGATGATGGGATGGGATAGATGGGATGATATCATCTGCCCTCTGGAGATTCCCACCACTGCTACAAAGCAGCAGGAGAAATGTTCCTGCCTTAGAGAGTGAAAACTAGGCACCTTGAGTCCCCAACACATTTTGTATTCTCAGATAAAGTAGTAGGGAAGAGATCAGGAATTTCCAGGGGAAAGTTCCCATGACTGGAGGATTGTTAATATCCTTCCGGAATGTAATATTAATACTTCTCGAACTCACATGAATTGAGTTTCATGTATACTTCTATCAACCCCCCTCCAATTATTTCTTCATAAATGATTTTAAGGTGTTACTTAATTTAGTGGTGCCAACAACAGATTATGTGTTGGCATATTCGAATACATAATCTGCCCATTATAGTTTGACTAATGTAATTGTAAGTGGAAGTCATAGTCGACCTACGGTAAGTTTGTAGGGTTTCCAAGGCAAGGGACCTTCTGGCAAGGTGGTTTTGCCATTGCCTGCATCAGTATCAATGACTCACATTCCTTTGGAACCTCTTTCCATACAGTTGAAGGCAACCAGGGTCAGGGCCTAAAGTGAATGGTTGTCCCAAGGTCACCCACATGGTGCAAGTGGGGATTGAAACAGAAGACTCTCAGAATTTAAGGAAAGGAAATGAAATCTTTCTAATAGAAGTCTCACAGGAAACTCTATCACCAAGGCAGATGACACAAACACCATGCAGCTGCACTCAGCTCTTTCCCGCCCTGTTCCCCCATCTTTTGCAACAGGGATTCAGCATTTTGCTCCTCAGTCAGATGGGTATAAAACATTTCTCCTCCATTTGCAAGACAGCCACTACTTGAATCTGAAGGGAACCTGGACAATCCACCGATCTCAGCACAGTCTCCTTCATGTCGGCAGCAAGCTGTTCAGGATCCCAGAGATAGTTCTTAGCCAGGTCTCTGGATCTCTGGTGGAGCATTGGCTTTGGTGGAGTATCCCTAGGTGGTCCCAGGTGGCCAAGAAAGGATCTAGTAGTAGGTGGGATGAAAGACCCCTGATGTGAAAGACCTCTGATTGAGGCCCTGGAATGCTGCTGCTAGTATAGGGTTACAACAGCTCACAGAGAGAGGGGCGCAGATCATCGTCTCTGGAGATTCCCTCCACCACTACAAAGTAGCAGGATAAATGTTCCAGTTCTTAGAGAGTGAAAACCAGGCAATCTTGAGTCCCAACACATTTTGTATTCTAGATAAAGTAGTAGGAAGAGATCAGAATTTCAGGGAAAGTTCCCATGACTGGATACTGTTACATCCTTCGGAATGCATTATTAATACTTCTGAACTCACGTCTAACTGAGTTTCATAAATACTTTATCAACCCCCCTCCAATTATTTCTTCAAATGATTTAAGGGTGTTACTACTTAGTGTTAAATAAATTAGATTATGCTTTACACATATCTGAACACATAATCTGTCTACAGTTTGACTAATGCATTGTGTGGGAAGTCATAGCTGACCTACGGCAAGCCATAGGGTTTCCAAGGCAAGGGACCTTCCAAGGTGGTTTGCCATTGCCTGCATCGGCATCACGACTCAAGTATTCCTTGAACCTCTTCCATACAAATAGCAACCAGGGTCAGGGCCGAAAGTGAATGGTTGTCCCAAGGTCACCCACATGGTGCAAGTGGGGATTTGAACAGAAGACTCTCAGAATTGGGTCATACAATGAAATCTTCAATAGTAGCCTCACAGGAAACCTACCACCATGCGTATGACACAAACATGCAGCTGCACTCAGCTCTTTCCCGTCCTGTTCCCCCATCTTTTGCAATATGGATCCAGTATTTTGCTCCTCAGCCGATGGGTATAAACATTTCTCCTCCATTTGCAAATACAGCCACTACGGAAACTAGCTATGAACCTGACAATCCACTGATCTTAGCACAGTCTCCTTCAATGGCAGCAAGCTGTTCAGGATCCCAGAGATAGGTCTTAGCCAGGTCTTGGATCTCTGGTGGAGCATTGGCTTTGCATGGTCCCAGGTGGTCCCAGGTGGCCAAGAAAGGATCTAGTAGTAGGTGATGTGAAAGACCCCTGATGTGAAAGACCCCTGATTGAGGCCCTGGAATGCTGCTGCTAGTATAGGGTTACAACAGCCTGCGAGAGAGGGGCGCAGGCATAGGGGAAAATGGAATTGTGCCAGGGGCATGACATCACTTCCAGTATTCTACAGAACTCTGCACAAATCCTAGAGGGCCCCATTGACATGATATCAGTGACATGATGTCACACCTGAGTTTCTGATTTCCTCCCATGAGCTTTCAGATGGCTGATGGGTGACAAATAGGAAGAACAGTCTTATGTCAGTCAAAGTAGACAATACTGACCTTGACAACCCAACGGTCTGATTCAGTATAATACAGTTTCATGTGTTTCAATGGGAAAATGTTTTAAAATTGGTAACTATGCCATTCTACACACTTAAAAAGACTCTGAACATTAACTACGCCGTAGAACCTGTCATAGAAGGCCTTGCAGTATTTGTCAGGTCTTGGTCATCTGCCTAGTCCAACTAGATGAGTAAAAATGCCAAAATGAAGGCCCGGAGCGCAAATTTGCTGCTAGCAACCACTTGAGGAAAAATCACATTTTGGCATCACAGATGCCGTTTCAACACCAGCTGCCTCCTGAGCTTTTTTTCCCCCATCAAGCAAAGAACCAACACATTTTCTTCCTTCTAAACAAATAAATGAGATAAAACTTGTTCTGCCCTATTTCCAAATCCTAAAGTTGATCTTCTTAAGCTTCGTAGGGAGATAGAATGAGCAAGAGCAAAGCCCTTAAGCTAATTAATACTGCTCCTCCATTACGCTTGGGGAAATATTTTTTTTTCTAAAAATACAACTGTAGCCCACTTTAATACCATGGTTTTGCCTGTCAGCATCTCTGATACAGCAAGAAGCAGAGCTCTGCTTTTATCTTCTATCATCAGAATTCCCTACTCACCTTACTGGATTTCTTTTTTTGTGGAGGGGTGGAGGGGGTTTGTTTGTGAAGAGAAGCAACCCTGAAACGAAGGGGAATTGACCTAATGTTGTACGCTTGTGTGTCCATGATTGGTTATTCTAAGACATAAAACCTTTAATTTACCTCAGTTTTAGGCAAGTCACATGTTCACAAAAGCAAAGGGTTGGGGCACTTTGTTTCTCTTCTGTTTATCTCACACAATATTTCATTTTTTTCATCTTAGAAATGCTAAGATAGGTGAAGCAAAACCAGAACTGTCCTGACTGTTGGGTTTGAGATTTTATTTTTGGCTTTAAACTGATTTTTAAAAACATTTTAAAGGGGAAATGTTTTAACTATTATTGTAAGCCACCTTGAACGATGAGGAAAGTTTGGCTTGTAATGGTTTAATAAATAAATAAATTAAATAAATTAAATAAATTAAATAAATAAAGATGGCACATTTATCTGCCCCTGTAAACATATGACTGATGCAGGATGACAGCTCTCTAAATAGACAAGCCAGTGGCAAGAGAGTTGGCCTACATCTTTGACTATTTGGATTCACATTGCCATGATAACCTAGGAACAGTCACTCTTTCTTGACCTAACCAACCTCATAATAAAATGGGGAAAGGAGAATGATCTAAGCCAACCTGTGTGCCTTTTAGAAAAGGCAACATAAACATTTGATAGATAAATCAGTCACAAAAACTAGTTAGGAACCAGAGCAAAATATTAAAAGGAAGAAATGTGGGAACCTTGAGTGCAGGAGTGGCCAACCTATGGTGTTCCAGATGTTTACAGACTACAATTCCCATCAGCCAATTGGCCATGCTGGCAGGGGCTGATGGGAATTGTAGTCCGTGAACATCTGGAGCACCATAGGTTGGCCACCCCTACTAGAGTTTCTCTGTAAATATGTTCACTTGCGTCATGATGACCATTTGTGCCATGACGATAGGAATTATCACCCCAGCGTCTCTTCCCTAGGACATAAAAGCCCAGTCAAAGTGTTTTGAGGCTGTAATTCGAACACAATTTGTGCACCAAAGATACAGAATCCGGTGACAAGAAGTACAAAAATTCGGTGAGGGGATGAAAAACAAAACAGCAAGAGCCTGCCAGGGTCAGGGTCCTCCTACCCAATTAATCCTGAGCAAAGTTGCTGTTTCACTCTGTTTTGTGAGCCAACAGTAGACCTGACAAAGGGTGAATGGTGGGATATAAATCAATAAAAATAAAAGGGATAGCATTTTGAAGTTATTAATGAAGGGGATCGGCCATGCCAGGAAGATTTCTAGATCCAATCGCTCTGCTCCCCCAGACTTTACCAGAACTGTCTGGGTCCTTCCTTTAGCAGGCATAGTCCATTCACAATCAACCAGAAAGGTGTGTATTTACAAGTGATGTAATCTGCTGATGTCCAGCAGACCTTTCTCAGTATGACACATTAATGTAACTGCAGAGCAGGTTGTAACGTCCAAGGTGAGGCCATCTTTGTGTTCAGCCACAGCACGAGATAGAGAGGAGCACTCTCTCTCTCTTCCTTTAGCCTTCTCTCTCCAACTTCCTCTTCCAACAGCTGTACGAGAACGAGGGGCACCCTCCCCAAAAGGCAATGAGGAGGAAGCGTGGCGAGTGGCACAAGATTTCAGCTCCAACTTAGCAAGCTGTGGTGGCGACAGCGGTGACGGCAGCAAAGGCGGCGGCAGCTCCTTGGCCCCAACAAGGTGGACATCCATACCCCCAGAAAGGTAAGTAAAGTCTATTTTGGTCAGAAACCTGTGGCAACAAGTGAGAAACACAGGGGAGCTGAAAGTGGAAAGTGGGAGAGAGGGAGAGGGGGAGAGAGAGAGAGGCGGAAATGGACCAAATCAAAGACACAAAGCAAAGAACGGAAAAGCTCAACAAAGGCAGGGCAGCAAAACACCCGCCATGTTGTTTGGGTGCAAGCGTGCGGCTGGATGGCTGGGCAGGAAACATCCTCTTGAGCTCTCAGGCAGTTTCTACAGATGGGCTCCTCACCAAACCATTTCAAGAGAAATAAGGAGGATTTAGGTATATTCAAAGTATGTACTGTAATAATTTTTTTTGCTTTGTTTTTGCTTCTCTTACTTTTTTTTTTTTACTAAAAAATAAATCACAAACTAGATTTTCTTTGAAGACAGAAAAGGGTCCCAGGGTAAGTCTGTGCTGTTTTTGGCTAGTGCTGGTGGCGCTGCTACACTAGACTGCGTGAGCCGCTGGAGTACCTGCGCCTCTCAAGCAAGGAGCTTGGGGGGCAGGTTTGGTGCGGGTGGTTGTAGGGCGGCGGCGGCGGCGGAAGTGGGGGCTGATGGATGATTTTCACTGGGGTCCCTTGGAGCCCGCTGCCTAGACCACGCAAGGGGGTGGAGCTGCAGGAATCGGAGGAGACGTAGCGTGTCAGAGTCTGGTTGAGGGCCGGCTCCATACGAGCGAGGCACGGCTTGTCCAAGACTATGACTTTGACAATCTGCTGGCACTGTACAAGCGTCCCCGCTGAGGCAGGGTAAGAGGGCACCAATGCTGTCTCCAGCCTCTCCCGTGGCATGTTAGGATGCGTGCTGGGCTGCATTCCACTCTCGAGCCCCGGGACGGAGTTGTGCTGGTACGTTTGAAGCCTGTTGTGAATTGACACCTAGTTTAGAAACAGCCAAAGAAGCATTAAATGTTACAAGACTTCTTCCCATCTACTGCTGCTGGCCGCCCTTCAACCCACCTCCTCCATCCATCACTTGTCCCCAGTAAGCCACAACCCACCCTTAAATATCGGTGTTCCTTCTTCTAAACATTCTTGACTCACAACCCCGCCAACCCACCTCTCTCTTCCCACAATCTGTCTTTTCCCTACCCCACAATTGTTAACCGGAAACGTCCTTCTAGAAATAAAGATCTCCATTATAGCAAAGGCGGTGATGCTGTTTCCACATACAGCACAACCTCAACTATCCAGACTGAGCAGATACAATCTGATAGTGGAACTCAGAGCAGGTGTGTGAGAGAGAGATTTCAACTTAAGGAGATGTAGGCAGTTGATAGCTTGAGATACTACCTCTCAAGTCAATACGAATGGTCTTATAATTTGGGCTGCTCATTTTTCTTCCTTTTATTATATCCTTGCCCCCCTCTCCCAGGAGTCTTTGTGACTGAAAACAACTGGAGAAAAGGACTCTCTATATGCTCTGTCATTTCCCTTTCCAATGGAGTTCTGTTCCATGACTGGAGCTCCAAGGAGATCCTGCATCCTTTGCAGACCAACGGGGCAGAAAGAGGGAAGGATAATTGAGGTTGCACATATTTGCAAAGAAAAAATAAAGATGAAATTTGCTAACGCTCAAAAAAAGACTCGAGCTCTTCCCAGCTCCTGTCTTTTTGAGCAGGAAGGTGCACACATGATTCACCAATCTGTTTACAAAAGAAGAAAAGAAACCAAAAAGCAGAAATCTGACATAATTCAGCCAACTTGCAACTTGTTCTGATCCACTTGATGATTTGCAAGTGAAAGGAGATGGTTTAACACACGCCGAAAAGAGGAAGAAAAAGTATCCATCCAGCTTGTACAATGATGGGGGAAAAGAAATTGGATGAAATGGCAGCAGATCAGGTAATCTCAGAGAAAATGGAGATGCTCGCTTCTGCTGAGGAGTAAGAGGAGGGAGAGGAGAGGAAGATGATGTCTCTCCACAGATAAATTGTTTGGGGTTTCCCACTCTCTGTCTCAAAACAGTAACTAAGATGGAACGGAGGACCCTTCAGGGCAATAGACACAGCCTTAGAAATGTCCTAGACAGGAAAATGTGCTGAGGTGCACATTGGGGAAGTGAGGGTGAGGCACTAGGAATGGGAAGAAAAAGACCTCTTCCATGTATTTCAAATGACAGATATGAGGGATGTCAGTTTGGTTTGGGAATACCCCCCCTCCACCCCCGTGAACAGAGAATTGTGAAGGGTCCTTATTTGTGTCCTAAGAATTCTACATCCTTGAAGTGAGAATTCCTTCATAGAAAAGAAATGCCTGTGAGTCAAAAGGTGTGTATGAGGCCATGGAAACATCTATTCCTCTTCCCCATTAGCAGGAGTAGCTCCTGTGAAGCACATTTTCATGAGCACACCTTCAGCTATGGATTTGCTCGACAGGCTACGGGATAAAAAGCTATAGGGAAAATGGCCTCACAGAACTGAGGCCCAAACAGCAATAACTGAGAAAAGCATCTGAAAGGTTATGGAGCCTGGTGCCGGCCTAGAAATGGAGGTTCTTTGAGGAAATGGATATTAGTGGAAAGCTGCAGCACCTGCTTCCTTGGGAAATAACACCTGCAGGGAGAGAGAGGCAGAGATGGATAGCAGTTATTGGCCAGGTGAGAGAGCCTTGGGGACAAAGTCCAGGCAAATGAAATAGTCTGGAGATTTCTCACAGATGAGTTTACCTGCGGAGGTGGAATGTGTAGAAGGACTCCTAGAACAGAGTCCTTACTCTGAAGGAATAAAGGTCCCTCAACCCCACTCCCTCAGCTGGAAAATGTTTGGCCTACATTTCCACGAAGAATAATAATGAATATATTCTAGGCCCCAACTGACTTGACAGTGTCTGAGGCAGAAGACCCTGTGAGGGAAAGATCATAGCAAGGGGTGGAGGTCTCTCAAGGGAGGTCATCTCAGCTGCGTCTCTGATTTCTCCTGAAAGTGTGTTGGGTGAGGGATGAGGACGGAGCAGGTTAGTCTCCAGCGTTTGGGCGCTCGCTCCATGAAGGATGTGTTAACAGTTATAGAAACGGCTTGAAAAAAATGCGTTGACGTTTAATCTGGATTTGAAAGTTGTATTACCCGTCCTAGCAGTAACTTTTTATTGTATCTCTGGAAATTGGTAAAATTGTCAGTCTGGCTGGGGAGGCATTGATTAAAACCTGAGAAAAGAAACAACAAAGAATGTAAGAAGAGCTGAAGTGAGGGAGAATTACTTACCTCAGCTGCTCCGCATTCTACTTACCTCCACTGTGCTGTCTGGGACCTTCTCCCCCAAATCTTTTTTGGCTGTGAAAATAAAACAGATCCCTGCTTCAGTAGGTAAAAAACAACAAAACTTCATGACAGGCGTTTCTACAAAATAGGGCCTTTGCCCAACAAAAAAACAAGACAAACATCTGTATGAGTAACAATAGTTAATTGATGAAATATGCATATAAATAATTCCACTGAAAATAAAAAACACACTTTTCTTGCTTTTAGATGATACTCATATGATCCAGCACTGTCTTAGAAGCGACTGTCCTCATGTGTGAACCCTTCTTCTAAAATGGTGCCTACCACAAACAGTTTTTGTATTAAAATAATTTAAAAGATTTTATAATATCTACTCCCCTATCAATCACATACATTTGTTTAGTGGAGCATGTAGCTGCCAGGCCTCTTACTGGCAGCCCTATGTAATCACTGATGCTCCAAGCCAGGAACTCTCTGGTTTTACCATAGAGTTTCTAGCAATTCCTAGAGCTACACTATGCAGCACACAGATTATCATACCCCCGTGGCCCCACCCCTGTTACATAATGGAGCATTTTTAACTGAATATTTAATTGACTACATTTTACAATCCTATTAAGGGCTGGTTTATGGCAATTAGATTAAGAGGTTGTTTTCTGATTGGGGTTTAAGGCAAATCTATGCTCACGGTTTCTATTGGTGTTACACAAACTACAGTTCTTGAGTCTCATGACTCTGATCAAAGAATACTGAAAACTGTAGTTGGTAAGGATGCTGTGTTTTGTCTAGTAGGGCTCTTGGTCTGCCCTCACGAACGTATTAGTTTGCAGAGTTTCCTACATAAAGGCAATGACTATTAAAGCAATTTACACTTAACATAGATGTTGTTTTTTCCTAAACATACCCTCCTCTCTTTTGCTTGCCTGCTGTGATTATACAAGACAGGACTGTAGAGTTGCCTAGGGTTTATTCATTATAGTATTGTAAGGCAGTTTTGGAAGGTTTGGCCAAACAAAAGTCCTTACTCATTTCTCCACAACAGTACAGTGGCAAGCCTGAACCAATATTCTACCGGGGAGCCCCCCATATGACCCTGATCCAAACCAAATATTATAACAAAGCAAATCCCTTGGCTAGCTGTTACCACACACCTATATAATAACAAAAGGATCCACATGTACATCTGTCTGTCCATTTGTGGCACCTGCAACCCATCAGAAAATAAAACTAGGAATCTCAAAATTTGCCACTGGATTCAAGACGATCCTAGGAGTTCCAGGCCAAAACTGAAAGGAATTGGCATATCTTGGCCCAGATTATCTCCAGACCCTCGCCCCATGCTACTTGCAATGGAAGCCAAACTTAAGTGTAGGATCTGGGAAGCACAGCTTCGAATCCCCACTCTGCCATGGAAGCTTGCTGGATGACTTTGGGCCCATAATACACTTTCAGCCTAACATACCTCACAGGGCTAGTGAGAGGATAAAATAGAAAAGAGGAACACCATGTAAGCAGCTTTGAGTGGAGGAGAGGAGAAAAATTAGAAGTGGGGATAGATCACAAAAACAGAGGAGGCGAAAAGTGTGGGGAAAAATTAGAGAAATGTAAGAAAACACAACAAAAGACCTTTTTAAACACATTACTACTACACACTACCAAGGCTGCCCATTTCCATGATCTAGCTGTGCAGGAGCGGGGGGGGGGGGGGGAACTAAAGGTAAAAGTAACCCATAGCCTGCAGAAGATAATGACCTTATTGGGAGACCTTGTCCTGGCAAAGATTGCAGTCCTGGCTGGTCTTGGTTTGCTCCAGTGCTGGTTTAGCTAGTGAGTTTAGCAGGATCTGAGCAGCAAATGATTACCCTCAGCCTCCTAGTAAACTTGGCTCAACAACCCAGTCACATACCTGGAATACTTTTTATTGTGCTCTGCCTTCATTGCGCCCCTAGTGGCTACGGTCAGAACAACACTAGATTTCATAATGAATTCTGGGAATGCAGAATGACCTGGCTTCAGGGGCCCTCCAGATGACTTGGGCGCCCCAAATTCTGTACCCCAAGTGCACCCCTTTCAGCAGCTCTGTCAGTAAATGAGAGTGACATTTTCAACTTTTGGATTCCAAACTACAAGGCAGCCAAAGGATGAGCCAGTGGCCTTCCAGGTCAAATTTCTGACCAGGAAAAAGTGCTGACCTTGAGAAAGGGTATAACAAGAGTTCTTCGCATGCATAACCATTCTTGAAAAATAAAAGTGTTTTTCTTTTTATGAAAACCCACTTTAGCACAAATAAACAATTAAATCTATTAAAAGAGACTGAACACGCCTAGCCATTCCTGTTTCCTGTTTCCACCCATTTCTCCTTCACTTCAAATCGAGGTCAATTAATCCAGTATGATGCAGTGGTTAGAATATCAGACTAGGATGTGAAGATTTGGATCCCCACTGCTATGGGAGACTGCTGGTGGCCTTGGACAAGGTACATGCTCACACCTTCACAAGATTATTTAGTGTGAGGATACACTGAAGAGAGGAAAATAATGTAAACTGCTTTGGGTTTCCACTGGAGATGAATGAATGAATGAATGAATGAATGAATGAATGAATGAATGAATGAATGAATGAATGAATGAATGAATGAATCAATGAATGAATGAATGAATGAATCAATCAATCAATCAATCAATCTTCTGGGTGGGAAGTGAAGATCCAGAGAAGAAGGGCTACCTGATCCAGATTGGGCAACTCCTGGAGATCTGAGGATGGATTCTTAGGAGGGCAGGCACAACAATGGGACACTATGCCATACAGTTCACCCTCCAAAGTTTCCATTTTCTCCAGAGTAACTGATCTCTGCAGCCTGGAGATGAACTGTAATTCTGGGGGATCCCCAGATCCCACCCAGGGAGGGGCATCCCTGCAGAGAAGCCTCTAACCTGTTGGAGATCCTTGCTTGGATTGTGTTTCCATCTGGGCTCCATTGCTCCTTAAGGAAAGATGCTTTGCCCCATGCTGTTTTTCCAACTCCCCTGGAAGAAAGGGTGAAAACACTGAATGAATGGAGAGAGAAAATCAAGCAAAATACAACAACAGGAGAGAAAGGAAGTCAGATATGAAAAGTAAAGCAAAAGGGAAAGGAGCAACAAAATACAGACAGGGAAACGGGCTAGAGAATGCACAATCTGTGCACACGCATGCAACGCACATGAAAGAAAACACAAATGTATACACATTACTACATAGTGCAATATCCAGTAGTAACTGACTGCCCTCTGTATGGATGGCAAAAGCTGCAGAACCAGGCCACCACCAGACAAGGCAAGGGTTTCTACATATTGAGCGGATTTGTGAACCATGCAGGAGGAGGGGAATGAATGGGTTCCAGATTGCTCCCTCCCCTGCAACTCTTCACAGGATCCAGCTTGCAAAACATAATTTCCAGCATTACTTGGATCTACTGCAACCAGGGATATGTTTACGATTTGGGAAATATCAAACATTTATGCCTGGTATCTACATTCTGTGCTCAGGAAATACAAACCCTGCAACTTGTATATATTATGCACAAGAACATTTACACACATTTGCTTGATTGGAATAAATTATTCTGCATCTGCTGAACAAAGCAGACGAACAAGATCGCTGGGAGACTCTGTGAAATCGCAAAAACTAGAAGCATCTTCTTTCAAATTAAAGTTGAGTTTCTCTACATTTTTTTTTAAACTAGTGTTCAATTTGGGCTGGGTCAATCAAGTGTTTTTAACAACTATTTTTAATTTTTTTAAAAAAACTTCTGTAGGCCACTTAGAGTTATAAGTGTGATGCAGGGTATGAATATCATAAAATACATAAATACATAAATATTTCCTCTTCAAGTTAGGCAAATTGTGTATCTGAAACTCATGCATCTCACCCTCCTAAACCTTTGGGGCCGTTACAGTAGAGAAGAGAAAACAGGATGCACTCAGCCATCCACTCATTAGTGTGCCTTCTGAAGAAGCAAAGGGAACGGGCCACGGCTCAGTGGCAGAGCATCTGCTTGGAGTGCAGAAAGTCCCAGGTTCAATCCTTGGCATCTTCAGTTAGAAAAACCAGGCAGTGGGTGATGTGAAAGACGTGGGCCTGAGACCCTGGAAAGCCACTACCACTGCCCAAGGTCCATCTGTATAAGACAGCTTAATGTTTGCTCATGCATGTGTGTGAACGGGGTTGCCCCCACTATACCATCAAAATCATTTGGCCAGCCGGGATAACATCGAAAATCTGCTATAATAAACATCTGACCTCCCATGGGCGCAAGGGAGGGGTTGAGGAGTACTTTTAATGCCATCTGAAAGTATGGAAATTATATATTTATGGTTCCTTTTTAGTGGGGATTGACTGTTTTAATTTAAATGTTGTATATGATTGTTTTAACTGGTTGTATATGATTGTTGGACACCGCCCTGAGCCCTCCAGGGGAGGGCTGTATACAAATTCAATTAAACAAACAAACAAACAAATAAAAGGGACCATTCAAAGGTACTAGAAAGTGGTCTTTAAAGGGAGATACTTCTAGGCAGCCTGATGCATACTTCAGAATATGGTTGTGACACACTGGTCAAGTCCAGACCAACATTTCTAGAACTCTGTAGTGGATTGTCAGTTACATGAACTCCAGGGATGTGAATGGAATGGCTAACCAGCTTCCCTCCAACATATTCAGTTCTTGTGGCTGCTGACTATTCCTTCTTGTGATTAATTTTATGTGTGGTGTGGTTCAGCTAGCTGTCTAAAATCTTGGAAAGGAGGTGACTGCAGCTAGGGCAGAGGTAGGGAACCTGCGGTTCGAGAGCCGCATGAGGCTCTTCTGCCCTTGTACTGTGGCTCCACGAGCCGAGCCGCCGGCCCCATCCTTGCCTGCCCTGCAGGCAGCAGGGCAGACGCACCAACTGCCCACGGTCGGCTGGGCCGCGTCGCGGGCTTCCCCTCTCGCCTGCCCTGTTGGAGCGGGGCGGGCGCTTTCCCGGTGGCCGGTGAGGCCGAGCCGCCGGCTTCATCCTTGCCCGCTCTGCAGGCAGCAGGGCGGGCGCTCCATGCGCGTCTCAGAATGAGCGGAGTAAAAGGTAAAAAAAACCCCAATATGTATAGTGTTATCTTTATTTTAAATGTCAAAAATTATTTGCAGCTCCAAGTGTTTTCTTTTCCCGTGGAAAATGGGTCCAAATGGCTCTTTGAGTGTTAAAGGTTCCCTACCCCTGAGCTAGGGGGAAGTCCTTTGGAAGAACTCATGGGAAATAGGTGTCAGATCTAGTAATGGATGATTCCCAAAGGATTTTGTGCACCCAAACATAAACAGTTGAGCAACAGGTCAATTAGCCATTTGGGAGAACACATTTCAGAGATAAAGCTTTTTCTAAGATACCTCCAGCCCTGAATCACACTGCACATATACCTACATCATACGCCCACAGAATAACGTTGGTTATATATTTTTTATAAAAAATATAACTTCCAATCAAACGAGTTAAGAACATCTCCACCCACTGCCCACCTCACTATCAAGGGTGCCATTTTGGTGCGGAAGTTCAAATAATGAGTGGCTATTCCTTAGGAGTATTTTCTTCTTCTAAATATTGAGGGTTCACGATCACAGCCAATAAAATGGGTTTATTTGCAAGCTAAATGATAAAAGCCTTTACTTAAAAAATACCAGTGCCAGGTTATCCTGTCACAGCAGTTCTAAAGTTACAAAAATATACAGTAATTAAACTATTATATTATTATTTTTAAATAGCCACAAGAAAAGCTCTTAAATTGCTGATTGGGGGAGAGTTGCAATTTAATCCTGAATATATCTTTAAATGGAGCCTTTAATTCATACTGACAATCTTGTCCCCTCTTCGCCCCTCTTTGAAAGCACAAATGGCACCCCTGCCCACAACAGACAGAAAAAATATCCAAGACACAGACATATGTACATACAGACAGAATGGATGCAAGGAGTCTGGACCACGCCGGGAGCCTTACATTCAATGCGAATCTGTTCTAGCTCCATCACCTCTGCTATTGACTCTTTTAGGTCTTCCACAAATTTCTGCATTTCTTCTGCACCCAGAGCACAGAAATGGAGTACCTGCTTCTTCTCAGAGCCTGAAACTGGAGTCACCAAAGTGATGCCATGGGGGTAATCTAAGAAAAAGAGGGGCAAGAACATGAAAGATTCATTTCAAGTTAAGGAGAGATTGATTCAGTCCCACTAATTATAGATTTACAAGTGGTAAATTTTGCAGCTAAACTTTATGCTAAATATTCCCAGTTCAAACTGTAGTGCATAGTCAATATTGTTACGAGGGTTTTCTGAGCTGGTCTTAAAGATTGCAACGGGGACACAGAGATGCAATCAATCAAGTCTATTTATACAATTTATATTTTTTTTCCTTCAAGACATTCCAAGGGGCTTAACAACAGCTCCCCATAGTCACCCATTCAAGAATCTTCCAGGTTCATACGTTCTTTGTTTTGGCAACAGAACTATGGCCTCTTCCGCACATGCAGAATAATGGACTTTCAATCTACTTTCAATGTACTTTGTAGTTGTGCGGAATAGCAAAAGCCACTTGCAAACAACTGTGAAAATGGATTGAAAGTGAGTTATTCTCCATGTGCAGAAGGGACCTATGGGCCTTTCCCCACTGTCCCCTATCCCCCCTATGCCGCGCGCTGCTCTCAGCGCGTGGCATCCCTGGCGCGCGCCCGGGCGTCCCCACGACGCCAGGGATGCCGTGCGCTGAGGGGGCGTGACAGCGGCAGCATCGGGGCGGCTGTGCTGTTGCCACTCCTCTCGTGGGGAGTGCAGGGGGACCCCGTGCTACTCTCCTCAAGTAGCGCGGGGCTTAAGGTAAGTGGGGAAAGGCCCTATGTCTTATATTTCCAAACCATTCATTGATTATGTAACAGACTCAATAGTCCCCAAGCGTTCAAATCTATGGAAAACCTCTCACTATAAACCCAAGCCATAAATCCTCTAGTCGCATGTGCCAATTTTCCAAGATGGTGGCAAACTTACATTCATTTTCAAAGAGGTGGAACTGCATTCCTAACAAGCCAACCGATTTGCAAAATGTGTAGGTGGAAGAGCTTTTCTTCTTGGGGCAAAGCTTAAGAATCTGTTAAGGGACAGAGTGGAAGGAAGAGAATTTCAGATGCATAGGTGAAGGAATTCAAAGGAGTAAGCCAAACAGAATACAACCCCCTAGAAGACAAATATTTGGGGGGCGGGCGGGGGGGCAATAATACAGCACTAGAGTAACTCATTAGTGTGTTTCTTTTACTGCAGATTTTGGGATGGATCCTCAGATCCATTCCACAAACAGCAGTGCTTTTTTCTGATGCTCTTCTGCTGTCACCAGGAAAAAGCACAGCTATTAGTAGAATAATTTAAGGTTTCAGCCCCCTAAATCTCAGTCCTCCCTGGCTCTTCCGGGTTGGGTCCTACGATTGTAGAACTACATACTTCCAATACTGAGCATATCTCAAAGAGGCCCAGTTCCCCATCTTTGAGATTTGACTACAAATGGGTTGGCACATCTAAACGAGAATATAAGGTTCTCCTGATAACAATGAATGCAACGATTTAGAAAACAACACAGGCAGTTTCAACAGAACTATGCTGTAGGCAGAGTTTTTATATATACTGCAGGGAGTCCTGTCAAATCAGCCTTGTCAATTTCATAGACATTTGCTCTTAGAAAGTTCACTGAGCGGCTCCCAAACAAGGCACCATAGATTCAGGCAGCCCATGTCTATTCTAACTTATAGTGACTCTTGCAGTCACCATGCTGTGGCATTCACACAGCAGTTCCTTGTGCTTTGTGAATTGGTAGTGCAGCCAAATCACCCTATAGCAGTGATGGTGAACCTATGGCACGGGTGCCAGAGGTGGCACTCAGAGCCCTCTCTGTGGGCACACACAAACAGAGTGCCCCCCCACACACACACATCTAGGCTGGCCTGGGCCGCTGGGCTCAATTATTAGCATCAAACCTAAGACCTAGTTTTGGGGAAGCAGTGTAGGTAACCCTGTTAAGCACTGTTAAACCCCACTGATTTTCATGCGAAGAACTGAAGCACGATCCTTTACCTGGGAGAAAGCTTGGTTGCTGGCAATGGGGCTTGCTTTTGAGTAAACCCTCCTAGGGTTGTGACTCACCAGTTGGAAGAGTTGCACGGTTGCTTCAAAGCAAAGCCATCGACTACCACCAAGCTTACTCCTGAGTAACGCATGCCTCGCAGCCAACCGTTTTTTCTAAACGAAAACCTCAGTATTCAGGTTAAATTACCATGTTGGAATTTTGCAATAAATAAGTGGGTTTTGGGTTGCAATTTGGGCACTTGGTCTCGAAAAGGTTAGTCATTGCTGCCCTATAGGGTTTTCAAGGGAAGAGAGAGAGGTGGTCTCCCATTGTCTACCTCTGCATAACAACCCTGGTCTACCTTGGTGGTCTTCTATCCAAGTACTAGCCGGGGCTGACCCTGCTTAACTTCTGAGATTTGACAAGATTCAGGTAGCATGTGACCCCCATGGCATGAGCACAGCCATCCAGAGCTCTGCCAACTGAATTGGTTGCCAGTGGAGTACCAAGTCAGATTAAAGGTGTTGGTTTTAAGCTTCGAAGGCTTGAGTGGTCTGGAACCATCATATCTGTGGGACCACCTCTCCAAATACACTCCCGGGAAAGTGCTTTGCTCAATGGATAACAACTTGTGGCAGATCCCTGGCCCAAAAGATATTTTGTTGTCCTCCACCAGGGCCAGAGCAAGCTCAGCTCTGACCCTGGCCTGGTAGAATGCTTTGTTGAATGAGACCGGGCCCTGCAGGACTTATCTCAGTTCCATAGGGCCTGTAAGATGGAGCTATTTTGCCAGGCTTATGGTTGAGGACAGTGAGAGTTAAATTCCATCAAACTGTCCTCCTTGCCCAACCCTTAGTCTTTGCTTTCCCTTTCCCGTCCCTCTCCTATTTCCCTTTATTCCCTGGTTAGAAGTAGTTTTAGAAAGCACTATTGAGAACTTGGTAAACTGTATTAGGATTTTAAATTTAATTTCTCTATGAGCCACCCTGAGCCTGACACGGAAAGGGCAACAGTAATAGTAGCTAGCAGAGACCAAGGTTCCTCAGGAGTTCCTGTCAGCCTTACTCTTACTGCCACTAGTTGGGTATACTCCTAGCTCTGTGAGGGGACTTTACTTTTCCCTCCAAAACTGTTTCCCTCTTAAATGACTCTTGAGGCTTATTAACAGGCAAACAACGATGAAACGTTTATTGATAGAATTACAAGAAAATAAGTTACAGAAATAATTAAACTTTTCTTTTTCTGTGGCAGGAATATTCTACTAACACTTTAGTTTCCAAACAGTCCTCTGGCTCAGTTTGAACAATCCTACTAAACTTCCTACACAGGGAAAATCTTTCCTTCACAGAACTTGACAGATACTTAAATATCCAACTCCTTCCACCAAAAGAGAGGCACACTGGGCTTCCCAGAGCAGGCTCGGAGATATTCCACCTGGAAACCCTCTCCTGACTCTGTTACCTATATAATCCACACCCTCAGAGACTTCACTGTCCCATATCTAGGTGCTTTCTCCTCAGAGACCTATAAACTGTGTGATTTAAGTATTGCCCTTGTGATGATGTTTCCTTAGAACCTTGGCACAGGTTTCACATTCAGCCTGGCCTTCCTGGTCCTTCACCAAAACCCGGCTATCCAGCCTCTTGAGAACCAAAGTTCTCTCCCTTTCCCTGCTCTTATTTTCTTCCCTCTTACGAATGCCCACCTTCTGGCCTCTTAAACAGCTGCAGTATCAACCAGTCAATCAGGAGGAACTCTGAGTTAACTCCTTAAATTCCTTTTGCTCTGACAGAACTGCACTTTAAAATTAATGCTTAATCAGTAGTCCATCACAGCAAACTTCAAATCAATCAATCAGTCAAACAAACAAATATCTCACTGTTCTAAATTATTTTGCTCTTCTGTTCTCTAACTTGGGGTGTCCATGTTTTTTCAACAGTGGTTCATGTGATCAGAAATCCATATGCATGCCAATCATTTTATTTATTTATTTATTTATTTGTTTGTTTGTTTATTTGTTTATTATTGGATTTTTATACCGCCCTCCCCCTGACTCCTCTCTGTGATACAGCTCTGAAGATGCCAGCCACAGATGCAGGCAAAATGTTAGGAACAAGATCCACCAGACCACAGACACACAGCCCGGAAAATCCACCAGAACCAGTTGAATCCAGCCATGAAAGCCTTCGACAATACTAGACTCCCTTGATGGTCTCCCATCCAAGCACTAACCAAGGCTTTAGCTTCTGAGATCTGATGAGATCAGGCTAGCCTGGGCACTCAAAATCAGGGCCAGATTCATATACTCGTGACCAGATTTCCAGAGGTTTCTTGCCTTCTTAGTAGACCTAGTTCACTTTCAGCTCTATCAGTTCCTCTTGAAACTGAGGCACACTGACAGGGTAGGCACTTGTCAACAATGCCATACTAGCATGCCAACTTCAGGACAGGGGAATCTTCAGACTCCTGTAGATTCACCTGCCCAAAACCCACCACCCAAAATCACTGCCCCAGCAACCCCGCTGACTTTTGCAGCGGTTGCAATGGTGGGGAGGAACATGGGTGACTTTTTCCACACCATCCCTGCTGCCAAAACTCTCTCTTCCCCCTTTTGTTCCCTCTTTCTCTCTCTTGCCTCCCCTTTTCTCTCTGTCTACCTTCTTACCATTCCTCCCACAGTGTGTCCTTCCTTCCTTCCTTCCTTCCTTCCTTCCTTCCTTCCTTCCTTCCTTCCTTCCTTCCTTCCTTCCTTCCTTCCTTCCTTCCTTCCTTCCTTCCTTCCTTCCTTCCTTCCTTCCTTCCTTCCTTCCTTCCTGTTAACACAACTAGGATTGTTGGTAGCTGTCCCCCCCCATAATCTGGGCTGGGGGGGGGCACAATTGCAGTGCTTCCCCTGGGTGACATTATCTGTAGCTATTCCTCTATCTTTGAGTCATGACTCTAACATTGCACTAGACCAGACCTTCTAGGCAGCCCAGACTATGGGAGGGAAGATTTCATACTTGAATATTCCCCTGATCCAAAAATACCATGCTTGTGAAAATGCCCTCATGTTGGGGGGATGTGGTTTGAACTAATTGAAAGTGCTAGCTATCAATATGGAAGCTATTTTCTTAAAAGGAAACAACAAATATGTGATATGGCAAAATCCTAGGGAAGCGATACCTTCTGGCTTTTATGAATGGCCTCCATGCACTGTAATTCTGAAAGCCAAAAAACCACTCACCACCAGCAAATCATTAAAGAGGAAGACCTCCCTCTGGTGGGCCGCTTGCTTCTGCACTTTGTTCACGTCTGTCACTTCATAAAGGCGGCTGCAACAAACCAATCGGCGGTGTGGCACTGACAGGACCTAGAAGGCAGAGACTGAGTGGGAAAGGTCCCCATCCTTATCCACTGTGCCCAAGACATTGCATACTTATTGCCTGTAGGAACGTGGAGCTGGCTCACACAAGATCACCTCTCTGCATAGCTCTTGGACAAACATGGCAGGAAGGAGGTTGAGCATTACCCCTGTGCAAACGTCTCCTCCTGTGGTGGGGGGACGAGTCTGAGACTGCCTAGTAGCAGAGTTGCTCCTCCTCAGCCACCCATCCTAACCCTTTCAATCAGACCTGGCATCCACCAAGTCCTGCCTCATGATCTGGATATCAGCTGTGACAAGTTTGCACTGGGGGAAAGCTCTGGCTTTTCTGACTCTGCTGTGGGCCCCCATGGGGATACAGGATGTTGGACTAGCTTTGGTCTGACTCAGTCAAACCCCTCTTATGTTAAAATCTGGCAGGGAACAAATAGGGCAGATATCCGCAATATGTCAGGACTCACCGTTTTCATTCCAACAATTGATTTTTCCACTTTGGTAACATAGGTCACATGATCCTCATTGGATTTGAGTTCTCTCTGCTGGATCCTTTCATAAATACCAACCACCAGGTCCCGGGGGATATCAGCTCCATCATCCACTCCTGAAAAGCATAAAGGAGCGCAAGTTAGGCTCAGTGGCTTTTACAATGATTTCACTGTTAAACTGTTTTTATTTTGTTAGCCTCCTGGAGCAGGTTTCTGGAGAGACAGCCAAAACATCTTCTGCATAAAATAAAATCAGTAAATAAATAAGATGAAGATCTCTGTTTAAAGAGGGATTCTGTGATCTCTAAGCACTATTAAAAATGTATGAGCCTCTTTGACCAGAGGCCATAGGTCTCTTTTCCATTTCATTGTTGCCACCAGGGAATTTCAAATGCAGATTTATTGGCATCATTAACAATACAATGGGAATGAGAGGTGGAACCTCTGCTTTCTCTGGGTCAGACTCATAGTTAGTTTTCCCAGTTTCACCAGAACCTTGAAGTATAGTTCATGCAGGAGTTTTTTTTTTTTTTTTTAAACTGTATGAGTGGAAATCTCACCCTCACCTCTCAAGTTTCGAATAAAATCCTCCAGCATCATCTTCCTGTCAGGTTTGATGTTAGGGCTGTACATATCTGTGTTGAGAAGGATGATGGCAAAGGCCAGGATGAAAATGGTGTCTGGGTTATGGAACTGTTGGACCACATCCGGGTTACACATACAGTACCGTTGACTGCAGGTAGAAAAAGACAAAAGTCGAGTATTAACACACATGTAAATTAAAGCCTATTTGCTACTACTACGCAACTCTCTCTCTCTCTCTCTCTCTCTCTCTCTCTCTCTCTCTCTCTCTCTCTCTCTCTCTCTCTGGAGATGCTGAGGCTCTTTGCGTCTTGGCAAATGATGAAAAAAAGAAGTTGCACCTACAATCCCTAATCTATGTCTCCAAATAAACAGTGCACTTGGGGTTGATTCAAAAAAACGCTAAGCTGAGAAAAAAAAATTGCCCCAGTCTGTTCATATGACTCTGTCTTATCCACCAAAACTGATCGAGGACAGAAATTTCAAATATGCTAGAGTCAATGCAAGAACAACATGCCATCTGCATTTGCCCCCAGAATACACAGCCATATTTTTCTTAGGATGCTTCCATCATATTTTGGCATGACCTCATTGAGAGTTTGATTGTGATCTTGCTGTTTGTGCCATTACAAAAACACGGTTTTCCGTCACACGTTGTTTCTCTTTTGCTGTGCGTTTGAGCACATGGGAGCAGCTCCCTTCAATGGAAGGATGGATGTGCCTGCCCTGGGCTCATCTTTTAATCGGTTGTCTGAATTCATTCAAACATGTAAGGAGTAAATGGACTGACTGCACTGCCACGTCCTATATATCTGATGAAAGGAGGAAGGCTGACAGGATATATCTTACCAATTTGACCCAGGTGTGACTCAGGAAGATCCAGCATTGATAGCAGTGCAGACAGCATGATGCAAATAACCTCATGCAGATAAGGTGATGCAGAAATGTAAAATACCAATGCTGGACACAATACACTGGTCAGTTGCCTACTATGACTAAAGATTGCCTCTTGACACGAAGAACAGTGATGGGAAAGCATCCCAGAAATCTCTGTCTTTCAAAAGAAACCAAAGGTACGGGCCTTGGATCAGGAACTTTTGATAACATAGAGATGGTAGAAATGCATGATGGCAGGATGGAGACTCCCATAACTTATGGTTAACTTGATGCCAGAGGTGAGGCAGAAAACATCCTTTCGGTTGCCATCTCAAGGTTCGTTACTGAGAGATAAACAAGATCCCTGGGAGAAAAGGCTGTGTGAAATCCTATGCCATCAGCACAGGCTCCTTTTAAAATTCCCTGAGCCCTTTCCATTGAACCCTTTTGGCCCATATACAATGTCCTAGGTTTGGAAGCAATTCGTATTTCATTTCTAAATGCAATTCTGAGCAGGTCATCTGCCAGGGAGGACCATTTGCTATCTTCTGGGAATCATAACCCTTGAAGCAAAGACTTAACACCTTCCCTAGGGGATCTTATAAATATTCAGGTACCCTTTTTCTCATAGGTGAGTCCAATCAGCCTACCTACGGTCTGGATTCTGGCCCTTGCACCAACAGGGGCTTGGGTCTTCACTTAAACCAGTCAAGGTGTAGCCCTGAATCCACTAATGGACACCACAGTTTTACCTCCTTGGCCCAATAGGGTAGCAAATGTTTGTTTTGCATTAAATTTGACCAGTGGCCAGGGTTCACCACTGAAGCCTAGGAAACAGAGCCATAAGAATTGCGCACCCTACTTTCAAAACCTGTGTAGATGGACTCAACCACCATCTCTTGGATTTCAAAAAGGCGTCTCACAATATCCCCCACCAAAGACTAAGCAAACTTCATAGTTATAGGATAAGAGGACAAGTACAAACATCAGAAAAGCGTGTACCTTCTAAATATGCAGAATTCCCCTGATGAATAGCTCTTGTGGCCTGAAATATATCAGGTCTATTAAATATTAAATGTATTGATTTTTTTAAAAATGATATGCATGTCTTTGTGCTTTTCTATGTACTCTTCATATTGAGCTAATTTTGGGAGCTTGCCTTTTGCTGGGTTACCTCCGTCATCCCAATAGCTCCATTGTGAATTCCATTTTATAAACCTCTCTAAGATGTACTTTGGAATAAAAAAGTGAACCAATAAATTCTAAGATGTCCCCAATACACACATACATACAATGTCAGGGCAGGAGTTTCAATTTTGGCTGAGAAGCATGTGAGTACATACAATGATGGTCATGGTTTATTGAATTTATATCCCGCCCTCCCCTAAAGGGCTCAGGGCGGTGTACAACAACAATATGAATAACAATATCAATGCTAACAAATCAATAGCATCACATTATAAAAGGAAAACATCAATAGACATGGGTAATAAAGTCAGCAAATTAGCAGGTCATATCGTACACTACAAAGTCAGTGACTTTTCCCTTGAGATTACCCAAACAAGTGCCTGTCTTACTATGACCACAAGAGACCTGAAACTTATCCTGAAACTTCAAGTTTCCAGAAGAATATGATTACATTTCTGGGTCATAGACATTTGCTGTAGCACAGCTGTGGTTATGGCACAGCTGTGGTTATGCTTACTTTCCAACTACCTTTCACTGCTCTTACCTGAAAGCCTCAATTAGCCTTTCCACCTTCTGGGCCTCTCCCTGAACTCGGATGTGCGCCTGAAATTTCCGCAAAGCTTCATCAAGCTCCATGCCAGAGAAGTCCATCTCATCCACCACACAGCTAAGAGAAATGAGAAACGAACACCTTCGCTGTCAATACTGTGCCAGCTTGTCTTCGGGATGACACTTTCTCAGAAGACATGCCATACAAGAGAGAAAGAAGGCCAGCAAAACATCAGTGAGGGCAAGGGGATTCTTATTCATTGCTGTAAAGAAGCAGGTTTGGGATAGAACTAGGGTTGCTATGCCCAACCTAGTAACTATCAGGAGATGAGGAGGAGCAGGGATATGGGGAATGGGGTACCAGTCAATGATGTGATGTTATTTCTGCCGAAAACCCAGAAATGGCATTGTGCCTTTCTAGGAACTGATCTAAACTCTGCGGTAAAACCAATTCTTACAGAGGACTGATGTCACTTTCAGGGGGAAACCCCCCAGAAGTAATGCCAGTCTTCTCTGGGAATCATAGTACTTCAATCAATTCTTAGAGAGAGATGATGTCACTCCCAGGTTTACCTGGTAGTAAAATAATATCATCGGCCAATGATCCTTTAACATTTTTTATTTTTGTCCTGCCACTACTCTGACTTGTGGCAAGAAATGCCAACTGGGGGTGAGGGATCCCAAACAAAAACCACAAGGGGAGAAATTTGCCTATTTTGGGAATTTTATGTGCACGGAATACTCTATGTGTTACACCAGTGTTTCTCAACCTTTTCGACATCATGGTACCGTTTATATCTCATGGTACCCCTGCCATCCCCCCCACCTTCCCCTCCCAGTGCCCCTACTTGCCACACCCCACCTTCCCCTCCCAGGGTGAAGGGAAGCACTGGGGGCGGGGGGGAATTGGCTGCTGACCTTGTGGCAGGCTCTGCCTCCTGGGCCAGCTCCATGTCCTTGCTGGCACTGGCGGGAGACACCACAAAAGGGGGGGGCGGTAGCATTGCCACGGTACTCCTGGGACATGCTTACAGCACCCCAGGGCACCACAGAACCCTGGTTGGGAATCACTGTGTTACACCAAAATCAAACATAATTCTCCCCTCCCCTACTGTGCTGGCTCGGGAAAATAGGAAGGGGGGAGTCTCCACTTCACCAACACCATCATACGGAAGACAAGCTGGCAGCACAGGACAGGAAGTTAAAAGTGCTTTGAGAGAATCCTCCCTTTCCAGAGTGTACACACCCATTCTATTTGTCCAGTAGGCACCTTAGTCATAGGTAAAAAGCAACCTGAATTGTTTACAAGTGGCATGGCCACACATGCTTTAAACAGCAATCCCTATCTATCTATCTATCTATCTATCTATCTATCTATCTATCTATCTATCTATCTATCTATCTATCTATCTATCTATCTATCTATCTATCTATCTATCTATCTATCTATCTATCTATCTATCTATCTATCAGTTTTTTATACCGCCCTATCCCCAAGGGGCTCAGGGCGGTTTACAACATAAAATCTAATACACTACTAACGAGGAGCAAACAATAAAAATAATTCACATAGGCTCCAACAATTTAAATTACTAAGATAAGTGATAAAATCCCATTTAAAACAGCGGTAATATAGTAAAAGTAGAAGGCGCCCAATAAACCTAATATCAAACCCTCCCCTCAGAACAGAAAAAGGGGAGGATGGCGGGTCCTAATGATATAGGGTACCCTGATGTAAAAACAGAGCAGAGGAAAGCAGAGGAAATTTCAAACCACTTTCTAAAGAGACCCAGGTTCTTTCTGTTCCAGGGGAAACTGCTGATAGTGAACTTAGCTTTAAAAGGGAGAAAAGTCAGAGTAGCTGATCCTCCAAGTAGCTGATTCCCCCTCCAAGTAGCTGATCCTCCAGAGTAGCTGATTCCCCCTTCCCTCATGGACAGATCAGAAAATGTTTGCAGAAGAAAGGGTGTGTTATCCCTCTTCTCTTTTGTCGATTTCTTTTATTTCACTAACACTTAGTTCTCCCAAAGGGTCGTATTGAGGCTTCTTGCTGCTAAATGCTTCGCTTTGATAACAGGAGAATATTTCTTGGTTAATCAATACTCTGTTCATTGTGGCAATCACCACTGGAGATTGTAATGGTTTGGAAAAAAAGAAAGAAATGCGTTTGGAACATGCACCAAAGCACATTGAAGTGGAAGCCTTATCAACAGAACAAGAGTTTCCAGATCCCGTCTTCTTTGTCATGGTAAACATCTGAAGCTGCACTCCTCCCTACTTACCAGAACATGGACTGAAGATCATAAGCTCGTCTAGTGAACAGAAAGTCCTTGGTTGGCAATTAAAAGGATCTCAGGTAAATTGTCGGGAAAGCCCTTCTCTGCCTCAGATTCTGGAGAACTGCAGCCACACAGAGCAGATAAACTAATAGTCTGAAATGCTATTAGCAAGGCAAGTTTGATGGGTGGTAGTGGGTAGAGGCCCGTGGTGGGGAACCTTTGACACTCCAGATGTTATGGACTACAATTCCCATCAGCCCCTGCCAGCATGGCCAATTGGCTAAGAAAGAGCTCCCCAGGGAACCTCACTTAGACTCCTCCCCACATCAATTATTTAGTTATTACATTATTATTATATGTTATAATTGTGAGTTATTTAGTCATAATGAATTAATTACACATTATGGCAGCTAAGGGTTAATGGGCCATTCTGCACAATACAAACAGAACATCTTGCTGATGTTTTTAAAGGAACCATTTTGGGTTTTTCCTCCCAGGCAGCAAGGGAAAATAAAGTGTTTCACTCCAAAACAGTTCTTTTACCCGCCTCTCCCTGCCCCCCAAGAGCTCTTACTTTTATTTTCAAAGCTACGACATCAGAGAATTAGCAATATGCACATATTTTGAGTCATCATAGCTTTGAAGACACCGCCCTCAAAACAACAACAAAAAAAGGGAAAATGTGACAAATCAGTAGTGAAAACTAACTTTATTCATGTACGTTTCAGACGGAAATGGCGGCCAAATGAGTTGCAAGCAGAGGAAACCTCCATGAGAACCTTCTGCAAATGGCGGGTATCATGGAGAATCCTGAAGCGGCAGAAAATGGCAGCCATGAGCTGCGGTGAAAATGAAAGAAAGAGTTCTAACCGGAGGGGAGGGGGATAAAATGTTTCCCGCTTTCCACACAACAAACAGGAAATGTTATCAAAGCAACTTCAGGGGGGAAAAAAGCTGCTAGTTTACCATTTTCAAAATAAAATGCTTGGGGGAAAAATAAAACATTTTCCAAACATTGGGGGGGGGGGGGGCTGAGCAGAATTCCACCCCAAAACACTTTTGTTTAACATCCTGAAGATGTTTTTTTTGTGTTGTGTTGAATGAACTTTTATCACGTTACAGGGTTTTCATTGCATTAATGTTTGATTTTATTTTTAAAAAAACAGCTTTGAAAGCCTTTTTATTGGAAAGTTGTTAAGAAAGAGTAAATAATAAAATAATTGAACCCTTTTGGGGACAGATGGAAGCATGTTTATTTTGCCATGCTCTTAAATAGTTGTGCTTATGTAGTTCTGCTGCCTGTGCTGCTGACTGCTGATTTTTACAGGGCAACTCATCTGATTTTTTAATTGGTTTTAGGAATGGGTTATTATGTTCTGCCTTAGGAACAACCACTGAAAGAGTGCTTATCAATTTTGTTTTTAAAAAAGTCAAATTAGGCTATATTTTACCAATGTAAAATCAAGATTAACGTAACATTTGAACCCACGTTTCAAAAATTAAAATTTGCTGTTGAGTTTCCACTGACTCATGGTAACCCCATGAAGTTCCACCCTGCAGGTTTTTAAAGATAAAAGATTTGCACAGGTGAATCAGGTTTCTTGTCAAAGGCTTTCACGGCCAGAATCACTGGGGTGCTGTCTGGTTTCCGGGCTGTATGGCCGTGTTTTAGCAGCATTCTCTCCTGACGTTTTGTCAGGAGGATCCTCTGAAGATGCCAGCCACAGATGCAGGCGAAACATCAGGAGAGAATGCTGGTAGAACACGGCCATACAGCCCGGAAACCAGACAGCACCCCAGTGAATCAGGTTTGTTTCCCCACTCCTCCATGCAAAGCCTGCTGGAAGAGGTTGGCCTAGTCAAAAAATTGCCTCAGAACTCTCTCAGCCTCTCCTGCAACCAAGATGTCTCTTGCGAGGAGGGGAAGGGAAGGCGACTGTAAGCTGCTTTGAGACTCCTTAGGGTTGAGAAAAGTGGGGTATAAAAACCAACTCTTCTCCTTGCCATTGCCTTCCCTTCTATAGCAGCCCCCTCTCTTTCTTGGTGGACTCCCATCCAAGTATCTCTGCTTAGCTTTCTAACTCTGGCAAGATTAGGCTATCAGACTGCTACAACCCATTTTATGTGGCAGTTTCCGCAAACTGGTACTTTGCCAATGAATAATCAGAGGGGCTTAAAAGAGACAGGAAGATGATATCTGGGAAACAGCCCTTAATGATTTTCTTACAGCACCTTTGGGATAATGCAGTTCTATCTTAATCCTTCTGCATTATATATTGTTGAATTTATTCAGGACACTTGTGAATGTGAACCCGGCAAAGATTCCCTTGCTTAGAAGGGAGACTATCAAGAATCCCGGGACCCTTTTCGCTGCTGTTTCAACCACAGTAGTTTCTTATTGGTCCTTATACTTACAGCTAGCAACTTGGCCAGAGGCCACATCCTCAGCTGACCATGGACTACACAGAGAGGGATCCCACCAGTGTATATTCAGCCATGAGGCATCTAGATGAGGATTTGTCATGGCAATGAAGACTCACGGCAAAAAGGTTTGGGAAAGGCAGGAAGCAGCTGTGCCATTGTGGGGCTGGGGATCTGCTCAGCTGAGCGCAATGACCCATTTTCAAGCTTTTCCACTCAGGTGACAAGGCAGCGGAGCCGGCTTGCAAATGAAAAACATCTGTAATGAACTCACAGCCCATGCTCCGGGAGGGAACAGAGGAGACGCAGCCAGGTGGAAACACTTAAAACCACAAAACAGGAAGGCAGCAATAAGGAACAGTCTCTCCTCATCCACCGCCAAAGGATTTAGGGCCAATTAGGAATAGAGCACGTCCCCTGAACAAGCCACTGAGCACCCAGACCCATCAGCTATTCTCATACCAGAGTCATTCTTCTGACGGGCCCTTTTTGCCCAAATCCATTTTGTGCATAAAGCTGTCCTTGTAAGTATGAAGAAGAACAGCCCATGGAATTGCTGGTTGGATGACCAGATGCTAAAAAAGAAGACATTTTGAAGATTTCGGTGGAAAGCTTGTTTCGGTGGGGGGGAATCATTTCCCCACACACACACATTCTTCCAGAATTCCCTGTTCTGCATGACTTTCAAATGTTCAGGAGTCCTGCCCATCTGGCATCTATTTGCTGTCCTAGTTCCTTTGTACACCTCTGTTATGGACAGTATGTTCTACATAGAAGGGAGGCAGCATGACTTGGTGGTATGGCACGTACTAGACATACTGAACATCATGGGAACTGCCAGTAAAACCACCAGGAATGAGCTGCCCGGGTGAGTCTCCTCAGCAAAGTAATTTCATTGGGAAGGAGTTGGTTAGGAAAACCTCCCACATCCCTATTTCATTGTCCAATGGCCTGCTGAGAACCAGTAGGAGGATTTTTTCTTGAATGGGGCCATGATGTCACGTCCAACAAATACCCAGAGGTGACATCATATCACTGGCATGATGATGAGGCAACATTCTGGAATTTGGGCAACATTCAATGCCTGAATGTCATGCCAGTGACATGGTGTCACTTCCACTATTCACCAGAAGTGTCACTGCATTACTGGCATGCTGCCGTTTTCTATACATTAACACAGGGGTAGGGAACCTGAAATTTCGGCGAGAGCCGCGTCGCGGCTGCCCTTGCACTTTCTGTGGCTCCACGAGCCGAACCCTTTAGCTCCATCCTTACCCGCCCTGCAGGTGGCAGAGGCTGAGCGCCTCTTTCTGCAGTGCGTCTGGGCCGCACTGCGGGCTTCCCCTCTCGCCCACCCCGTTGGAGCGCTTTCCCGGTGGCTGGCGAGGCCGAGCCGCCGGCTTCATCCTTGCCCACTCTGCAGGCAGCAGGGCGGGCGCATCCATGCGCTTCTCAGAATGGCGAGGTAAAAGGTAAAAAAAAACCCCTATATATATAGTGTTATCTTTGTTTTAAATGTCAAAAATTATTTGCAGCTCCAAGTGTTTTCTTTTCCCGTGGAAAACGGGTCCAAATGGCTCTTTGAGTGTTAAAGGTTCCCTACCCCTGCATTAACATCAGACATGCAACAACCATAAACATATATCAAAATCCACGTCACAAATCAGGCTCAATTCCTCATTCAGGTTTTTTATAAACTCAAATTCATTATGAACACATTCGTTTCATTTGTTTCAACCAGAACTCAACACAGCAACTTATTGTATTCAGGAACTCAGTTCCAAAACATTCAAGTCCACGTTTTATAATAATGAAGTCAAAGTATTCTTCAAATAAAGTGCATCATTTCATCATTACAAACAATTCTTGAATGGACTAATGAAATGATTAACTTTATTTGGAGAATACTTTGACTTTATTATTATAAAACGTGGACTTGCATGTTTTGGAACTGAGTTCCTGAATACAGTAAGTTGCTGTCTTGAGTTCTGATTGAAACATAGGCCCCTTCCGCACACGCAAAATAATGCGCTTTCAAACCACTTTCACAACTGTTTGCAAGTGGATTTTGCTATTCTGCACAGAGCACTGAAAGCCGTTTGAAAGTGCATTATTCTGCATGTGCGGAATGAGCCAAATGAAATGAATGTGTTTATAATGAATTTGAGTTTATTAAAAACCTGAATGAGGAATTGAGCCTGATTTGCGATGTGGATTTTGATATATGCTGCCGTTTTCCCCATTCCTGTTGGGCACCCCCTCCTCCTCGGTTGCAGCTGGCTGGCAACCTTAGCACTGCTACCAAAAAGCCCCTGAATCATGTAGCTACTGAGCAGTTTCTGCTGTGATGGTGTTCTTGAGGAAGAAACCTGCCATCCGCACTCAGGTTGCTCCCTTTATGCCATGAACTCCTTTGTGTGGCACAAAGAAGGAAGCACTGCAGATCCATTTTTACTGGGTCTGACAGCATTCAGCCAGACTTGAGTCCAATAGCATCATAGACACCAACAAGATTTTCAGGATATAAGCTTTCAAGAGTCAAATAAATCTCTTTCCGTCACGTACTGCATTCAGCCAAGTTTTCGGCAGGGGCAAGTGTGGACGCTGAGGGACCCAGCTTGTTCTCCAGGGAGATGCATCAGAGCACACTCGGCACTCCCTTTCTAACAAATAACCTGCTCCCATTTACTAGAATGCAGAGGTGGGATCCAGCAGGTTCTCACCAGTTCCCGAGAGTGGGTTACTAATTATTTGTGTGTGCCGAGAGGGGGTTACTAATTGGGTCCGCTTTTCCATCTCCACGCCCTCGCCTCCCTGAGAGGCATACTGCCTTTGAACATGAAGGTTCCATATAGCAATTGCGACTAATAATGTAACTCCCTGAACTGGGTTAATCCCTTTCAGGTACTGCAATTCATGGATTCTCAATTACTGTACGCCTTTGCCATCTCACCAGTCTCTATCAAAGAACCTGTGTTTCACCATTGCTGTGTTCAGATTTGTGAGTTGGGGCATTTTCTATAATGTGATGATGATTTAGAAATGACCTGGTACCAAAAAATTTTGGGGGGTCGTGGTGGGGTGGCTGCCCATGGGGGGGGCATCCAACTCAGTTTTTGCCCAGGGCTCAGGTTTGCCTAGGTACGCCTCTGCCCCCTTTGCTGAGTGGGGGCTGGCGAGGGAACCTGTTACTAAAATTTTTGGATCCCACCACTGCTAGAATGTGTCTTATGTTCAGAAGACAACCCCTGCTCTGGAAACAAACTTGAGAAGACAGTTGGGTCTGACTTTCCTAGAACCTTTCAGCCCACAGAACAAACAACCTCATTCCCTTCACTGGCTCTACCTGCTCCATTCATGACATTATGTGCCACTCACAGCTGATGCAGGAAAGCCTAGGAATGATCGGAGAGTGTGACAGTTTTGAGACCAAACAAAAGGGAAGGAAATCTGGGCCATGTGGATGGACAAGGACAAAGTGATGGTGTCCCAAGAAGCCTCCAGAAAGTGCAAGGAAGTGGACGTATAAAGATAAATACAGTGCCACTCAACTCTTCACCAAACAATCTTTTTCCTCCCATCTCTTGAGTGACTTTCTGGATCATCATTAACTGCAGTTCAAAATTATATTAGTGGGTAAGGTTAACTGGTGTTCTCGTCGTAACCAGGATTTGATTTGAAAATACGTGAAGAAAGAATCCAGTAGCATTAACTCCGATGAATTCCAGCGCAGAAACAAATTTAAGGCAGATGGGTGACTGGGTGGAGAAGAAGTTACAACATGGAGGGGAAGGGAAGATACGTGTCCATGACCCTTTTTTAACAGGCACATGAAACTGAATCAGACCATTAATCCGTAAAGATCAATATTGTCAACTCCAACTGGCAGCTGCTATCCAGGGTCTCACATGAAGGCCTTTCACACCTGCTACCTGACCCTTTTCACTGCCAATGCTCAGGACTGAACCTGGGCCTTTCTGCAGGTAAAGCGATCACACTAGAACAGGGGTCTGCAACCTGTGGCTCTCCAGATGTTCATGGACTACAATTCCCATCAGCCCCTGCTAGCATGGCCAATTAAGACCCCTGCTCTAGAAGAGGAAGAGTTGGATTCATATCCCCCCTTTCTCTCCTATAGGAGACTCAAAGGGGCTTACAAACTCCTTGCCCTTCCCCCCTCACAACAAACACCCTGTGAGGTGGGTGGGGCTGAGAGAGCTCAGAAGAACTGTGACTAGCCCAAGGTCACCCAGCTGGCGTGTGTGGGAGTGCACAGGCTAATCTGAATTCCCCAGATAAGCCTCCACAGCTCAGGTGGCAGAGCGGGGAATCAAACCTGATTCCTCCAGATTAGAGTACATCTGCTCTTAACCACTATGCCACTGCTGCTCTACCATTAAGATAGGGGCCCACCTCCATGACAAAACAGTCAGCAACATTTGATCCACCCCAGATCCTTACAGATTGTCAAGGATGGGACTACCTGGGGAAATTATCCCTTTGTTATTTTGAGTTTCCTAATCCTATCTCATGTTCCTGGCTCAGCTCTCCAAGTGATCTCATGGTGAGCTATCCATTCATTTCCCAAGTTATCTGAAACCAATTTACTACATTAAGAAAATCCAGTTATTTGGAACTAATGTTTTATACACAGAGTGTGAGTTTTTGTAGGTTATTACCAACTTCTCCAAATGCCTGTGAAACTGTTATCTGCAAGTCAGGGAAACCAGGTGGTGGAATTTTGTATGCAAGGACTTTCAAAGGGATGTTTACATATAAGACTTATATAGTGTTAGAAAACAAGATTACTAACTGCTCTTAGACAGTGAGAAAAAAGAAACTGATTGACTGACACAAAGGATAAGAGCATTGTTTTTGCACCCTTGACTACACCCTTGTTAGTGAATGTGCCTTTAAGAGTTCTCACGTATACACACCACCATCTGATTTCCCTGCCTTGCAGCTAATTGTTCTACTGGCATCTGATGAACAAGGTAATAATCCACAGTTCACACTCTGCAAATAATTAAAAAAACCCTGAGTCTAAAAGGTGCAGTGGGATTTTCTTAATAATATTTGCTATGAAGATTGGCATGGCCCCTTTTGCACAGCTGAGTGACATCATAACTTCCAAGCCAACAGTTCATGGTGAAGACAAGATGGAGAGTTTCACAGGTTCTTTAAAAGGTGTTCTATTATTCATTCACCCTGGGTCTGAGTAATTTAACAAGATTTCATTAGGAACAATGCTTACAGTTCACATGTCTGACACAGAGAGAAGAGTTTCAGGAGAGGAGAATGGGAGGCTAATGCTGGATTGGCACAGAAAGAATTACAATTCATTTAAAAAACTGAGAAAATAGTACCCTGGACTCTGAATCCTGGGCATGGGAAATTTGCAAGCACTGTTAATGCCCAGTTGCCCAGAACAGGGAATAAATGTGTAACCAACCATAAACTGGGATTTTTGCATGGAGGCAATTGTCAAAGAGACAGTGACTAGCAATCCAGGGGAGCATGCAAGCCTGCTAGCCAACTGGGCTACTGGAGTTTAGTTTCTCAATAGAGTGGAGACTATTCACACAGACATGCCATTTTCCTTTTACCCTGAGATTTTGAATCATAATACATGTTCTATTTTGGAGCTGACAAAGCTGTTTATGGAAGAAAAACTCCATCAAAAACAGAAGCCATGAGACAGAACGTCTGGGAAGTGTGGCTCAGTGAACTATTCACTATCCTTCCCTTTACTGGCTATTGTACCTTGCACTTTACTGGCCTACATTCCAACAGTTTTGTGCCATCTGCATAGAGTTGCCAGGATGACAGTACAATCCACAGTGTGTGTGTGTGTGTGTGTGTGTGTGTGTGTGTGAGAGAGAGAGAGAGAGAGAGAGAGAGAGAGAGAGAGGGGGGGGGGGACTTCTGGAAGCAGCACAACATGGGCACCTCCTCTGCCGGTGCTGTCCCCAGCCGCCACAGATCTGTCCCATCCCCCATGGACTGCACTGTCAGCCAGGCAACCAATGGGAAGACTTGGAATGGGGATATGTGGAGTCCATCTGACATCATTGATATTGCTGTCATCATTCTCAGAAAAGATTCAGAAGTGACAACAGTAGCTCTAGGAATTGCTGGAAACTCTATGGTAAAACCAGAGCTACCATATATGTCACTTCCAGGGTTTACTCAGTGACATAGTTCTTTTTTTTTCCACCATGACTTGGAGCAGTGGCAGACACAGGACTTGCTGGTGGGAGGCTTACCACCCTATCAGGAGACCTGGCAAACCTACCTGTAAAGTTTGCTTGTCTTCTCTACACAGTTCTTCAGTTAGCACTTCCCTTTCACACCCTCACCAGTAAGGAGCTCTCTAATTTTAACAGCTGCTGCACTCTGTGGTACTTCCTTCCACACACTACCTATTGAAACACATCCCTCAGCTCTTAGACTGAAAACTGCCAGCAGTTCCTTCAAAATGTGGTGCTTGGCATGAGGACCCTGGAGCCTATACGTCTCTTGACAATCACTAGATCAATAAAAAGAAAAAACAGCTGAAGAAGGATCAATATTCAAGTCCCCCTGTTGCAATAAACTAAGCCTGATGAGCAGCAAGAACTAGTGAGCCTTGAAATTAGGAGGCCTGCTTAGAACCTGCCTTGATAATGACTCCAAGATCAGGGGTAATTTGCTCTGGTTTTTTCCAGTCAAAGCAAAACAACAGCTAGAAGTTGGAGGGCTTATTTCTGAAGGCTATAAAAAGCAACATGAACAGGAATAGTTTAACAGGCCAGCAGGATCTGGACCTAAGAGTTCTTGGTCTAGCAGAAGTACAACATGCTAGGGGATGTTTTAATGTGCTACAAAATATTTCATTTTGTCCCCAGGGAAACAAAATAGTTATCATTTTCCACATTAGAACATAAGAACTAGCCTGCTGGATCAGACCAGAGTCCATCTAGTCCAGCACTCTGCTACTCAAAGTGGCCCACCAGGTGCCTTTGGGAGCTCACATGCAGGAGGTGAAAGCAATGGCCTTCTACTGCTGCTTCTCCTGAGCACCTGGTCTGCTAAGGCATTTGCAATCTTAGATCAAGGAGGATCAAGATTGGTAACCATAGATGACTTCTCCTCCATAAATCTGTCCAAGCCCCTTTTAAAGCTATCCAGGTTAGTGGCCATCACCACCTTCCCATGGAGTCCACCCCATCCTGAATGTCTGTATAATGTCAGGACGTGAACAAACTGTGCAACCAGGTATTCTTTCTCCTCCTTACTTTTCCCCTGCAATTATTCCCAGTGTTCCCAAGTTGTGAACAAGAAAGAGATATCTCTTTCTCCCCCAGAATGCTCAGGAGAGGACAGCTGGGAGAGAGGGAAATTGCAGCCAAAGAAGACATTGGTCACAGTAAAAACTATTGCAACTGTTGGAAATCAAGGGTAACCACTGGCTACAGGATGGATGGAGCTGATGCTTACTCTAAGACGTCTCGATTAAATTGCTTCTTGCTATTCCCTAGGAACTCCCCGATCATCTGGCGGCTGAGTCCCTTGCGCTGGAGCAGGAAGTGTGCCACTCCGATGGGCGTGTCTGGGATGAAGCCCCGAGAGATAAGAAACTGGATCCCCTTGTCTGGATTTCTGGAAAGAAAGAGGAGGGAATGATGAGCTACATATTTACATCAGGGCATAAAATACTATTATCTTGAGCCAACCCTTGTGTTATCAGAGAATCATTGGCCTTTCCCATACCAGTGCTGTAGGGGAAGGGCAACAGCATAGTATAGACTGATCTCATCAGATTTCAGAAGCCAAGAAGGATCAATACTTGCAAAGGAGATCACCAAGGAAGACGCTGTAATGGAAAGCAATGGCAAAACACCTCGGATTCTCACTTGCCTTGAAAGCCCTTTCCTCGGCCTACGAGAAGTTGGCTGTGACCTGACAGCATTTTATGGACATATTGTAGGGTAGAATCAGGTGAGGCCAGGGAGACTGATAATGGGACAAAAATATATCACAATCTCACTATGGCACAGGTGTCAAACTCGTGGCCCTCCAGATGTTATGGACTACAGTTCCCATCATCCCCTGCCAGCATTATGCTGGCAGGGGATGATGGGAACTGTAGTCCTGGGGGGGGGGTGGGGGGGGGGGGGGGTGGGGGGGGGGGGGGGTGGGGGGGGGGGGGGGTGGGGGGGGGGGGGGGTGGGGGGGGGGGGGGGTGGGGGGGGGGGGGGGTGGGGGGGGGGGGGGGTGGGGGGGGGGGGGGGTGGGGGGGGGGGGGGGTGGGGGGGGGGGGGGGTGGGGGGGGGGGGGGGTGGGGGGGGGGGGGGGTGGGGGGGGGGGGGGGTGGGGGGGGGGGGGGGTGGGGGGGGGGGGGGGTGGGGGGGGGGGGGGGTGGGGGGGGGGGGGGGTGGGGGGGGGGGGGGGTGGGGGGGGGGGGGGGTGGGGGGGGGGGGGGGTGGGGGGGGGGGGGGGTGGGGGGGGGGGGGGGTGGGGGGGGGGGGGGGTGGGGGGGGGGGGGGGTGGGGGGGGGGGGGGGTGGGGGGGGGGGGGGGTGGGGGGGGGGGGGGGTGGGGGGGGGGGGGGGTGGGGGGGGGGGGGGGTGGGGGGGGGGGGGGGTGGGGGGGGGGGGGGGTGGGGGGGGGGGGGGGTGGGGGGGGGGGGGGGTGGGGGGGGGGGGGGGTGGGGGGGGGGGGGGGTGGGGGGGGGGGGGGGTGGGGGGGGGGGGGGGTGGGGGGGGGGGGGGGTGGGGGGGGGGGGGGGTGGGGGGGGGGGGGGGTGGGGGGGGGGGGGGGTGGGGGGGGGGGGGGGTGGGGGGGGGGGGGGGTGGGGGGGGGGGGGGGTGGGGGGGGGGGGGGGTGGGGGGGGGGGGGGGTGGGGGGGGGGGGGGGTGGGGGGGGGGGGGGGTGGGGGGGGGGGGGGGTGGGGGGGGGGGGGGGTGGGGGGGGGGGGGGGTGGGGGGGGGGGGGGGTGGGGGGGGGGGGGGGTGGGGGGGGGGGGGGGTGGGGGGGGGGGGGGGTGGGGGGGGGGGGGGGTGGGGGGGGGGGGGGGTGGGGGGGGGGGGGGGTGGGGGGGGGGGGGGGTGGGGGGGGGGGGGGGTGGGGGGGGGGGGGGGTGGGGGGGGGGGGGGGTGGGGGGGGGGGGGGGTGGGGGGGGGGGGGGGTGGGGGGGGGGGGGGGTGGGGGGGGGGGGGGGTGGGGGGGGGGGGGGGTGGGGGGGGGGGGGGGTGGGGGGGGGGGGGGGTGGGGGGGGGGGGGGGTGGGGGGGGGGGGGGGTGGGGGGGGGGGGGGGTGGGGGGGGGGGGGGGTGGGGGGGGGGGGGGGTGGGGGGGGGGGGGGGTGGGGGGGGGGGGGGGTGGGGGGGGGGGGGGGTGGGGGGGGGGGGGGGTGGGGGGGGGGGGGGGTGGGGGGGGGGGGGGGTGGGGGGGGGGGGGGGTGGGGGGGGGGGGGGGTGGGGGGGGGGGGGGGTGGGGGGGGGGGGGGGTGGGGGGGGGGGGGGGTGGGGGGGGGGGGGGGTGGGGGGGGGGGGGGGTGGGGGGGGGGGGGGGTGGGGGGGGGGGGGGGTGGGGGGGGGGGGGGGTGGGGGGGGGGGGGGGTGGGGGGGGGGGGGGGTGGGGGGGGGGGGGGGTGGGGGGGGGGGGGGGTGGGGGGGGGGGGGGGTGGGGGGGGGGGGGGGTGGGGGGGGGGGGGGGTGGGGGGGGGGGGGGGTGGGGGGGGGGGGGGGTGGGGGGGGGGGGGGGTGGGGGGGGGGGGGGGTGGGGGGGGGGGGGGGTGGGGGGGGGGGGGGGTGGGGGGGGGGGGGGGTGGGGGGGGGGGGGGGTGGGGGGGGGGGGGGGTGGGGGGGGGGGGGGGTGGGGGGGGGGGGGGGTGGGGGGGGGGGGGGGTGGGGGGGGGGGGGGGTGGGGGGGGGGGGGGGTGGGGGGGGGGGGGGGTGGGGGGGGGGGGGGGTGGGGGGGGGGGGGGGTGGGGGGGGGGGGGGGTGGGGGGGGGGGGGGGTGGGGGGGGGGGGGGGTGGGGGGGGGGGGGGGTGGGGGGGGGGGGGGGTGGGGGGGGGGGGGGGTGGGGGGGGGGGGGGGTGGGGGGGGGGGGGGGTGGGGGGGGGGGGGGGTGGGGGGGGGGGGGGGTGGGGGGGGGGGGGGGTGGGGGGGGGGGGGGGTGGGGGGGGGGGGGGGTGGGGGGGGGGGGGGGTGGGGGGGGGGGGGGGTGGGGGGGGGGGGGGGTGGGGGGGGGGGGGGGTGGGGGGGGGGGGGGGTGGGGGGGGGGGGGGGTGGGGGGGGGGGGGGGTGGGGGGGGGGGGGGGTGGGGGGGGGGGGGGGTGGGGGGGGGGGGGGGTGGGGGGGGGGGGGGGTGGGGGGGGGGGGGGGTGGGGGGGGGGGGGGGTGGGGGGGGGGGGGGGTGGGGGGGGGGGGGGGTGGGGGGGGGGGGGGGTGGGGGGGGGGGGGGGTGGGGGGGGGGGGGGGTGGGGGGGGGGGGGGGTGGGGGGGGGGGGGGGTGGGGGGGGGGGGGGGTGGGGGGGGGGGGGGGTGGGGGGGGGGGGGGGTGGGGGGGGGGGGGGGTGGGGGGGGGGGGGGGTGGGGGGGGGGGGGGGTGGGGGGGGGGGGGGGTGGGGGGGGGGGGGGGTGGGGGGGGGGGGGGGTGGGGGGGGGGGGGGGTGGGGGGGGGGGGGGGTGGGGGGGGGGGGGGGTGGGGGGGGGGGGGGGTGGGGGGGGGGGGGGGTGGGGGGGGGGGGGGGTGGGGGGGGGGGGGGGTGGGGGGGGGGGGGGGTGGGGGGGGGGGGGGGTGGGGGGGGGGGGGGGTGGGGGGGGGGGGGGGTGGGGGGGGGGGGGGGTGGGGGGGGGGGGGGGTGGGGGGGGGGGGGGGTGGGGGGGGGGGGGGGTGGGGGGGGGGGGGGGTGGGGGGGGGGGGGGGTGGGGGGGGGGGGGGGTGGGGGGGGGGGGGGGTGGGGGGGGGGGGGGGTGGGGGGGGGGGGGGGTGGGGGGGGGGGGGGGTGGGGGGGGGGGGGGGTGGGGGGGGGGGGGGGTGGGGGGGGGGGGGGGTGGGGGGGGGGGGGGGTGGGGGGGGGGGGGGGTGGGGGGGGGGGGGGGTGGGGGGGGGGGGGGGTGGGGGGGGGGGGGGGTGGGGGGGGGGGGGGGTGGGGGGGGGGGGGGGTGGGGGGGGGGGGGGGTGGGGGGGGGGGGGGGTGGGGGGGGGGGGGGGTGGGGGGGGGGGGGGGTGGGGGGGGGGGGGGGTGGGGGGGGGGGGGGGTGGGGGGGGGGGGGGGTGGGGGGGGGGGGGGGTGGGGGGGGGGGGGGGTGGGGGGGGGGGGGGGTGGGGGGGGGGGGGGGTGGGGGGGGGGGGGGGTGGGGGGGGGGGGGGGTGGGGGGGGGGGGGGGTGGGGGGGGGGGGGGGTGGGGGGGGGGGGGGGTGGGGGGGGGGGGGGGTGGGGGGGGGGGGGGGTGGGGGGGGGGGGGGGTGGGGGGGGGGGGGGGTGGGGGGGGGGGGGGGTGGGGGGGGGGGGGGGTGGGGGGGGGGGGGGGTGGGGGGGGGGGGGGGTGGGGGGGGGGGGGGGTGGGGGGGGGGGGGGGTGGGGGGGGGGGGGGGTGGGGGGGGGGGGGGGTGGGGGGGGGGGGGGGTGGGGGGGGGGGGGGGTGGGGGGGGGGGGGGGTGGGGGGGGGGGGGGGTGGGGGGGGGGGGGGGTGGGGGGGGGGGGGGGTGGGGGGGGGGGGGGGTGGGGGGGGGGGGGGGTGGGGGGGGGGGGGGGTGGGGGGGGGGGGGGGTGGGGGGGGGGGGGGGTGGGGGGGGGGGGGGGTGGGGGGGGGGGGGGGTGGGGGGGGGGGGGGGTGGGGGGGGGGGGGGGTGGGGGGGGGGGGGGGTGGGGGGGGGGGGGGGTGGGGGGGGGGGGGGGTGGGGGGGGGGGGGGGTGGGGGGGGGGGGGGGTGGGGGGGGGGGGGGGTGGGGGGGGGGGGGGGTGGGGGGGGGGGGGGGTGGGGGGGGGGGGGGGTGGGGGGGGGGGGGGGTGGGGGGGGGGGGGGGTGGGGGGGGGGGGGGGTGGGGGGGGGGGGGGGTGGGGGGGGGGGGGGGTGGGGGGGGGGGGGGGTGGGGGGGGGGGGGGGTGGGGGGGGGGGGGGGTGGGGGGGGGGGGGGGTGGGGGGGGGGGGGGGTGGGGGGGGGGGGGGGTGGGGGGGGGGGGGGGTGGGGGGGGGGGGGGGTGGGGGGGGGGGGGGGTGGGGGGGGGGGGGGGTGGGGGGGGGGGGGGGTGGGGGGGGGGGGGGGTGGGGGGGGGGGGGGGTGGGGGGGGGGGGGGGTGGGGGGGGGGGGGGGTGGGGGGGGGGGGGGGTGGGGGGGGGGGGGGGTGGGGGGGGGGGGGGGTGGGGGGGGGGGGGGGTGGGGGGGGGGGGGGGTGGGGGGGGGGGGGGGTGGGGGGGGGGGGGGGTGGGGGGGGGGGGGGGTGGGGGGGGGGGGGGGTGGGGGGGGGGGGGGGTGGGGGGGGGGGGGGGTGGGGGGGGGGGGGGGTGGGGGGGGGGGGGGGTGGGGGGGGGGGGGGGTGGGGGGGGGGGGGGGTGGGGGGGGGGGGGGGTGGGGGGGGGGGGGGGTGGGGGGGGGGGGGGGTGGGGGGGGGGGGGGGTGGGGGGGGGGGGGGGTGGGGGGGGGGGGGGGTGGGGGGGGGGGGGGGTGGGGGGGGGGGGGGGTGGGGGGGGGGGGGGGTGGGGGGGGGGGGGGGTGGGGGGGGGGGGGGGTGGGGGGGGGGGGGGGTGGGGGGGGGGGGGGGTGGGGGGGGGGGGGGGTGGGGGGGGGGGGGGGTGGGGGGGGGGGGGGGTGGGGGGGGGGGGGGGTGGGGGGGGGGGGGGGTGGGGGGGGGGGGGGGTGGGGGGGGGGGGGGGTGGGGGGGGGGGGGGGTGGGGGGGGGGGGGGGTGGGGGGGGGGGGGGGTGGGGGGGGGGGGGGGTGGGGGGGGGGGGGGGTGGGGGGGGGGGGGGGTGGGGGGGGGGGGGGGTGGGGGGGGGGGGGGGTGGGGGGGGGGGGGGGTGGGGGGGGGGGGGGGTGGGGGGGGGGGGGGGTGGGGGGGGGGGGGGGTGGGGGGGGGGGGGGGTGGGGGGGGGGGGGGGTGGGGGGGGGGGGGGGTGGGGGGGGGGGGGGGTGGGGGGGGGGGGGGGTGGGGGGGGGGGGGGGTGGGGGGGGGGGGGGGTGGGGGGGGGGGGGGGTGGGGGGGGGGGGGGGTGGGGGGGGGGGGGGGTGGGGGGGGGGGGGGGTGGGGGGGGGGGGGGGTGGGGGGGGGGGGGGGTGGGGGGGGGGGGGGGTGGGGGGGGGGGGGGGTGGGGGGGGGGGGGGGTGGGGGGGGGGGGGGGTGGGGGGGGGGGGGGGTGGGGGGGGGGGGGGGTGGGGGGGGGGGGGGGTGGGGGGGGGGGGGGGTGGGGGGGGGGGGGGGTGGGGGGGGGGGGGGGTGGGGGGGGGGGGGGGTGGGGGGGGGGGGGGGTGGGGGGGGGGGGGGGTGGGGGGGGGGGGGGGTGGGGGGGGGGGGGGGTGGGGGGGGGGGGGGGTGGGGGGGGGGGGGGGTGGGGGGGGGGGGGGGTGGGGGGGGGGGGGGGTGGGGGGGGGGGGGGGTGGGGGGGGGGGGGGGTGGGGGGGGGGGGGGGTGGGGGGGGGGGGGGGTGGGGGGGGGGGGGGGTGGGGGGGGGGGGGGGTGGGGGGGGGGGGGGGTGGGGGGGGGGGGGGGTGGGGGGGGGGGGGGGTGGGGGGGGGGGGGGGTGGGGGGGGGGGGGGGTGGGGGGGGGGGGGGGTGGGGGGGGGGGGGGGTGGGGGGGGGGGGGGGTGGGGGGGGGGGGGGGTGGGGGGGGGGGGGGGTGGGGGGGGGGGGGGGTGGGGGGGGGGGGGGGTGGGGGGGGGGGGGGGTGGGGGGGGGGGGGGGTGGGGGGGGGGGGGGGTGGGGGGGGGGGGGGGTGGGGGGGGGGGGGGGTGGGGGGGGGGGGGGGTGGGGGGGGGGGGGGGTGGGGGGGGGGGGGGGTGGGGGGGGGGGGGGGTGGGGGGGGGGGGGGGTGGGGGGGGGGGGGGGTGGGGGGGGGGGGGGGTGGGGGGGGGGGGGGGTGGGGGGGGGGGGGGGTGGGGGGGGGGGGGGGTGGGGGGGGGGGGGGGTGGGGGGGGGGGGGGGTGGGGGGGGGGGGGGGTGGGGGGGGGGGGGGGTGGGGGGGGGGGGGGGTGGGGGGGGGGGGGGGTGGGGGGGGGGGGGGGTGGGGGGGGGGGGGGGTGGGGGGGGGGGGGGGTGGGGGGGGGGGGGGGTGGGGGGGGGGGGGGGTGGGGGGGGGGGGGGGTGGGGGGGGGGGGGGGTGGGGGGGGGGGGGGGTGGGGGGGGGGGGGGGTGGGGGGGGGGGGGGGTGGGGGGGGGGGGGGGTGGGGGGGGGGGGGGGTGGGGGGGGGGGGGGGTGGGGGGGGGGGGGGGTGGGGGGGGGGGGGGGTGGGGGGGGGGGGGGGTGGGGGGGGGGGGGGGTGGGGGGGGGGGGGGGTGGGGGGGGGGGGGGGTGGGGGGGGGGGGGGGTGGGGGGGGGGGGGGGTGGGGGGGGGGGGGGGTGGGGGGGGGGGGGGGTGGGGGGGGGGGGGGGTGGGGGGGGGGGGGGGTGGGGGGGGGGGGGGGTGGGGGGGGGGGGGGGTGGGGGGGGGGGGGGGTGGGGGGGGGGGGGGGTGGGGGGGGGGGGGGGTGGGGGGGGGGGGGGGTGGGGGGGGGGGGGGGTGGGGGGGGGGGGGGGTGGGGGGGGGGGGGGGTGGGGGGGGGGGGGGGTGGGGGGGGGGGGGGGTGGGGGGGGGGGGGGGTGGGGGGGGGGGGGGGTGGGGGGGGGGGGGGGTGGGGGGGGGGGGGGGTGGGGGGGGGGGGGGGTGGGGGGGGGGGGGGGTGGGGGGGGGGGGGGGTGGGGGGGGGGGGGGGTGGGGGGGGGGGGGGGTGGGGGGGGGGGGGGGTGGGGGGGGGGGGGGGTGGGGGGGGGGGGGGGTGGGGGGGGGGGGGGGTGGGGGGGGGGGGGGGTGGGGGGGGGGGGGGGTGGGGGGGGGGGGGGGTGGGGGGGGGGGGGGGTGGGGGGGGGGGGGGGTGGGGGGGGGGGGGGGTGGGGGGGGGGGGGGGTGGGGGGGGGGGGGGGTGGGGGGGGGGGGGGGTGGGGGGGGGGGGGGGTGGGGGGGGGGGGGGGTGGGGGGGGGGGGGGGTGGGGGGGGGGGGGGGTGGGGGGGGGGGGGGGTGGGGGGGGGGGGGGGTGGGGGGGGGGGGGGGTGGGGGGGGGGGGGGGTGGGGGGGGGGGGGGGTGGGGGGGGGGGGGGGTGGGGGGGGGGGGGGGTGGGGGGGGGGGGGGGTGGGGGGGGGGGGGGGTGGGGGGGGGGGGGGGTGGGGGGGGGGGGGGGTGGGGGGGGGGGGGGGTGGGGGGGGGGGGGGGTGGGGGGGGGGGGGGGTGGGGGGGGGGGGGGGTGGGGGGGGGGGGGGGTGGGGGGGGGGGGGGGTGGGGGGGGGGGGGGGTGGGGGGGGGGGGGGGTGGGGGGGGGGGGGGGTGGGGGGGGGGGGGGGTGGGGGGGGGGGGGGGTGGGGGGGGGGGGGGGTGGGGGGGGGGGGGGGTGGGGGGGGGGGGGGGTGGGGGGGGGGGGGGGTGGGGGGGGGGGGGGGTGGGGGGGGGGGGGGGTGGGGGGGGGGGGGGGTGGGGGGGGGGGGGGGTGGGGGGGGGGGGGGGTGGGGGGGGGGGGGGGTGGGGGGGGGGGGGGGTGGGGGGGGGGGGGGGTGGGGGGGGGGGGGGGTGGGGGGGGGGGGGGGTGGGGGGGGGGGGGGGTGGGGGGGGGGGGGGGTGGGGGGGGGGGGGGGTGGGGGGGGGGGGGGGTGGGGGGGGGGGGGGGTGGGGGGGGGGGGGGGTGGGGGGGGGGGGGGGTGGGGGGGGGGGGGGGTGGGGGGGGGGGGGGGTGGGGGGGGGGGGGGGTGGGGGGGGGGGGGGGTGGGGGGGGGGGGGGGTGGGGGGGGGGGGGGGTGGGGGGGGGGGGGGGTGGGGGGGGGGGGGGGTGGGGGGGGGGGGGGGTGGGGGGGGGGGGGGGTGGGGGGGGGGGGGGGTGGGGGGGGGGGGGGGTGGGGGGGGGGGGGGGTGGGGGGGGGGGGGGGTGGGGGGGGGGGGGGGTGGGGGGGGGGGGGGGTGGGGGGGGGGGGGGGTGGGGGGGGGGGGGGGTGGGGGGGGGGGGGGGTGGGGGGGGGGGGGGGTGGGGGGGGGGGGGGGTGGGGGGGGGGGGGGGTGGGGGGGGGGGGGGGTGGGGGGGGGGGGGGGTGGGGGGGGGGGGGGGTGGGGGGGGGGGGGGGTGGGGGGGGGGGGGGGTGGGGGGGGGGGGGGGTGGGGGGGGGGGGGGGTGGGGGGGGGGGGGGGTGGGGGGGGGGGGGGGTGGGGGGGGGGGGGGGTGGGGGGGGGGGGGGGTGGGGGGGGGGGGGGGTGGGGGGGGGGGGGGGTGGGGGGGGGGGGGGGTGGGGGGGGGGGGGGGTGGGGGGGGGGGGGGGTGGGGGGGGGGGGGGGTGGGGGGGGGGGGGGGTGGGGGGGGGGGGGGGTGGGGGGGGGGGGGGGTGGGGGGGGGGGGGGGTGGGGGGGGGGGGGGGTGGGGGGGGGGGGGGGTGGGGGGGGGGGGGGGTGGGGGGGGGGGGGGGTGGGGGGGGGGGGGGGTGGGGGGGGGGGGGGGTGGGGGGGGGGGGGGGTGGGGGGGGGGGGGGGTGGGGGGGGGGGGGGGTGGGGGGGGGGGGGGGTGGGGGGGGGGGGGGGTGGGGGGGGGGGGGGGTGGGGGGGGGGGGGGGTGGGGGGGGGGGGGGGTGGGGGGGGGGGGGGGTGGGGGGGGGGGGGGGTGGGGGGGGGGGGGGGTGGGGGGGGGGGGGGGTGGGGGGGGGGGGGGGTGGGGGGGGGGGGGGGTGGGGGGGGGGGGGGGTGGGGGGGGGGGGGGGTGGGGGGGGGGGGGGGTGGGGGGGGGGGGGGGTGGGGGGGGGGGGGGGTGGGGGGGGGGGGGGGTGGGGGGGGGGGGGGGTGGGGGGGGGGGGGGGTGGGGGGGGGGGGGGGTGGGGGGGGGGGGGGGTGGGGGGGGGGGGGGGTGGGGGGGGGGGGGGGTGGGGGGGGGGGGGGGTGGGGGGGGGGGGGGGTGGGGGGGGGGGGGGGTGGGGGGGGGGGGGGGTGGGGGGGGGGGGGGGTGGGGGGGGGGGGGGGTGGGGGGGGGGGGGGGTGGGGGGGGGGGGGGGTGGGGGGGGGGGGGGGTGGGGGGGGGGGGGGGTGGGGGGGGGGGGGGGTGGGGGGGGGGGGGGGTGGGGGGGGGGGGGGGTGGGGGGGGGGGGGGGTGGGGGGGGGGGGGGGTGGGGGGGGGGGGGGGTGGGGGGGGGGGGGGGTGGGGGGGGGGGGGGGTGGGGGGGGGGGGGGGTGGGGGGGGGGGGGGGTGGGGGGGGGGGGGGGTGGGGGGGGGGGGGGGTGGGGGGGGGGGGGGGTGGGGGGGGGGGGGGGTGGGGGGGGGGGGGGGTGGGGGGGGGGGGGGGTGGGGGGGGGGGGGGGTGGGGGGGGGGGGGGGTGGGGGGGGGGGGGGGTGGGGGGGGGGGGGGGTGGGGGGGGGGGGGGGTGGGGGGGGGGGGGGGTGGGGGGGGGGGGGGGTGGGGGGGGGGGGGGGTGGGGGGGGGGGGGGGTGGGGGGGGGGGGGGGTGGGGGGGGGGGGGGGTGGGGGGGGGGGGGGGTGGGGGGGGGGGGGGGTGGGGGGGGGGGGGGGTGGGGGGGGGGGGGGGTGGGGGGGGGGGGGGGTGGGGGGGGGGGGGGGTGGGGGGGGGGGGGGGTGGGGGGGGGGGGGGGTGGGGGGGGGGGGGGGTGGGGGGGGGGGGGGGTGGGGGGGGGGGGGGGTGGGGGGGGGGGGGGGTGGGGGGGGGGGGGGGTGGGGGGGGGGGGGGGTGGGGGGGGGGGGGGGTGGGGGGGGGGGGGGGTGGGGGGGGGGGGGGGTGGGGGGGGGGGGGGGTGGGGGGGGGGGGGGGTGGGGGGGGGGGGGGGTGGGGGGGGGGGTGGGGGGGGGGGGGGGGGGTGGGGGGTGGGGGGGGGGGGGGGGGGGGGGGGGGGGGGGGGGGGGGGGGGGGGGGGGGGGGGAGGGGGGGGGGGGGGGGGGGGGGGGGGGGGGGGGGGGGGGGGGGGGGTGGGGATGTGTCAGGAGAGGTCGCTCTCCTGCCATGCTGGGCTTTGGAGACTGTGGGGGGAAACAAAATTCCTTCCTACTGCTCTTGGATATTTCCCAAATACTGTGGAGCAAGAGATACCCCTCCCCCAATTTTCTGTGCATGCTGGAGAACTTGGAAGGCATATGAATTCTCTGCGGTGTGTAAATGCGTTGCATAAGAGAAGGGGATTCTCACTTAACAGCAAATAACCACCAAGACATTTGTGATTACTGCTGGTGACCCGGCAACTGTTTCTGATGTCCCCTGATAATGCCCAAAGTTTTTTTTATCAGAAAACTTTCCCATGCTTGCATATACATATGTCAAACTTCTTTCTAGAAAACCTTTCATGAAGTGCCCAATTAAACTCAAAATCATGACACTATAGCCAGAACACCTGTGATTCTGTTGATTACTCCCATGAGAGAAGCAAAATAGAATCACACAGGGAAATCCTGCAGTAAAGTATGAAATATTGCAGTCTTGCAATGCTAAATCTTCCTAAGCATATCCTCCTTTTCTCTCCCTTCCTTGATAAGAAACCCAGGTTTGTGATCAAGAAAGCGGGATGCCCAATCCATTCTGATCTCAGGTAAATCAAGGAGTGATTGTGACATACGAATGCAGTCTCATCTTTGGCAGCATGTTTGTGAGAATCGTCAGAACTGGCTGTCGTGGGTTTTTTCTGGGCTGTCAGAACCTGGAAACTTCTCAGGAACACGAGGAAGAGAAAAAAATAGAACTCTTTATATCTGTCTATCTTGCCAGCTGTCCTTCCTGCCTCTGGCTTTAAACTTCAGAGACCTCGGTTGTTTTCAGCCAGGAATGATTCTCCATTTTCCTCTCATTGCCATTAAACTGTAAATACTTTCATAGAGGCAATGGCACTTCTACACAGGAGTTTCCCCTGTGTTTTCCCCTCCTGCTTGCCATTTTCCCCACCACCAGCACTGTGCTTTCTGCTGCTTTTTGCCTGAATTATCAGTAAAAACTATAGCAATATACCTATTACTGATTTTTCAATGGCAAAAAGCCCATTAGAAGTGGAGTGGAATAGTGGAGGGAGGGGATATGGTATCAGATATGGTGCCAGAAGTGGGAAGGAAGGTGAGAAAATCTACAGCTTCCCATCCGCACTTGTTCCAAACCTTCTTTCAGTATGATATTTCAGGAAAGAATGCACCACCAAAGCAGGAAAGATTGTACTGAAAGCAGTTTTTTAAAAAAATGTCAGTGGGAAACTGCAAATCTCTAGCAGAGTTGGGGGGAACCAAGGAAGTTGGAGGAAGCACAATGGTGTCGTGTAGAAGCCAAAATTTTTAAGAAGACTGTGGAATGGTGGGTATGAATGCAGTGGTTAAAAACATTTTCAAAACTACCATATGGGTTACTCTCTACCAAAGCTCTAACCATTTTACATGATTCTGCACAGAGTGATGATGCCTTCTATATCCATTCTGGTAGGCCATTACAAAGGACTGGACCTGCCATGGAAAAACCGTGTGACCTAACTGTTACCATACATTCAGTCCAAAGACGGCACTGCCAGCAGTAAGAGCATAGCTAGCATATCAAAGTACAGCCTAAGCCAGGGGTCTGGTTAGATGATATGTGAAATGCTAGTTGGGTTCAGGGAAAGTCCAACCCAAGTTGCATTTCATGTGTAACCTGGAACTTACCTTAAAACTGGAGGGGGGAAAATTGGTTTCAATCACAGCATGGTGGCAGAAAGGGCTTTATCTTAAAATTGGAGAGGGGAAAAATTGGTTCCAATCACAGCACAGTGGCAGAAAGGGCTTTATCTTAAAACTGGAGAGGAAAAAATTGGTTTCCAGTCACAGCATGGCGGCAGAAAGGGCTTTATCTTAAAACTGGAGAGGAAAAAATTGGTTTCCAATCACAGCATGGGGGCAGAAAGGGCTTTAGCATTCCATCTCTCTTGCGTGGCCATGCAGGGGGAGTTGTTTGTGTCACTATAGGTCCAAACCCAACCAAATTTTACATATCAGCTAATCCAGGGGTCTGCAACCTGCGGCTCTCCAGATGTTCATGGACTACAATTCCCAATTGGCCATGGTGGCAGGGGCTGATGGGAATTGTAGTCCATGAACATCTGGAGAGTCGCAGGTTGCAGATCCCTGAAAATCAGACCCTAGTTCACAGGGCTGTTGTGAGGGACACAGTTTGACAAACCATAAAAACTCCCAGCTTCTCAAACAAAAAAAATGTAACTAATAAATTAACTGACAAGCTGGCAAGGACTGGCAAAGCAGATGCCAAGAAGGTTACATCTTTTACTAGGACATTCTGAACAAAAAAAATACTCAACAGACACTGTGCTTTTCCTGGGCAATGTAAAAAAACTTAACATTTGCAGAATTATGAGCATGCTGGTGCCCCTCACATGATTGCCTGCTACTTCGGGTTGTGGTGGTTCACTGGTATCACAAACTGGTATTACACCGCCCAGTGTAAAGGAAGATGCGTTCTCCTAGCAGGCCGTCTTCACCAAATAGCAAGAGCCCCATGCTGACCACACTACCGTGCTGTCACATACAGAGAACAATGGACTTTAACCCACTTTTATTGCCTTTTGCAACTGGACTGCACAATGTGAAACGGCAGTTGATCACTGAAGTGCACTGAAAGTGGACTGAAACTGCATTATTCAGGATGTGTGAAAGCACCCCAAGGCATCCCTCATGCAGTCATAATGCAATTCATATAAAGTCAGCCTAACCCTGGTAGAATACACAAGAACTAGGAAAGTGCAGTGAATAGACTTTCTGTTCTGGACCAAGGAGACACAAGATTGAAATTCCAACTTAACCATAAAGCTTACCAGGGGCGATTCCGCACACGAGTAAAATAGGTTCGACCCAGTTCCCTGAGAAGGGTACTAACCTAGGTCAAAGCCATTGTTGTTCCCCACTGCAACCAGCTTGATCCCAGCTTGGAGGGCAGAATCATTCTGTGCCTCTTCACCGCTCCATTCCGATTGGCTACTGTTCTATGGCCATGTTCCGTCTATCCCCACACACGTTATAAAAAAAACTGCCACAGGAATGGAGGGACAAAGGTGGCGTTTTTTGATTGGCCAGCTGTATGCATGCCCGAAACACTCAGCAGTGATTGGCTGAATGGGGGACTCCTGGCACCAGAGATTCTGCACTTTACTGGAATCAAGCTGAGTTCGAGCGTGGTTCCCTGAAAAAGTAGTAGTTCCCAACTTGAGTCAGAAATTTGACCGTTACACGGGGCAAAGCTGGTACAAAACCACATTGATCCCAGTGGCTGTGCGGAGCACTTAGGTCGAACGCAGCTTGAACTTAGGTCGATAACGCAAGTGCGGAATCAACCCAGGTGACCCTGAGCCATCTCTGTGACCCCTTCCGCACATGCAGAATAATGTACTTTCAATCCACTTTCACAATTGTTTGCAATTGGATTTTGCTGTTCCGCACAGTAAAATCCAGCTGCAAAGTGCACCAAAAGTGGACTGGAAGTGCATTATTCTGCATGTGCGGAAGGGGCATCTGTCTAGCCTAGGACTACTATAAGGGTTGCTTTAAGAATAAAAACGATGGCACCATAAACTCCTTGGAGGAAAGGTGGGAGAAAATAAAATTAAAGTATCACAATTTCTACCTTCAAAAAAAAAAACTGTGAGTAAATAAAAAGAGCAATCCCAGGGGTAAGCCATCTGTTGCTGCCATCGAATAAAAGGAACAATAATCCATTGAAACGGAATGCATGGTGAAGCTATACAAGGGCAAATTGCAACATTCCCGGAGGGTTTATTGAGGTTCAGACAGTCACACCAAAAGCCAACAGACAGATCTAAAGCTCCTTCTAACAAATCCAAAATGGAATGTTTTTGACCTCTGCTGACTCGAGTTTCCAGGCAGCTGTGCCTGCGCTTTCTTACACCTACAGCTATTTTTCACAGAACCTTGGCCTCTGTTGAGAAACAGACTAAATTGTCTCTGTCAGGTGCAAAATTCTACCAAGACCACGAAAAGAAAAACAGCAGCCAAGATGTTCAGGGCAGAGGAGCAAATCTTTTGTACAGTCAGCATGAAAATGGAGGTAATTTTTCTTTTTTAAAACTCCTTTTGTTTTTAAGGGCCTGCAGATGGTAATCTGGATATCTATCCCATATTCTCACACAGCCCTGCTTGAATGACTGCCAGAGATATATCTTCAGTCCTCTGGACACTAATAATATAGGAAAGGATTCCTTTTTCTCCCTCCCATGTCTATAGCAGAGCATCAATATGATAGCCAGATTGTAATAGAGACTTGGAGTCCCAACAGTTGGCTGAACCCCTGAACATGAAAATAATGTCACTGGAAGGAGCCTATCCTAATTATTTCTAGTAGCCTACTGTTATCATGAACCGAAGGAAACCCAAGAGGGATTGAATATGTTGCTGTCGTTGTTATTATTAGCCACTTACATGTTAAAGAGGTTTAGTCCAATGCGGTACAGCCGTTTCCTCATGGTATCTGTGGAAAGAGTAGGAGATTTGCAGCTGGCTGGGTTCTCACAGTGGTACCGTGGAAGGCTCAGGATCATGGCCTGTAGGGCTTCCTTTGAGGACAACTCAGAGGCAGACTTGGCTGAGGTGGAGGTGCTGCTACTGCTGAGCTGCTCTGAATTGTCTACGTTTTCCGCCTCTGATCCCTTGCTCTGCCCTGTCTCATTGTTTGAGTCAAACTGGAGCTTCTGCATCACCATTTGCTCTGTCTCCATCTCCCCTTCCCCCAAGCCGTTGGTATTGACATTCACCTCAGCTACAGTATGGCTGTTCTGGAGGACTGCGGATTCAGACTGCCTTTCTGGGGCAGCTGGAGGTTCTTTGCCCTCTTTCCCTCCTTCCATTGGGATTTCTTCGATTTTGGCAGATGGAGAAATCCCGGCTTGGGTGTTGTTACCAAGGCAGTTTGCCATAGACACCGAGGTAGACGAGGAGACAGAGATGTTCTTGTTATCTATCTGGACAGTGACATCACGGAAGGCCATCATAAGGGTGCTGCTGCTCTTGGGGAGTGTATCTGGCAGCAAGCCTTCCTCCTTCTGTTGGTCCTTCAGTTCAGCTTCTAAGTCCAGGTTTGGCTGCATTGCACTAGTACTAAATGTTTCTCTTATCTGGTAGGAGCTGCCATCTTGAAGGGAACACATTGTCTTCAGGCTCCATGTGCTGAGGGCATCGTCAATAGATTTGGCCAAAGACTGGACTTGCTCGGTGAAAGAGTCCTCGAGTTCAGTCAGCGCCCCACTGATTGTGGCTGGCAAAGATGGGGATCTCACTAAAGGGATGCCAACAAAATTGTATCCTTCGACCAGGGCTTTCTCAGCAGAAAAACTTTCAGAGTTCTGGACTCGGACTTTCCTCAGTGAAATTCGCCGAGGCATGCGGCTTTCCAGGAGCGAGTTCCGTATCTTCTCAAAGTTTTTGCTGAGCTGGTACTGGCGGAAGGCCGTCTGGATGGTGCAGGCTGCCCTCCGAGAGACCAGATGGCCCCCATACTTGTGCTCTAGCATTTCAACCTGAAACACACAAAATGAGATTTAAAAAATTTATTCCCGAAGAGTTTCCATGACCCTAATTACAAACAGATTACTTCCTAACAATACTTTCAAAGACTCAATACTGCATTCGTTTTTTCCTGCACTGTGGTATTTTGAAAACTACCTGCTCTATGCACAAATTCGCTAATGGTGCTTTACTTTCCAACCAGGTTACAACTATGTGAGCCCCAGAATGTAGACTGGGTGTACAATATAATTCCAGCTATTTAAATCCTGTCAGCTATTTAATCATAATTATTAAATATATATTTAAACCCAGGGTAGCAACTATGTGGCAGGGGTCATGCACAGTATAATTTAAGATACATTAAAAGTGTCAAACAACTCCTAAATATTAAGTATTCAAAGCTCAGCTCCCACTAGTATGACTCTCTTGCTTCTAAATATAATCTTTCCCAAACCCGCTGGGCTACAACCTTTCTAAGAAGTTGCATATTTTTGAAAGTCCCACCTACATCAACGCCATTTTTCCTCAGCCAGCCCCCTGTGGCCACCATTTTTTCCACTGTGCAACCAGAGGGCTTTTTGAGGACTTAACAAAAAAAAATGGCTATTGCCTTATGCCACAACCATGTTATAATGTTCTATTTCCAGGATTTATTAGTTCCTCTAAATTCCCGTCCTTTATTTGTAAAATTAAATTCCTGGCTCTTCCCACTGTGGATATAAAAGGATAAAAAGTGCAGGCAATTTTATCCAAATTGCCTGGAATGGTATGGGGAGAAATTTCAAGACAGCTGGACCAAGGTGGAAGTTAATTTCTCATCCAGTTGTGTGTATGCTCCATTGCTCTTCCAAATGCCTGAGCGTTCTCAGAGGCAATGAAAGCAATATGGAGAATTTTTGGTATGTGGATGCAACTTCATTCTGATGAATTTAGCCCAAGTTAAATACACAACAATTATTTATTTATTTATTTGTTTGTTTGTTTGTTTGTTTAATATACGGCCCCATCCCCGAAGGGCTCTGGGCAGTGTACAGCATAAAAACCACACATAAAATCATCAAATCACACATAAAACCACACATAAAATCATCAAAGTGAATGGAATTCATATTTTGTAAATTGCTTTGGGTTTATCATGCCCTTCTTGAGAGTGATTGATCCTCTCAGATAGTTGACCAGTATCTCCCAAACAGCCATTGTTTCTTACAACAGCAAAATATAAATAATGGACTAATTAACAACAGAAAATCAATCAGCCAGAGAAGGAAACAGTAATAAGAGTGTTTACTTTATCCCCCAAAGATCTGAAAATTTGGTATGAATAAATGAGAATAGTCACTTGAGGTCAATGCCAAGAAGTGTGAAACTTTAATGATGCTTAATGGATGCTTAATGATATGCACACAGCAAAAACTACTGAATTTCCCCGAAACAGCAATGACCAAACCAGGCATCTTGAACAGGCAGCTTCCACTAGACATGGAACATTGCTCAAGAAGTCCTAGGTTCAATTCCCAGCATCTCTTAAAGGGGATTCTTAGAACATTTATTCATGAAGACCAAAGTGCTTTCCTGCCTAAAAGACATTTAAAAGAAAATGTCAGAAAATTATTAAACATAGTGGAGTATTACGAGAAAAACACCGACAATCAAGTTGCATTGATTTTTTGGATGCAGAGAAGGCACTGATAATGTTTCTTAAAGGTTTATGCTAAAGGTGCTTAAAAATGAATTTTGAGAACAACTTTATAAAAGGGATAGATGTTATTTATACTAAACAAAATACCAAAATAATTGTAATTGGAGAAATGTCTGAACAATGTGAGATTCTTAAAGGAACAAGAGGCAGATGTCCACTTTCACCATTGCTTTTTATACTTACATTAGAAACTTTAAATAGAAGTGTGAGAAGTGATGATCAAATAAGAGGTTTGAACGTGGGCAAACGATCTTATAAATTGAGAGCTTTTGCAGATGATCTAGTAATAATACTGGAAGATCCAGTACAAAATATGGAAAGATTGCTAAATAAAATACAAGAATTTGGCAATCTGGCAGGGTTCAAGTTAAATAAAAGTAAAACAAAAATCTTAACAAAAATGTGTCAAAAATTACAAAATAAATTATCCCAGTTGTCAGAATTTATGGTGGTAAAAAAAGTTAAATATTTGTGAGCGTGGTTCACTAATAAAATTGTTTATTATTTTAAAATAATTACGTACATGTATGGAATGAAGTAAAGAAAGATCTGTTGAGATGGAATAGAATGAATTTATCTTTGTTGGGGACGATATCTGTGATACAAATGAATGTGCTTCCAAGTATGTTATTTCTCTCCCAGGTACTGCCAATAATTAACACCATAACATGTTTTATGAGTCTCCTTACAGGACAGAAAGGGGGGGGGATATAAATCCAAACTCTTCTTCTTCTTTTACACAATAGCAAAAAGATACTAGCAATTTTGTTTGGCAAGGCAAGAAAGCAAGAATAAAATATAAAAAATTTGCAAGATGCGAAAGAGAGGAGGTTTAACATTGCCAAATCTAAAACTGTATAAATGATGGTAAACTGATTACTAAAATGTATAAGACGTCATTGAAGTGGGATAAGGAGGAAGAGGGGGTAAAATTGGTGATGGTAAAATAGGCTGAAAATAGGGGAGAAACATGAATGGAATAATAGGAAAGATTATGGGGAAAAAAGATCTGAAATTTACAGCTTGTTATAATTTGAAAGAAAATTACTACAAAATGATGAATAGGCGGTATTTAACACCAAAAAATTATCTAAAAGTATAAAGGGCTATCAAGCAAATGCTGGAAATGTCAACAACAGGATGGTTTTTTTTTCAGATGTGGTGGACATGTAAAGAGGCAAAATTGTTTTGGGATACAATTTTAAAAGAAATGCAAAAAATAATGAAAATAACAATTGAGACAAAAAAGCTGAGGCATTCTTGTTGGGGTTGATGGGGGAGGATATTCCAGATCAATACAGAACACTTTTTCTGTGTGTGACAATTGCAGCAAGGATTTTTTATGTATACAAATGGAGAGACAATTAAATTCCAACAAAACAAGACTGGATTTTAAAAGTCACAGAATATGCAGATATGGCAAAGCTGACGGCATTTATAAGAGACAGACAATTTTCTTAAAGACTGGGAACCCTTTGTGGACTATTTACTGAAAACATATACAAATAGAGAAATAATTGCAGGATTTAAGATTTAAATTAAAACAGTGCATTGGACTAAAATAGTTTTAAAAGTTTAACTAAAAGTGGAGGAAATGCTGATACCAACTACAAGCACACAACTAGATTTGAGTTTGGATCCATAATGAGGTAGCTGGAAGTCACCATATGTGACTTTTTTTTATTTAATATGAGTGGGAGGGGAAATTAGATTTGTTCTTTGTTTGTGACGTCTGTGTGGTCTACGTGTGTAAAATAAATGTAAAAAATAAATAAAAACAAATCCTTGGCATCTCCAATTAGAAGGATCAAGTAGTAGAAGTTGTGAAAGATATCTACACCAGTCAGAATAAACACTGACCTTAAGAGACCAATGGGATGGCTTCATGTGTTCATCTGCCTCAAAATCCTTCCCAGTTTCTTAGAAGGATTCTTGATGAACAATCCTTTTTCTTACTACCTGCTTATAAAAACTCAGCAAATGGACCAGTGGAGGTGCTTTCTGTGTTCTTCACTGATCATCCCAGTGTTGACACTCATGAATGATCACTAGATGACGGTTGATGTCGGTGATGCTGATGCAGATGATGGATCCTCAGGTTCAAGGAAAGTGGGCAGAAAAGCACTAATGACCTCCACAGAGATTTGGGGCTGATGTATTGAGATAGGGGCAGGTTTCTTCTTTTGCCTGATAGAGGACGTCGTTATTTTAAGCTCCCTTAGAAGCTGGCGTTTGTCAAATTACAATAAAAAGTGAGAGACATGGTGAAGGGGGAGCAGGCGGTGGAGGTCAGCCTTGCATTAATGAGCATGCTATCATAAGGACATCAAATCGTTCATGCTGCTCCAGGAACATCTGCCTCTTCCTGTCATAATTTAAGACATCTTTTAGCATGACCCCAAGACGTTCTCAAGCAATGCTTTAGACGGATGTCTCTGCTACCTCCCCCCACTACCAGTGATTACTCAACTCCTTCATGAGTATATCTAACTACTGAGGAAGGGTTTTTTTTAAAAAAAAATTATAATGGAAAATGGAAAACCAATCTTAAGTGTGTGTCTCCAGGGACAGCCCATAACGTGTTCAATACAAAAAAAGGGAAAGGAAAGAAAAGCATATCAAAAACAGAAAAGATCTTTCTCCCCCAGTGTGACACTGATCACTTCAAGCATGGACATATTTACTTCTCGTTTGGGTCATGACTTGCTCCTGAAGGTAGGACCACCTCACCCAGTCATATTATTTTGTTGAAAATATTATATCCTGCCCCATCTATTCAAACACCAGACAACGGACAACTCAAGTTGCAAGAGCTCAAAACACTGTATGTCCACTAACAAAATAAAAACACACAAAAACACACAGCCAAATCCTGCCAAGAAAAGTTCAGTCTCCACCCTTTGAACTAAGCTTGTGTTTCATGCTTTGTTAAATGCAGCCAATGGAGGTGCTCTGCACACCCACACCAGTAGGCCATTCCAATGGGCCTATCACATTTGCCACATGGACAAGTCTTCCAGACATATAACATAATATAGATATAGTGAAATGTCCCTTCTGAATTCCTACAGAAGACTTCAGGACACTGTACTTATGACCTAGGTGTTACTCAGCTGGATAAAGAATATTTTCAAAATGATCCTGGGTCTGCAATATAAACTGAAACCAGCAACTATGTAATTACCTGAGGTTTCTAATGAATAGGCAGTTCTCTAGGAGTGCGAAACAGAAATCGTTCAACCTCTCGTATTAGAAATAGGGAGATGTAATTACTAGTGTGAAATAAAAGGAAGATTGGTCTTCAGTACACAGCAGTGCACAAAGGGGCAGGCAATATGACACCGTTAAAATGGGGTGAATGGCTTCCTTGAGTTGTAGAGATTTCCAATATCCTTTCCAATCAGGATGTGCAATATTGGAGCAGAACAATCCATGTCACGTGCCAGAAGGGCACAGAAAAATTACTGTTTGTGGGCCCCTGTGATTGTGATCAGCTGAGGTGAAAGGACAGACGACTCACCCCCAGAATACATGCTTTGCATGTCGAAGGATGTTAAATCCTTGTAATTACCAGAGAAAGGATTTTCTTGGGAAATATTTCTCTCCCTAAGAACCTGAAAGCCCTTTATCCATCAGTAAGGGGCCTGCTGGATCAGGCTAAGTTGATCGGCAGAGTTAAGAGAGCCAGGAGAACCAGACAGGGGCACATCTATGTAAAACAGTGCCTGGGGTAAGCTCTTAAATTTCAACCTTCCCCGCAGGCTGCCCCAGAGGCCACACCCACCCCAGCTGCCCCTGGGCACCAAGAAGAAGAGCGAGCAAACCAGGTGAAGAAGTGGCCATGCTGAAATCCAATGCAAACAGAGCAGCCAACAGAGAAGTACTATACCCTTAAACTGTGCAGAGTCGCTGGCTTGCTGTGGGCCAGAGGGGGCAGAGAAGCAGCCAGCCACCACAGTAAACCAGAAACTCTGCACAGTTTAAGGGTACAGTAACAAGGGGGGATGGGTATGGAGACTGGCCCAAAGATGCCCTCCATGACACCTTAAAGTGTCGCCTGGGTCATCTGACCCCGCTGGCCCCACCCTAGATCGGCTACTGGAAGCAGAGGCCCAGCAGACAAAATGCACTTTGGGCTGTGGACTGCCTTTGTGGAATGCAGCATTGGCATAGGAGGTTAAGAGCTCGTGTATCTAATCTGGAGGAACCGGGTTTGATTCCCAGCTCTGCCGCCTGAGCTGTGGAGGCTTATCTGGGGAATTCAGATTAGCCTGTGCACTCCCACACATGCCAGCTGGGTGACCTTGGGCTAGTCACAGTTCTTCGGAGCTCTCTCAGCCCCACCTACCTCACAGGGTGTTTGTTGTGAGTGGGGAAGGGCAAGGAGATTGTAAGCCCCTTTGAGTCTCCTGCAGGAGAGAAAGGGGGGATATAAATCCAAACTATTCTTCAAACTCTTCTTCTTGTGTATAAACAGAAAAATATAAGCAGACCCCACTACAAGCCCACTTCACAGTGGAGAGCCCTGAGGAAAGCATTCCATGTATAATAGGCCATTAGCTGTGGAGTAGATGTGTGGCTGACTCTGCCTTCTGTGGAAGCCATTTTGTTGCTGTGTTTATTATGCCACGTGAGAATTCCAAATATGTCTATAGGTTCAAAATGTTTAGGGAACCCTGCCTTTGTTCTACCCAGGTCAGTACTGTCTACTCTCTGACTTCCAGTGGCTCTCCAACACTGGCGTAATGCCCATTGGGCAAGGTGGGCAGCTGCCCAGGGCATCACCTTGTGGGGGGCATCAAAATGCTGGGTTCGTTTTTGGGTATTTTAGTGGTTTTCCATTTTGGCCTGCAGGGGGCGCAGATTTTAGGCTAGCGGCACCAAAATTTCAGCGTATCATCAGGAGACTGTCCTTATGCTACCCTCCAAGTTTGGTGAGGTTTGGTTCAGGGAGTCCAAAGTTATGGACTCCCAAAGGGGGTGTCCCCATCCCCCATTGTTTCCAATGGGAGCTAATAGGAGATGGGGGCTACAGTTTTGAGGGTCCATAACTTTGGCCCCCCTGAACCAAACTGCACCAAACTTGGGGGCATTAGGGCAGTCTCCTGATGAGACCCTGAAAGCTTTGAGACTGTGCCTTCAGAAATGTGCCCCCCACAGCCTGCAACCCCCATTGATAGCAATGCAGAAAACTCAATGCAGAACAAAGATTCTTGGGCAAATTTCTAGGATGTTCCTGCAGGGGGTGCATTTTTGGATGTATCGGCACCAAAATGTCAGGGTATCATCTGGAGATGATGGCACCCCCCAAGTTTGGTGCAGTTTGGTTCAGGGGGGCCAAAGTTATGGACCCTCAAAACTGTAGCCCCCATCTCCTATTAGCTCCCATTGGAAACAATGGGGGATGGGGCACCCCCTTTGGGAGTCCATAACTTTGGACTCCTTGAACCAAACCTCACCAAACATGGGGAGTAGCATAAGGACAGTCTCCTGATGATATGCTGAAATTGTGGTGCTGATATGTCTAAAAATGCACCCCTGCAGGCACCAATGTCCTGGTGCAAAAAAATTTGGTCGTGGTGGAGTGGCCGCCCATTGGGGGCGGGCATCCAACTCAGGTTTTGCCCAGGGCTACAGTTTGCCCAGGGATGCCTCCTTACGCCCCTGCTCTCCAAGGATCTCAAATAAAAGTCTGTCCTTATTATCATCATTATAGGTCTGGGGATTGAATCATGGATCTTCTATATGCAAGACAAATGCTCGAGCACTGAAACACGGTCTCTCCCCATGGAAGGTCCATTTGCACTCCACTGATATTCTATTGCTCGCTTGGTTATAACAGATTTCTCTCTCTCTCCATGTCAGGGAACAAAGAAGATGAGATGGGCTGTCTGTAACTTGTAACATAATAGCAGTCTAATGACTCAAAAGTAATCACTACTACTTACTTCAAAACTCCGCTCCTTGGAGTTTTCTTCAGAAAAAGGTAATTAACATAAGAACAGTTCTGGATCCCAGCACAGATGTATGAGAGTTTTGAGTCTTGTAATGAAACTACAAATATCACTACAAATATTACTACATTTATATACCTTTTTTAAATTAATAGTTTCAAGTCAGAATTATTTCTTCAGGGAACTCTTTTTCTTTAAAAACAAAATGGGATCAATCACAATAGAATCTGCAATATTTTAATCCCCAAAAATCATCTGAAGCAAACGCAATGTGTCCATGCATGTCTTATTTTGATAATGGGAAAACAATGCTGAGTTCCCAAGCAGTTCTGCCAGCAAAATATGTCCCAGTTTGCCACAACATGTTGGTCCTTTTCAGGCATTATGATAACACATATCAGGACCCTGCCAATCAGACATATCGGGAGTGTGTCCACCCATATAATGATCCCTCCAATAAGCATAGTTGCCATGTTGACGGCAAGGGGCAATATGCAGATTTTGTACGTGCATACAGCCTCTGTATATGCTGTGTATAACTCTTATTTTTCAAGCGTCCAGTTCACTGAAAATCTGCATGTTGTCCCTCCCTTCCATACAGGGGCGGAGCAAGGGGGAACTGCGCCCGGGGCATGCGTGTGCCCGGCACCCCCTCCACGCCCTTGCCACGCCCCTACAGGGGTGCGTGCCCGGTGCATTGCGCACCCCTTTTCCCTTGGTGCTACGCTACTGATTCCATGCAACATGGCAACTGCACATAACAGGAGAATCTCTGCATGGTCATCAGCTCCCCGGAATGCAAAATCATAATTTCTGAAAAGGTCTAAAGGAAAAGAGAGTTAAATCCCAGTTGCTACTGGTAAGCTGATGGAAGCAATGGCTTGTCCTGGTAAATAACACAGTAAATGGGGATCCCCCTTCTGGTGTATCAACAGTACACATTTAAACTGGTTTGGGACTAGGTTTGTGGGCCAGGCACCTTCGAACGAAACACAGGAATTAGAATTTGTTGGCAATTCACAATTTTGTTAATCCTGTCTTTTCCAGGGTCTGTTAATTCAAACTTGTAGCACTGAAATCGGTTCTTCAGTGAAAAATACAGATGGGAACCTGGGACACATTCACACAAACACTTCTGCTGATCCTTTTTTAACAATTTGGGCTGCACCCCTACACATGCTAATCTGGAAATAACCTTCACTGAACATAATGAGACTTACTTCTGTGTAAACATGCTAAGGATCACACTCTTAGTGCTGAAAAGAACCCGTGGGGAAAAATCAGCACAAAATGAAGATCTAAATATGAAATGGTGCTTCCTTGCCTAAAATGGCCAACCATGTCCTACTTCTGCAAATGCATATTTAACCATGGCTGGCTTATGAGCAGGTGAGTTTTTCCAAGGCTTTGTTTTTGAAGTCTGACGTCTCGATGAAACAGATTGGCGTTATTGCTTTATCTTTCTTTTCTATTGTTTACTGCAGATTTAATTTGTTCATCTATATTAATTACAAATCGATCTATTGTACTCTTCAGGATTTATGCTTGTTTGATTTCACTTGTATCTGGTATTTCCTTCCATTTCTATCCAACGTATTTCTAATTAAGTTCAGTAGGTTTATTTCTATTTTCCAGTGGATCAAACTTCTCCAGGTAATTCTATTTTTCTGGGTGGGGGAGGGGGGGTAGAACCATTCTCACAAGTATAGCAAGAAATTTTAGACTTTTATCTCCATCTCTTCATAGGTATTTTCAGACATCTAGGGTTCAACCTGAGATCAGGCACATCTGGACACAAAAATGCTAGGAGCTGCTCAAAGATATTTCTTCTTGCATTCTGTTATACTAGTCATTCCTCCCCCCCCACACACACACACACAACCCACAACTATGCACATGCATCCCAGGAGGACACAGCATCTACACATGTTCAAACTGGATATATTTAGGCCCCATCCTCATAATAAGAATTAAACAAAAGCTACAGGTGTCCAGTTTGAACTCTATAAGCTGACTTTCAAAAATTCTTTGTTCCACAGGCTATGTCTCTTCAATTAACCAAGCTACACATAGGGAGCTTCCTCATATGGTATTAAGTGAAAGAGACACAAAACACATAGTTCTTCATTAAGGCAAAAACAGACTCCCTGGAAATGGGGTAGGTGGGGAGGATGGGACTAAGTATAAAATTTCTGTTCACCAGTAATGAGAATGGCTCCACCAAACACAGACTATAAATCAGTAAGGAAAACATAATGAAAACCTACTCAAAGATATCCATATCACTCAAACTAGAACCTCCACTACCACCACTTCCCCAGTAGGGTGTAAATATTTAGGAACCAAAATATCGGCAATCATGGTGAGAGACTGAAAAAACTTGTATATGTTGACTTATACTTCCTAGACCTAGAACCTGCACTTCTTATGTATGTGACACATCAATTTAGCAAGTTAGAAAAACCTTCCAGGGGTGACAAGCATGACCAACTACAATTTTATTTCTGAGCATCTTATATTCTAATTCTCAATTCAGTCAAACCTAAGGATACTTAAATCTGGATAATGAAGATGTATGGGCAAAACAGACCTTGCTACAAACCTGGAAAACGCCCTAGGTTTGCAGAAAAATCTGAAATCTTTTTTAAAAAATGCACTGGGGAGTTAAAACCCCCAGATATGATAAAAAGGGATACCTATACCTTTAAGAAACAGATTACCTCAGTGGCCATTGCTTGGTAACCACAGCATTCTGGCTTGGTTTCTGGCAGCAAAAGGGAGGAGGAGGATCCTTTTCTGGGCCTTTGAGGAAGGACTGGTTGGGGATTGCCTTGCAACAAACACTAGGTTCTAGAATCCCTCTAGAAAAAGCCTGTGTCTGAAACTATCAAATGTATGTCTAACAATTCAGATGGGAGAACAGTAGAAAGAAAATGGCTAACGATGCTAATTTTTTAGTTAAAGTTTTTTTAAAGAAGTAATTAAGTCAGGCATGAGTCTGAGATGCATGACTGAAAGACTTTTCCCCCCCCAGTGCTTTGCTAGATTCACAAGACTCAAGACTGGATACGAGCTTTACAAACCACCTATAATGACAACATCCTGTGCAGGCCAAAATGCAATCTAATCTCCTGGGGAAACAAAACATTTATCGGAGTGACAGCACAGATACCAACAGTGAACACAGAGATGAGACATGCAGGGAGGCAAAGAGCTGGGCCGAGAGCTAGGAATGTTGAAATGGGAGGGGGGGAATCTAAGAGGAGGAGGTCACCCAGGCCACTGAGGAACTGTAGAATGAAAAACGTAAGCCGAATTTTATTGATTTTATTACCTAAAATAACATCCTGTGGAGAAAGAGCTAGCTTTTCCAAGTCCGTAACATGAGAGGACTCTTGTACTTTAAAAATTCCCACTGATGGGAAAATCTCAGTTTGCTGCAGCTTCTCCCATCTCAGTAATGGGGAAATGATACATCTAGTGAAATTTTAAGCTTACCAGCATCTGGCATTAGGCTGCCACCTTACTAAGGACAGCAACACAGCAACTGAACCTGCCCCAGGCATGGAGAGGCATTCATTGTAACAACTGCAGTGTTCTCTGCCAGGCATTAAAAGTTAGGAAAGACTGGGAGGAACATCTCTTCCCTGTTGCAGGTATAATGCTTGGGTGTGCTCGGAGAAGCCATTCTTTGACAATGGCCACAGAGTAAAACCAAAGGACTGTGGCCCTTGGGCTCACAGTCCGTGCCTTCAGATGAGACAGCCACTAGATCCAGGACTGGCCCAGGACACGGTTGCTTTGAGAGGTTGGTTCCCTTGTTTTTCTTATTGTTGTAAGCTGCCTTGAGGCCCTTTGAGAGAAAATGTGGGGTTCTGATACTGACATAAGTAAATAATAAAAGACAGGAGCTGTTGGTTAAGCACAGGAACCCCAACTTGTACTCAGAATAAGTCTGCAAGCTCTTCTACAATGAGGCTCATCTGATTCTCGGATGATTTAATTAAATGTCAGATGTCAATCACTGCTATATAGATCCATGTACCTTAAGGATCCAAATGATGGAAACCTACTTCTGCACTGTCTTGCACTAGGGTAAGGCCTCTAAGAGAAAGGCCTCCTTATGCAGACAAAGTCTAAACATTCTTATGGCCATGTAGTCCACAGTTTTATTTGGATTCTTGGCATGCCAATGGTCACGTGGGCCATTAGATAGCTCAGATTCCCCGCTTTCATTTTGAAAGAAAAGTTAACCCTGGTTGACCTAGAGGTAGGAGGGGGAAAGTACAGGCAGTATTCTGCCCAATAGTTATATGATAAACAAGCCCAATCCCACCTTGCATCATTCAAACCTATCAGGAAAGTCAAAGCAACGATAGACAGAATACATCTCTCCCATTTGAGTTTTGCTATTGTCCGAAGAACATCCTAGTCTGGGAAACAATTGCTTCCTCTCGTACATCCTCAGTTTCTTTTCTTTTCTTTTTTTTTTGGTAGTTGCCAGGAGAAAAACAGAGCAGCTGGTAGACAATACAGCAATTACTATCCTCAATTTGCATAATGAGCAAAAAATGCACACTATGCAAATTCGTATGTAACATCCCTATATTTTCTCCACCCACCCGTGGCTTGTACTGAGGCAGCAAAATAAACAGAACATCCATCTACTTTTCCATGTGACTGAGAGAGTTTGTTCTGAATGGAGGACCATGGCTCTGATGGCATTGTGGATTCAGTTTTGTATCTCTGTCCACTGGGAGCCAAAAATAACAGGCAGGAGTGCTGGCCTATATGTTATTTTTTGAAACGGAGAGTGGCGTCCCCGTGGTGAATTTCTCAAGGCCCGGCGAAACAGTAGTCACCACATGAACTGGTGAAGAGCCATCACCAAGGATGCTTGCTCCACTCCCAGCCCACATCATTGGCTGCTGTCACAAGGCAGTTGATGAAGATGGAGACTAAGCTAGAGAGGCGATAGAGAAATGGCCCCGGCCCACCCGAAACCCCTCTCCCACAGCATGAGGAGAAGCTGGTGTACCTGTTTATTCTTTAAGTCAAGGGAGAGCTCATAATCGGAGGCAGCTGCATGAGAACATGTGGCTGCCCCTTTGCTGCGCTGCCCTCTCACGGGGGAACCCGTGTGGTGGAGACTGGCCTTCTGCCCCAAAGGGGAGCACCCCGCTGCCTGATCCACCTGCGCTTCCTGCAGCTCCGCATGCTGGGCTTTTAACTTCAAGATGTCGGACCTGCCTTCCTGGCCACTGTGTCTGCCGGCCTCCTTCGGGTCCTCCACGTCACACCCAGGTTTCTTGCTGGCTGAACCGCTGGGATCGTCACTGTGAACAAAATGCAACGTTTCTCTGTTTTATTTGGTTTTTTACAAATTCTCTAGCCTGCAGTAGCTAATCGGCTTCACAAATGGTCCACAGAATGAAAACTGTGGTGGGGCTGGATCAGGGATACTCTAGGAAGTGGATTACAATACAGTGCTGAGAGAAAAATGTTCAGGGCAAGAAATGTGGGTCTTTCCTTTTAGGCAGCTGCCACAAACATCAAAAGGTGTTTCATACATTACTAAAGTAGGACTGCTTTACATGTTGGACACAAAGACCTGAAGCAACTTCCTATTATTATTTTTTTGCAATGTGCCTGGTTTTGCAAATCCAAGATGTTTGTCAAATGTAACATATAGCTGGACAGCTGTGTTCTGTGTAAGTGAGTCACAGGTTCTGCGTGCCAGAATTAGTTAGCGTTTGTACTCATTGGTCAGTTCCGCACAGCAAATGTATAACGGGTTGCAGTCGTTATAAAGGAACTTCCTTTTTCCCATTCACGTGTGTGCTGTGCAGGAAGCAATTGGAACCCATGGAAACAATCCGGGTTGCTTCCGTGCCTTTACCTGGAGACCCTTCTCTTTTTAAAAAAAATTTCCTGCAACACATTCATAGGAGGCATACAAAGATGAGCCCCTGCAGCCATGCCAATCGTCCCACAAAATGATCGGCAGCACCTACATAGCTGCACATGTGCAACATGCAAAAGGAAATGGGCCTCGCTGCAACAGCAGGGCAATGGCTGGTGGATTCTCCCAGATGGTGGACGGCTCAGTGGAAGGGAGGAAAATGAAGCACTCCTTGGCTGGCCGTTTGTGCAGGAGCAGGTCCAACCCGGGGTTTTGCAAAAGGATCGCTGGTTTAGCAATTTTTGAAAATCCCAGGTTGAGGGAAATAAAATGGGGCAGACTCGTTTTGGGGGTGGGACCTGTGCAAAGTCTTTCCTCCCCGCCCCCGCCCCCTGGTTTGTATTGCATCCTATACCCGTTACATTTGTCCTGTTCAGAATCCATAATTGTGTACTTCCATACCATGAGATAGATATATGGCTTTTTGAAAAATGTGGCATAAGCACAAAGAAAAATATATGTGATTCAGTCATTATAACATACATCTCAGGTAGGTGCAGTGTACCAGCCAAACTACAATACAAAATGGCTCTGTTCATTTCAGAGTCACACAATTCCTGACACTGCACATTGGTACAATGCTGTAAAGTAACCCTGTGGAGGCCAAAATTGCCATTTTTCATGGAACTCACTCTAGAACAGAGCTTCATATAGAGGAATGGGAATATTTAGCTTGTTTTTGATTAGGAAAAGCATGGGGTAATTCCTTTGCATTTGTTTTTATATGTTCTTTCCTTAAAAGGAAGATGGGGAGGAAATAGTACAGCTTGACCAATTTGGGATATCAACAGAAAAGGAAAACCGCTGTTGTTAAAATTGCTGCTAAGTGAACTGCATTTTTTAAAAAGATTATGTGGCTAAGTTATGATGGGCAGCTAGGCCTGCAGTAGCCAAATAAGTTTTTTGCTCCATTCATTTGTCCAGCACTATCACATTCACACTGACTCAGTTGTAAGACCAACTGTGTTCAATGAAACTTACTCACAGGTGTGTGTGCAAGGTGACAGTTCTAATAGTAGGCAGGTTCCCAACAGACTTCTAAAAATGGCAGATTCCAGATGCAATCCTAAACTCACTCCTTCCATCACCAAAAATAATACAAAGCAGAAAGAACAAAGCTAACATAAACATATAAAGGTCACGATCCTTTAGTGACATTTATGCATATACAAGAAATGGAGCATGCACAGATTTCAAGTGCTTTCATTTTTACCAACGCAACACACAGTGAACTTCAAACGACAGTTTAAAAAGTGGTCCGTGGTTTGGCCGGAGGGTAATTCCAATCGTGAAAATGAAAGGAAAAAAATCATCAGTTGTAAACATGTGTTTTGATGACCATTTCTTGGTATTATAAAGAATGATCAAAACCCAACAGCTGGGAAAGTATTCTAGTTTGTTGTTCCCAGGCATAACCCATAAAGTTCTTTACGGTTGATTCTTCTTGCTACTTTTCTTTTGATTTGCACAGCAAGTCAGACTTGGAATCATGCTTTTTTTGCCTGTCTTTTCAGTGAATCCGTGATGCTAATTTTTGTGACAATACAATAATTTCCATGGCAACACATCATGATGTCATGAAGACGAGAACACTAATGTGCAGGAGGATTATGCAACAGACAGCTCTTGTGGCGGAAGCAAACAGAAAGAGAGCGCTCGCACTAGCTTCTCTTGCTGCAGTAGCAAGATGGAGAGGAAACCGTGAAAGGAACTTCATCAGCAGGCAAAAATATGCAATAAACCATGTTAAGCTGAAGAATGTCTGAATCAGCTTCCTTTGAGAGACAGCAGGCACACATTTCCGCTTCTAAAGTAACAAGACACAAATGGGATAAAGGTTGCTAAACCTTCCAGTTTTACTCAAATGCAAGAACATGCCTGGCATCTCCCAGCAACATGCCGATGGGCCTTTCCCCACTTACCTTATCTTTAAGCCCCGCATACTCTCCCTGCGGTGAAGCGCTGGGTCCTGGGCATCTCCCCACAACAGGCGGCGACATGGCAGCGAGCCTCCTCTGACGCTGTTCTCCTGCGATCATCCCCCCCCCTCAACGCGCAGCATCCCTGGCGCTCTTGTAAATGCCGCCTTTTGATGACCCCGCACTCGTGGGGACGCCCGGGCGCGTGCATAGGGGATCCTCGAAAGTGGGGAAAGTGAGAGCAGCGTGCGGCATAGGGGGGATCCTCGAAAGTGGGGAAAGGCCCGATGTCACTTCCAGATGCACGGAGGTGACATCATCATGTTGGGATGCTGGCAATGTTCCTGCCTGTTTCCAGCCAATCCTCTGCCTCAGCCAGGGCAGCGGTGACAAAGAAGTGGGCAATGGTAGCCCTCGCTGCCAACCTTCAGAAGAGGCCTGGAGAGCTCCCGGAATTGCAACTGATTTCCAGACTACAGAGATCAGTTTCCCTGAAGCAAATGGTCACATGGTAAGAATGGAAGGCAGACTTTATGGCATTACAACCTGTTAAGATCTCTCCCGCACCGTCGAACCCTGCCCTCAACAGGTTTTGTTCCCCCCGCCCCCAGCCAAAGCAAATCTACAGGCATTTCTCAATCCAGTATTGGCAACCATAATCGCGTAGAGGTAGAGATTGGGGCAGATAACAAGAAAAACTGCGCTTACCGAAATTCCTTCTTCTCTACCGCTAGACCAGGAGTCCCCAACCTTTTTGAGTCTGCTGATACAATTGGAATTCTGACATGGCTTAGTGAGTGTGAGCACAAAATGGCCACCACAAAATGGCTGCCACAGGAGGTGCAGCCAGCCACAAACTGATTGTCAAAGCTTAACTTCAGTCACACAGTGCAGATCCTTGTGTAGTGGGGTTAGCTGCTGCCAAACCAACATTTTAAAAGTCTGCACAGCCAATCGAATCTCCAGTAGGCCGTCAGAAGCCTTGCTGAGCAAAAGCCCTATGTGGTCCCATCCACTTCACAAAAACACTTGCAGGGGCACCAGAAGAGGTGTTTGTGGGCACCGCAATGGAGACCTCTTTTCATCAGGCTCCAAGAACCTTGCTTTTGCGGTTCCTATAATTTTTGTGAGGGTGAAGGAGGACTTCATATCAGTTCCTGCCAGTACATAATTGGCCATGCTGGCAAGGGCTGATGGGAATTGTAGTCCATAAACATCTTAGAGTGCCAAAGGCGGCTACCACTGAGGTTCTACAATTTAGAGCCCTATATTAGTGGATTATATTTCCATTAACGCTGCATGTAGCTAATTGGCCATGCTGGCAAGGGCTGATGGGAATTGTAGTCCATAACATCTGGAGTGCCAAAGGTTTGCCACCACTGATCTAGTTGCTCAACGCTTGCACAATCCGTCAAGGCAGCCCTTTCACTCTGGCTGAGTTCCCTTCCTGTGCTTCTAACACCTGGATGACTAACAGGAATTCAGTAGGTGAAGTTTTCATGAGGGGAAAATGTCACCCACTGCACTTCAACATTGTGCAGCTATTAAAGACACAGGTGTCCTGCCAGAAAGTTGGCAGTCCTTGCTGAATTTGCCCTGTGCTTAGGATTCGTAAACTAGATGCAGAACGTTTTGCACAAAATCAGAGCACAAACTACTCCTCTCCAGCCAACCAGAGCCAAGGACAGGGTCAATGTATCCTGCTGAATCCCAGAGAGATCCTGAATTCATCTCACTTCAGCAGGAGAGAAATGAGTGGGCTGAGCGGAACCGATTCTGTGGCGGGGAAAGCACAACAGAAGCTTGTCTCAATAGTCAGAAGCCACTGGCAGGGGTGAAGGAAGAACGGTGGGTGTCACCACCCCAGCCAGTTCTCAGATGAGCCCCCTTCAGTTTTCTGCTGCACATTTTCCCACAAAGTCCAACCTGCCCTTCTGTCCCACTTCCAGGGGAACAAAACGAACACGGCGCAAGTAGCGGAGTACCAAACCAGGGTCCATTTCGCACAGCACAAACAAGACATCTGGGAGACATCTTAAACAAGAGGTGACTTCTTAATTTCACTCCGCACACCCAAAATAAGACATCCTGGGGATGTCTTTGAAAAGGCTGCCTTTTATTTGTTTTCCAGACAGCACAGGCGTCAGAGGAGACCCAACCGATAAGCAATCTGGTCAGTCTTGAGGGGAAAGCTTTGTGGAGTTCCTCCCAAAACGCCTTCGTTTGTGTCCTCAGGACATCTTATTTGTGCTGTGCAGAATGGACCATGATTTCCACCTCAGGTTTAGCCTAGAGCTCATAAATGGTAGCTGGGAAATAGTGAATGGGAGTTTTGATAACGTTTCTTCACACTTTTTATACATCCCACCTGTTTAAGAAGAAGAAGAAGAGTTTGGATTTATATTCCGCCCCCTTTCTCTCCTGTAGGAGACTCAAAGGGGCTTACAATCTCCTTGCCCTTCCCCCCTCACAACAAACACCATGTGAGGAAGGTAGGGCTGAGAGAGCTCCAAGAAGCTGTGACTAGCCCAAGGTCACCCAGCTGGCATGTGTGGGAGTGTACAGGCTAATCTGAATTCCCCAGATAAGCCTCCACAGCTCAGGTGGCAGAGCTGGGAATCAAACCCGGTTCCTCCAGATTAGATACCCGAGCTCTTAACCTCCTACGCCACTGCTGCTCCTAAAAGCAGAGGTTTCTACTGTACAGTTTGGCCTAAATCACAACATGGCTATTTCATGCAGCTTGACCGTTGTCTGGTTTTCTGACTCTTCGAATGCACCGTTCAGTTTTTCCCTTATAAGTGACTTTTCTGAGATAAGTGTAAGGAATTCTGTAATGAAAAAACAAAGCCTCATCCTCTGTGTCTGATACCTCCTGGCTAGGATTGCCAACTCCTAGTGGGAAATTCCTGGAGATTTTGGAGGTGGGGCTTGGGGGGGAAAGGGTTAAAGAAAGACCTCAGTAGGATACAATGCCATAGAGCAGTGGTGGTGAACCTTTGGCACTCCAGTCACAGGATTATAATTTATTAGCCCCTGCCAGCATGGCCAATTGGCCATGCTGGCAGGGGCTGATGGGAATTGTAGTCCATAACATCTGGAGTGCCAAAGGTTCACCACCACAGCCATAGAGTGCACCCTCCAAAGCTGCCATTTCTCCAGGGGCCACAGATCTCTGTAGTCTTGGGATGAATTTCAATTTTGAAAGATCTCCAGGTCTTACATAGGGCTGCCAACCCTTTCCTCGTGGGGGTGGGAATCCACTGCCCCAAAGTCCTGTTGGGCGCTGCCAAGTGGTGTGGTGGCAGTAGAATTTGTTTTAATACAGCCGCATACACTTACCAGAGGTCCTTACCAGAAGTGACAAAGGGAAGTTCTAGGAATCACTAAAAACTGAAGTTCTAGGAATCCACTGAAAATTATTTTACCACTGGGTTTCCATTGAGTAATAGAGCCACTTTCCCCTCAGTGCTCCGGTTCCTACATTTCAGCCCCACCCCCTGGGTTGCCATTAAGAGGAAGGGAATTCATGGAGGAGGGGGAGGATGCATTTCTCCAGAGCCAGAATTGTGCACAAGCAAAGCAAACTGAAGTTTGTGGCTTCTAAAAACAGGGGATGTAGCTCAGTGGTACAATATCTGCTTTGCATGTAGAAGTTCCCAGGTTCAACCCCTGGCAACACCAGTTGAAAGGACCAGGAAGTGGGTGGGGTGGTATCTAGTGGGAAAGACTTTCTGCCTGATACCGTGGAAAGCAAATGCCAGTCTGCATAGACAATATTGACGTTGGTGGACCACTGATCTTATGTTACATAACGCAACTTCATATGTATTAAATTACCATTTTTAGTAATGCTTTTAGGCCTCTTAACCTTGGCATAGTGCCCTGCATTCCCTCCCTCCCATTGCAGCGGAATTTCTCCCTTCTTTAAGCAGCTCTTCCGCCTCCCCTGGTCCACTTTCCCTGAACTCCTTCTCATCCTCCTAGTATGGTTGCCAGATACCGGGTATCAGCAGAGGAATCCCTGCCAGCACTTCCTGTCGGACTGCCAGTTAGGACTGCCATCTTCCAGGTGGTGACTGGAGATCTCCTGGGATTTCAACTGATCTACAGACCACAGAGATCAGTTCACCTCAGAGAAAATGGCCGCTTTGGAAGGTAGACTGTGTGGAATTATGCGCTGTTGAAGTCCCTCCCATCCCCAAATTCCACCCTTGTCTGCTCCACTCCACCCCCCAGGCCCCAAACACACACCAATGTCCAGGTATTTCCCAACACAGAAGTAGCAACCCAACAATGGGTAGCAGAGTGGGGAGGAGAGAGCAGTACCAGCATCAGCAGTGGGCAGGGTGGGACACATGCCAAGGCTCATCCATGCTGTGAAATATTTACATTTTTTTCCCCTCACACTGTAAACTTCACACCTCAATAGAGTGGAGAATGGCCACTTTATTAGTTTATGGTGAGGGATGCTGAGCTTTCACCAAAGCCCAGGGTCAATTTATTTGCTCTTGGAATGCTGCACGTTGGGAGTAGATGATGTCAAATTCAGTTTTGCTCCCATCATCCCAATTAGCAGATGTACTAGGACAGTAATGGCAAACCTTTTCGAGACCGAGTGCCAGGGGTGGAGCAAGGGGAAACTGCACCCAGGGCACGCGTGCATCCTGCACCCCTGCCATGCCCACAATCCCGCCCTGCCCTGGAACACCCCCAGAATGCCAAGAATAATGGAAGTGGTGTGGTTAGAGGTCAAAGGGGCCCAGTTATACTCTAACATCCAGGGCTCACAAAAGTTTGGAACCAGCCCTGAGGAAGAGATTGTGTGATTCCACAATGCCACTTCCATCTAGGAACCTAGAAGTGACATTACCACATCACTTTATATTCTAGGGTTTTCCTTGATCTCTATGTTTTCAACCATAGAGTTTTGGGGAAAACCCTTGAGTGGCATGTGATGCAGTGACATCACTTCCTGTTATGAAGTGGGAAGTGCCATCACATGACACCAGAGGTGTATCTAGGCAAACTGGAGCATGAGAACAAAACTTGAGTTCTCCCCTCCCCCCGCCCCAGTATAGGCAGCCCTCACCCCAACCAAACAATGTTTTTTTGCACAAGCTCACAAAACACCTCCCACCCCCAGCAAAACATACATGGCTTTCTCCCCACCAACGCTCTTTCCTAATTTTGTCCTCACACCAATCCTATGAGGTAGGTTGTTAGCCTGAGAAACAGCTCTAAGCCAGTGCAAGTGGGTATTAAGCATGTAAATCTCTCACAAATCACCCCCAGCAAAACATTTACCAAACAAATGTCAGCATCATCTCTCACAAAACACCTCCAATAGAATCCACCCCCAAACAGCATCACTTTCAATGGTGTTTAAACTAGGGAGCCCAGATTCTTCTTTTAAATCCACCTTAAAGGGAGAATCTGGGGTCCCCAGTTAAAACAACATTGAAAGTGATGCTGTTTTGGGGTGGATTATCCCCCACACTGAAACAGCATCACTTTCAATGTTTAAACTGGGGACCTAAGATTCTCCATTTAAGTCCATGCTGAAGGGGGTGGATTTAAAAGGAGAATCTGGGGAAATTTGGAGGATGCCTGCTGTCAGGGGTGCAATTGTTAAGTTAGCAGCACTAAAATTTCAGGGTATCTTTAGGAGACTCTCCTGATGAAAACACCCAGGTTTGGTGAAGTTTGGTTCAGGGGTCGTGCCAGTGGACCCGTGCGCGCAGTAGCCCTATCTTCCTAGGCAAGCTCCGTAATTAGAAACAATGTGGGAGATGGGAGTACCCTTTAGGAGTCTCCATAAATTTTGGGATCCCTCCTGAAACCCAAACATCATCACCAAATCTTGGGGTGGCAATCATCAGAGAGTGGCCTTCTGGAAAAAAATTTCTGAAATGTTGGTGTCATATCCCAAAAACTGTGTAACCCTGCAAAAGCCATAAACTGGAAAAAAGCACTTAAAAAATACAAAAACACACACAAACAACAACCTTGGAAAATTTTTGTGCCTCCACAGCAACTCCATGTACCCTAGGCAAATATGCCACTGCATGACACTTGGTCAGGTCTCCGACCCAGTAGTCTCCAGCTGGTTGCCAGCATTAAGCTGGCAACCATTCCTCCAAATGGTGGTGATCACTGCTGTATTTTGAAGCACCATTGTGGGATTGGTCAAAACAAATAATCTTTTGAACTTTGGGGAGATTTTTATGGCAATGTCTCTTTGCATGTGCAACATGGCTAGAAAGTTGGGAGCTTTTTAACTTCCTCTTTATTTCGCCATAATAAGATTCTCTGCTAATCAAACTCCTCTACCCAGTGGTGGGATCCAAAAATTTTAGTAACAGGTCTCCCGCCAGTGGTGGTGGGATTCAAACCGGCGATGAGCTGCCAATACCGGGCTGGGTGTGGGCAACGACGGGGGCATGGCCAGGCATTCCGGGGGTGGGGCATTCCTGGGAGGGGCTGTAGCAAGGACACAGCCGCTGCGCCGGTCCTTGGGCGGGAAACGAATGCACACAGGCGCAGACTGCCACGCACACCGGTGCACCTCCTGCTAGACTGCTTCAAGTTCTGCGCGCTGCTGCTGAGAGGAGGGGCGTAACTGAGGCAAAAATCACGTGGCAAAATCACCAATTAGTAACCCACTCTCGGCACACACAAATAATTAGTAACCTACTCTCGGGAACCTGTGAGAACCTGCTGGATCCCACCTCTGAACCCTACTCCTGTTGTATAGGTTTTTAAATCTGTATCATTTCCAGTCATTTGCAGTTATATATAAGAATGTAAAACACCAGGAAACACAATCAGAGATTTCCAACTCCTTGCCAAGTTTGGCCCTGAGCCTGCAAAAATGAACAGCACAGATGCAAGACAAGATGCAGCTCATTTCAAGATTGGAGATGATGACTGTTTTTTTTAAAAAGCACATGGAAGTAGGCAGTTTATATCTGTTAGCATATGTTACCGTTGCACTACACTGATCTCTCATTTAAATAAGATTTATAGTCTATTTCCAGTGTTACTTCCAAAAACACCACTATAAAATCCCAATCTACTGTACACAGAGCTATCATTCAAGAGCCAAGTGCTTCAACACAGAGGCATTCAACAGGTGCTGCTGTTCCTGGCATGACAGGATTTGGAAACCTTAACTCTCTTAAATGTTAATACATCTCAAAGCACTCAAGCTGATCTGGTACCATATCAAGAAAGGGTGGGGTCTTTTGATGGGACAAAAACCATGTGTGCTGTTCCTGCACATCACCATGCAGTTTGCAAAGGTGCGAAGTAGAGTTGTCAATCCCCCTGTAGAGGGTGGTGAATCTCTGCCCCTCTTCAAATGCGGGTCTCTGAGATACTACTCCAACACTCTTAACCACTACACCAGACTGTCCAGCAAGTATTGCCATACCTGTTTAAGCATCAATGATTCCTAGAGAGTACTGATGTTGTTTCCAAGTTTTCCCTGAAAGATATGCTGTGCCATCACCAATTGGGGTGGGGGTGGGGGGGCTCGACATTCCCACCTCCCTGGTCTTCCGCTGGTTACCAAGCCAGACCTGGCAAACTTAATGCAGGGCCTTTATCAGAAAACAGGCAGTGATCCTATGGCTGCCTTAACTTGCCCTGTGCTTCCAGAAAGAAGGCTGAACTAGATCATTAGTCTATCAAAATCAGAATTATCTACTCTGACTAGCAGCATCACTCCAGGGTCTCAGGCAGAAATCTTTCATATCACCTCACATCTATTCCTTTAAATGGGAGACGCCAGGGATTGACTCTGCAGCATTCTCCATGCAAAGCAGATTCTATGCCACTGAGCTACAGTCCAAACCGAAAGAAAAGGAGCCGTGGATCTCCCTCGATGTAAAGCTGCAGTAGTCATTTAAGCTGTTGTCTGCTGAAAGGATACATTTAAGTTTTAAATAAAATGAGGGTTTCTGCCTCTCTGGGGATGCAAGACAAGGCAGTTTCCCATTCTCAATTAGTGTTAAGATTCTGTGCGATTGTGAGGCGGGGGACTTCTGTCCGTAGCCGGCTCCCTTGTTCTACAAGATGACTATCGTATCTATGTATGTATTTAAAACACTTATATTCCACCTCCTCTCCTTAGACTCCACGCTGCTAACAAAGCACCAAAACCCTGCAAGTTCATAAAAAGCATTTTGAGCTACCCAACAACAAGCTGAAAACAGCTCTGCCCGATTTGCAAATTCCATTTATCTGCCATCCGATGCAATTTGAAACAATGCCTTCCAGAACGCAGGGAGTGAAGGGAAGACAGCATCCTCACCCAATCTGATAAGTCGTTTCAAAAGGCTTGTCCTGCCACAGAAAAGGCCGAAGGACTGACTGACCACACAGTCAATTCTGAGAGTGGGCATCACTGGGAAGAAGAGGCTCTGCAAGAAACTCCTAGGCAGCGAAGGGTTTTAAAGGAGCAGCAGTGGCGTAGGAGGTTAAGAGCTCGTGTATCTAATCTGGAGGAACCGGGTTTGATTCCCTGCTCTGCCGCCTGAGCTGTGAAGACTTATCTGGGGAATTCAGATTAGCCTGTACACTCCCACACACGCCAGCTGGGTGACCTTGGGCTAGTCACAGCTTCTCGGAGCTCTCTCAGCCCCACCCTACCTCACAGGGTGTTTGTTGTGAGGGGGGAAGGGCAAGGAGATTGTAAGCCCCTTTGAGTCTCCTGCAGGAGAGAAAGGGGGGATATAAATCCAAACTCTTCTTCTTCTTCTTCTAATAAGGGGTGAATCCCCACGGTCAAAATATCCCAGGATACTCACCCTAAAAATCCCGGTTTGAGCAAGGATTCCCCACTGCTTCCATGCTTAACTCAACTCTGTCCTGACCCTGGCATTTTTCAAAAACTGGCAGGAAGGTACACCTTTTTGAAAAACTCGGGCTGAGGCCGCATCGGTGGGGAGGCAACAGAAAACCAATGGGGATTCTGAAAGTGGAAGGTACCACTCCCATGGGGGCAGTGGAAACATTGAGGGGAGGAGCAAATAATTCTGGGGCTGTAGGGGGGCAGCACAGGGATTCCTGGGCTAGCGGCCAGAAAAAAGGTCTTGTCCTTCCACCCTGGTAACTGGTGAGATTTAAAGGAAAAGCAACGGCACTCTTCTCGCTGTGTAGTCCTGGGGGAAAGCCAAGGCAAAGAGTTCCGTCGCTGCTGCTGTGCAAGGCAAGATTTTTAAAAAGAAAAAGTAACAGCCCTTTCTTTGCTGTATTGCAAAGGGGGGGAGGGAGGAGCCAGGGCAGAAATTCAGCAAAAGCATCTTTATTACTCAATTTCTGTACCCTGATTTCACGGTTCTCTCAAAAAGACCTTCCTGACTACTACCCTGCAGTGTGGGACAAGGCTGAAATTTACTTTATAGTCTGCCCAGCATCATATTTAGTAGAGCAAAAGGGTTTCAGTGCAGTCAGCCAGCTTCTTTCCAAGCCGGGAAACAGAAAGAAAATTGCTGAATTCCAGGTGCCTTGCAGCCTGAGATGAGGTGAGATGGAAACATATCCTTTCATATTGCTAAAACAGCTCAATAAATTGGTTTACTTTTGAAAGGTCACGTTTTATCTGCGGAACACATACTTGTGCTTGCAGTGTTAAAGGTTATTTTGAATTTGCAGTAGACCTAATACCAAGAAAGGGCTGTGTGTTCCTATGTGTGTGGGGGAGGCACTGGAAATGTGGCCTGGGAGCCAAGGGGGCAGCAGTCTGAAAAATTTGGGAACCCTTGTGGTAAAGCTTGCCCCTGCTACTGAATTATCTTTGCTGACACCTGAAATTCCATCCGTAGCAAAGAACCCACAGTATCCACAGTACCACAGTATCACAGAATCCACATTCACCTGCAGTGGCTCCTGGACGAAGGGAGATCAGACAGACAGAAGATACATATATGATTAGGAGGGCAATGTGTGAACTAGAACTATACCATTGTAGGGGATTAGAAGGCACTTGGTTAGACATCCAGAGCCTTCTTGCTGTGCTACGCTCTTTCCAGTACCTTCAGCTCCGTCAGTCCAGTTGCAAACTGTCTGCACATGTCCCAGCAAGGGATTTTGTAAGGTTCACAATGCGGTCAAAGAGAAACCATGTAAGTGCAATGATGCTTGGAGGCATTTCTCAGTTTGAGTTATTCCTCTGCTATATTTAACCTTTCTAATCCCCTACTGTTTCAAGCTGTCTGTATGGTCAGAGAATAGTTGCAAAGCGTATTTTTAGAGCAAGAAGGGTATGGACAGCATCTCTCGCTTCTATTCTCTGTATGGAAGGAAAAGATGTCAGACCCAGGTTTATTCAGATTTTCCTGAAAGCCACATAAAATACTTTCTTGTCCTCAGGCAAGACACAAATTCAGGACATGTCAACTTAATACATAAAAGGGGCCGTAGCTCAGTAGCTGAATGCATTCACTGCATGTAGTCTCTGTTCCTGTACTTGGCATCTATAATTTTTTGAACAAAATAGAATTCTTGAGTGAAATAGAAATTGCTGTGCAATCTCTAATGCAACATCAGAGGTCTGGTTATTTGACATTTTTTTCCTGACAGCAGCCAAGAGACTTTAATGGCTGCATGAAAGGCATAAATCCAACACACATAGCTTTCCCCATTACTGCCTCCCTGTTCTGGGAAAGCCTTCCCTATTTTCTGAATGATTTCAGAGGCCTCTTGCCCCAAACCACATTTATGTTGTACCTTTGTTGCTATATATGTGCCTTTATATAAGAACATAAGAACAAGCCTGCTGGATCAGACCAGAGTCCATCTAGTCCAGCACTCTGCTACTCGCAGTGGCCCACCAGGTGCCTTTGGGAGCTCACGTGCAGGAGGTGAAAGCAATGGCCTGCTGCTGCTGCTGCTGCTCCCGAGCACCTGGTCTGGTAAGGCATTTGCACTCTGAGATCAAGGAGGATCATGATTGGTAGCCATAGATCGACTTCTCCTCCATAAATCTGTCCAAGCCCTTTTTAAAGCTTTGTAGTTTATATGTCTGTAAGCCGCCCCAAGCCTGACCATGGTCAGGAATGGGTGGCATATAAATGCAACAAAATAAATGAGCAGCAGTGGTGTAGTGGTTAAGAGCAGGTGTACTTCTAATTCTGAGGGAACTCGGTTTGATTCCCCTGCTCTGCCACTTCTTGTTTCAGCCATGGGAGATCTCTACCAGGAATTCTAGGATTAGCCTGTATACTCCAACTCACGCCAGCTGGGTGACCTTGGGCTAGGCTAGTTACAGTTCTTCTGAGCTCTCTCAGCCCCACCTACCTCACAGGGCGTTTGTTGTGAGGGGGGAAAGGGGAAGGAGTTTGTAAGCCCCTTTGAGTCTCCTTGCAGGAGAGAAAGGGGGGATATAAATCCAACTCTTCTTCTTCTAAATAAATAAATAAAATGTCGGTCACAAACGATACGACCTTTCTTGATGCCTTGAATGCTGGTAAAACATCATCTGATACACCGGAGTGGGTTGGGGGAAGGGAGGAGAAGAAGTATAGAAAGGCAGCCAGTGGGCCAGCGTATCAACCACAAAATAAGCAAGGAAGTGGGAGGGGAATTCTATTCTGGCTTTCATACAGAAAGCAAGCATTGTGAGGCACTAGGGTTGCCAAGTCCAGTGGGAGACTGGGTCAGTGACAGTGTGATATCACTTCCAGGAAACCCTGAAGTGACATTATGCCTCTCTATAAATCATCATAAACTCTATGGTAAATTCATTGACTTTTCGCCATTCCTGGAACAGAGTGGTGTCACTTCTGGGTTTTCGCCAGAAGCGATTCCATAGAGGCCTCTTACATAGCTGTACACTTACAAAGAGAGTTACTAAACCTCTTTGTCTAACTGAGAATATTCCTTTTCTGCTATAGCTGTAGTTTGGGATACAAATCCAGATTTTTCAGCAAGCAAGGGAGGAAGCATTAGAGGGCTTTCTGATGTGCCTTCATACAGAATTGACACATAATTAAATGAGAACTTTGGAATCCCCTAATACTCTTGCTTGCTGAAAAATCACAGAAGCTGAAGATACTCCAAACGGAAGGCTTGTGTATCTATGCAGGTTAATAACTAGCAAATGCTTGCCCTCCCCAGTGAGAAGCAGCAGCTCCCAGACATTGACTGGAATCCATTTGAAAAACAATCCTGCCATACACATACACTCATAAACGTTCAGATTAGGGCAAAGGATAGACATTCACTGACGCATCAGTCTTCACCAGCAATACAATCTGGCTGGCCCAGTGAGATAATTTTATGGGATCGACTGGTTTCCTCTTTCTTCAGATGTCATACCTTTGCCTCCACCTTACTGTACCAACCGTCTCTGACTTATTGTGATCTTGTAGGATTTACAAGGGGTAAACTTATGGGTTTTCCAGGTTGTGTGGCCATGGTTTGGTGGTTTTAGCTATAAACCATCTCTGACTTACAGCTGACTTATGGTGATCCTGCAGAGTTTACAAGGTAAGAGATGTTTGGAGGTGGTTTGTCATTGCCTGCCTCTGTGTCATGACTTTGATATAATTGGAGGTCTCCCATCAATATAGAAGAGGGAAAGGAAAAAAAGAGTTGGCTTTTATACTCCATTTTCTCAAACTTAAAGGAGTCTCAAAGCAGCTAAGAACCACAATCCTTTCCTTGCCACACAACAGACACCTTTAGGTTGGGGTGAGAGAGTTCTGAGAGAACTGGAACTGGCCCAAGGTCACCCAGCAGACTTAATGGGGAATGTGTGCTGTTGCTAAACATGTTTTCCCTTACTTGCTAGGCAAAACGTGTGTGTGAAGTGCCATCAAGTTGCTTCTGACTTATGGTGACTCCATGCATTACGTAATGTTCTCAAAATGTCCTATCATTAATAGCTTTGCTCAGCTCCTGCACTGCTGTGAAAAAAGCTACTGATACAGCTATTCTGATAACTGTCTAACGTGTAGCATGTGGGGACAATAAACCCCCAGTCAATTGCCGCACACGACTCATCTGCAGCCAGGCCATTTGAGTTCTGTGGAATGATTGGTCCCTGTCTCATGTGCCCTTTCCCCTTTTTGCTGCCAACCCAACACCTCAGAACGTGGCCCGCCTTTCCCCCAATGCCCGCATTGCTGCCCAAAGCCTCCCAACAGTCCCCAATGCCTCAGAAACTGCCAGATGCCTCCAAACGCTCCCTGCAGCTGCCTGATACCTCACAACACTACCTCCGCACAGCCTGACCCCTCACTACAAACAAAAATCCTGGTAAGAACTCTCCCCTCAGCAAACTTGATTTTTTCTTCATGTGACTTGATAGTTTTGGGGCAAATTGTTTCTTCGTGTGGCTTGGTTGATCCAGGCCACACTGTTAAACGAAGCTGGAGTTTTTTCTTGGTGTAGTTTAATTGTTCTGGGGCACATTGTTTCTCCATGTGGCTTGGTTGTTCTAGGGCAAATTGTTAGCCAAAGCAGCTGTTCTTTCTTCACATGGCTTGGTTGTTCTTGAGCAAATTGTTCAGCAAAGATGGGATTGTTTCTTTATATACCGAAAAACCCTAACATCAACACCTTACCAACCTCCAGGTGGGGACCGGAGATCTGATATTACAATTGATAACTACACCAGGGAAACCAGATCCCCTGGAGAAAATGACTGGTGGACTGAGTGGTATTATATTGTAGGTCAAAGATGGAGTTGTTACTTAATTTAACAAAAAAACAAACCCCTCACATCAACAGCTTGCAAGTCTCCAAATGGGGCCTGGAGATCTGATATTACAACTGATCATCAGACCACAGAAAACAGGTGCCCTGGAGAAAATAGCTGATCGGGAGGGTGGGCCTTGATTGTTCTGGCCCAGATTGTTAAGCAAAACTGGAGTTGTTTCTTCATGTGGTTGATCATTCTGAGGCAAATGGAGCAGAAGTGGCATAGTGGTTAAGAGCAGGTGCATTTTAATCTGGAGGAACCGGGTTTGATTCCCCGCTCTGCCGCTTGAGCTGTGGAAGCTTATCTAGGGAATTCAGATTAGCCTGTGCACTTTAGCATATGCCAGCTGAGTGACCTTGGGCTAGTCACAGCTTCTCAGAGCTCTCTCAGCCCCACCTACCTCACAGGGTGTTTGTTGTGAGGGGGGAAGGGTAAGGAGATTGTAAGCCCCTTTGAGTCTCCTACAGGATCCTCCTACAAAATCCTCCTCCTCCTCCTCCTCCTCCTCCTCCTCCTCCTCCTCCTCTTCTTCTTCTTCTTCATGTGGCTTGACTTGCAACTACCAACACTGACCTTCCATTCACATTGAGAAGACGAACATTCCCAGCGTTTGCTATGACCATTAATAAATCTCAAGGTCAAACACTTCAAAAAGTTGGTATCTACCTACCAGAACCAGTATTCAGCCATGTACAACTTTAGGTTGCGTCAAGAGTCCGACACTTTGTTGATGTCAAAGTGTAAATTGTCCATGGACCAGAACAAGGCAAATTGTCCATGGACCAGAACAAGGCAAAGGTTTCTGAAGAAACCTTTACAATAAACACTGTACACAAAGATTTCTTACAATGTTCACACACCTTGCCTTGGTGCTGCATTCACTACCAGCAGCAGTTTTCAGCCATGGATAACTGTTGCATTGTCAAGATTCTGACACTTTGCTGATGTCAAAGCATACAAAGAAATCTTACAATGGTCACTACTGATTTAAACAGATCCTGCTTCGATGATGCACTAGCCACCATCAGCTGCCTGGAGCCCGTTGTATTGTTTAGCATAACGGGCTTCACTGCTAGTTCTCCTATATTTGGTTAATCTCTTTCAAGAAGCCATCTAACCTTGTGACCTTTGTAGCCAACTGGGTATAAACTAATTATGCACTGTATAAATGACTCTTCAAAATGAAATGGCACCACATAAACAGCTTCTAGTTGTGTCACTTAGGCAGGCTGAAGAAAAATCTTTCTTAAGAACTCTTCAGCAGTTTGTTAGCCTCTCCCTTCCCAGTCCAACACAGAGAGATGAGTTGAGTCAAAACTGCCTTCCTAGTGTATTACATCTCCATCTCCCCTGAGGACATCTGTGGCATATGGCAAATGGGTTGATCAAAAGTCAGTTCAAGAAAATGGTTCAGGAAAGACAGGGGACATATGAGTTGGTCTTTTTTCAAGGTTGAGGGATTTCTGATAGGTTGAGATGGTGAATCAGACATGTAGTTTGTACACAAAGTCCCTGCTAAGGAATTTCTGACACCTACAAGATGAAATACCGTTCTTGTTCCAGCAACGTATGATGAACAGAAGTGGGCAGAGATTTTTTCTCCTTTTTCTGCAGAGGTAGCCACTAGGGTCATCCAATGAAATTAATGGGAATTATTTCTTTCACAATGCATAATCAGCTTGTAGAATTTGCTGCCCACTAAATATGGTGATAGCCCTTATTTTAGACAGGGATAAGATTAATTCATGGAGAAGAGTTTTTGCAACAGGCATTAACTGGCTCTTCACAGACAGAGACATTCTACATATGAATGCCAGACACTGAGGGCCAACTCTGGCTGATGATTTCATGGTTTACTTCTGGCCTTCCTGGAAGCTCTGCTTAACCACCTCTAGAAATAGCTTGCTGGGTTAGAAGCTTTGATCCCACAGAGGTTTTCTTCTGTTCTTAAATTGGGTTCTAGATCAAATCAAGCCTGAACTGCCCCTAGAAGCTAAAAAGACACAACTGAGGCTATTGAATGTGGTCACATTGCAAGAAGGCAAGACTCACTGGAAAAGACAACAGTGCTAGAAAACATTGAAGGCAGTAGGAAAAGAGGAAGATCAAACATAAGACGGATGGACTCTATGGAGGAAGTCACAGCCTTTAGTCTACAAGACTTAAGCAAGGCTGTTAACAATGGGACATTTGGGGACGACATTGATTCATAGGGTCACCATGAGTCAGAAACTAATTGGCAGCACTCTGTGCGTGTGTGCGTGCGTGCGTGCGTGTACACACACACACACACACACACACACACACACACACACACACACACACATCATTTTAGTCTCTCAAACTGAATGTGAATATGAGACAAGTATAGTTGAACATGGCATATGCTGTTCTCTATTCCAGTGGTTCTCCACCTTCCTTATGCCACGACCCTTTAACACAGTTCCTCAGGTTGTGGTGAGCCCCAACCCTAACATTTGTCCATTTTATAGATGGAGAACACTGATGCAGAGAGTCTTAGGCGACCCCTGTGAAAGGGTCGTTCGACCCCCAAGGGGGTCCCGACCCACAGGTTGAGAACCACTGCTCTATTCAAACAAGTTTTACATGTTCTTGAAATACCGTAAAGCTTATGGTTCAGTCTCATCCCAGACCACGTTCTCCCCCCACCCTTTTTTTAAAGATGAGGCTTCCTTCACAACAGACAATAAGCATACAGATTAAGCAGGGCAATGCTAAACATTCCCTAAATTCACTATTCCCTAAACATTCCCTAAGTTCTGTATTCAATTTGGAAGTGAACAGCTGAAAACAGGAAGATGCCTTATACTGAGCCAGACCACAGGTCTCCCCCGGTCAGTATTGCCTACTCTGACTAGCAGCAACTATCCAGGGTCTCAGGAAGAGGTCTTTCATTACCCGTCCTTCTAAGTATAAATGCCAGGGACTGAGTCTGAGACCTAACGTATGTGAAGCAAATACTCTACCGCTAAGCCACAGTCCCGTCCCCCGTCCCCCGCCTCCAGTACTGGAAAAAAACACCGATTATTATGAATGATGACTAATAACTGTGTATAATTGATTAATGCCAATTCAGGTATATTTGGGTCGGATTTTCAAGTAACAGATTGATTTTTCTGGTGTTTAAAAGACAGAGCTCCGTAAGATAGAATACGGCCTGTATTGAGACGTCAAGACTGTAATATTTGTTTCCATTAGTTTATTCATCAGTGGCTCCACGAAACAGCAAAACAACGAATCAGCTAAAAAGCATTTAATCAGTTGACAGTCCCATTAGAAATCTATAGCACCTGTTTGAGAATAATGCAAACATGTATTCAAATATAAAATTGTTAAATCGTTTAAAATAGATTTAACGAGACAGCGTCATTTACACATTGTCAAAAGGAATATTTGCAACATGTACAAAACAGATGCAGAGAATTCAGTGGTGCTTTTCAGCTGGCAAAATTCCAGCTCTGTTAGGATTCTCATAATGTAAGAGCCCTGCTGGATCAAATCAAATCCAGCTCACCCATCATACTATACCCAACCAATGGCCAGTCCAATGCTTTCTCATTATTTACACTCATCAACCAGAATTCATATGCATACTGCCTCTGTATCTGGGGATTTCGTTTGCTATTAGGGCTAACAAATCTATCCTCCATGAAACTATTCAATCCTGCTTCAAATTCACCAAAACTAAGATCCATCATCAGCTTGTCACAGTGAGTTCCATATATTAACAAGGCACTAAAATACTAGATTTCCCCTGTGCTGAATTTGTTGGCAAATTAACTTGTTGGATGAGACCAAGTTTCAGCATTATGGAAAAAAGGGAAAACATCTTTTCCCCCCTTGAAAACTTCATATGCTTTTAGAATGTCGCTCTGGAGTCATCCAATTTTTGAGCTAAATCCCCCCTCCACAAAAAAAACTTTAGCCTTTCTTAATAGGCAAGTAAGGCCTTTGCAGACTTGCAGGCCATTTAAGTACTCATGGTCTCCTTCACAGTGAGGCTGCGTTCCTTTGGGTTGGTTCTCAGTTAACCCTAACCCACCTTCCCCTGCCCACACAATAACAGTTTCTCCCACATTTCAGGCCACCATTTCAGAAAAATCAGAAAGGCTTTCTTTTTTTAATGCTGAAACTGAAATGAAATGGACATGATCTAGTGAAGTAACGCTAGAGAAAAAGCAACAGGGGGAGGGAAGTGGCAGGCAACCTCCCCAAATGTAGGTTGCACTCTAACAACAAGGAGGCGGTGGGCAGGCAAAATGGCGGATCAGTTTGGCTAGGGACCATTCACAGGATGAGAATTCCTGTGTAAACAAACACCACAGGAAAACCGCACTGCAAAGCAAACAGCTCCAGGGTAAGTAGGGCCACCAAAGCACGTACACTGTGCATGGACAGAGAGTGGGATCAAGGCCACTGTGCCAAACTGCAACATTGGCACAGTTAATCAAATATATGTAGAGAGCCTTTTGCCTATACGCTTCTCCACACAACTGGGACCCTACTTTTGGCATCCCTGGCACAATGACATCACTCCTGGCATGACCTAGAAGTGATGTAATCATGCCAGATGATGCTCTAACATTCACCAAAAACTCTATGGATAATTATGCACATAGATAATTATGCACAAGGATAAACCATAGAGTTTTGGGCAAATGCTAGAGTGGCCTGATGGTGAAACTACATCACTTCTAGGTCAGTCTGGGAGTGGCATCATTGTGCCAAGGACGCCAGCTGTCTGGCAACCTCATTTGGATCACATCATCCAAGGAAGGTATATTAGTTGTTTCTTGCCACCTACTCTCCTTGTGGCTCACTTCCTTGTCCAGAAGTGTATAACCTCCAGAATGTGCAGTAGTTATGATTCCAGCAGTCAGAAAATGAATTTGGGTGGTTGTGTTGTTCACCTCAAATCCACAGTAAGCATTTTGACCTGAAAGTTCTTATCTAGCTTGAACTGTATATCCAGATTAGAAATGATCTGCTCCCCTGGCTGTGGTAGCTGCTGCAACTGTGGAAGGAATAAAGAATTTCCCTCTCTACTCCTCTCTCCCTTGTTCCAGGATGCTGTTTGGAAATGCTTTTGGTACCAACAAATCAGGTAAATGGTACTAATTTCCCAGGGATCATTGCACTTCAGATCCTGCTAAAACAGCATCCAAGGCATTGTGAGGAATGAGAGGGAGAGAAGCATGGAGATTCACTTAGTTAGGCCCTTTCCGCACGGGATAATTAAACCAGGATAACACTGGTAAAAAACCTGGGTTGGGGGGAACTTTGCACAGATCCCGATCCTAATGCAGATCCGGTCCGTGTCCCCCCCCCCACCCGCCCAGGTTTTTCAACAATCATGTTATATGTGATTCTTTTGTTTTAATATAGTTTGCAGCTGCAGCCAAGCATCGCAGTTGGAGGTAGGTGGGGAGGTAGGTGGGGAGGAAACAAAAAGTGCCTCAGTGTGAAGGAACGCACCCCAACCAATTAGCTCGCTACCTGTGGGCCGGCTGGCCATGCAAACAGCCTGGGGCTATGCCAGGTTGATTTATCCCAGCTGCACCCCGGTCTTAATTTGCTGTGCAGAAAGGGACTAACAGTGCAACAGAAGCTGAGAATAAGAGAGGCTAGGGGCAGAGGTTTTCAGAACCATCACCACCCCCACCTCCCATAACGTTTCATAATCTCATAAGAAATGCAGGGTTGGGGTCTAAATGCTTGAAGTTATGTTTGGATGAAAAAACCAACCCATTTATTACTTGTTTGGCAAAACAGTTCTGCTTTCTGGGCCTAATTTGAAATCAAGGCTAGAGAGTTTCACGACTCACTATCGAGAACATGCTTTAATTCCTTGATAATTAATTTTGGTCCCCATGCCCTGCACCTTCAATATTATCGCTAAAATCTCAGCTTCCTGCTAATTAACCAGCTACCAATTCATAAGAGGACCCATTTGACTGACTGGCCAATTATGCACAAGGTCTCTACCGCGCAACAGGGGCAAATGTCTATCGCAGTGAGATTTCTTGGACAGACGTATTTCCTCAAGCCCCGCTTTCACTTTCCATTCTCTCCGCAGCAAGCAAGACCACTTGTAGCACAATTTAAATTTTCTTTGCTGCCAGACCAGGACAGATGTGACAGTGGGTGCAGCTTTGCCCTGAACTTCTTCCCTCTGCCCACAGCCAGCCTACCTAGCCTCACCACTCCCTCACACTGCCTTGCACACCTTCCCCTTTGACCCCTCCCTGTTGCCAACTCCTTCCCTCTTCTTGTTCTGCTGGATCATTTTTATTCTCCGTGACCTACCCCCTCCTGTACATCTTTAGATCTTTTTAATTTTTACTTTTTATATCAATATAGGGATATATCAATATCTTAATGTAAAAATAATAACACTCGTTAATACCTCCAAACACCCAATTTGCCCATGTATTGCCCCTCCCCCCATTGTCCCCATTCCTTCTCATTGATCAACAGAAAGGGATGTCTCCAGTCCTCCAAGTATTACACACAAGCAATCAATGACTGAAGTTTTAACACTTGGTGTTTACAGCACATCAGCAGAGAGACGATGAGGAACCTGAGGAGCTTAGCAAAAGGTGGTTCAGGTTGTCCTTTTCGAGTTTGTGCACCACCATTACTCCCGAATCACTTCCTGCCATAGAAGACAATCAGCGATCGGGCACAGTCAATCAAATCTTCAATGGCCAATCAGCAGCCTTGCTAGGCATAAGCCCCAGCTGGCCCTACCTACCCATTTATATGATCTGAATAAACTTTTACAGCAAAGGCACTGGGGGAAAAAGGCAGAGGGCACACGGGAGTGGTCAGTGCCTTGTCTTGAGATTGTTCAAATGAGATTCCACTATGACTTGCAAGCCCATGACCCTTCGATTCACCAATGGGGTATGAAAAGCATCAGGCAGGCATTAAGAAAGGGTCTGGGGAGAGCAACGTCATTTTTGCTGCAACGTTTAATTACTTTCCCTTTAACCCCAGACTCCTTTTGCCTTTGTATGATGTGGTAAACATGACCTTTTAGAGGAAGAAGAAACAGATGGCAGCCCGAATTAGTGTTAGCCGTCCACTGGGTGCCCAGGGAAAGGAAAACTTGGCTTCTCAGCAACAGCCTTTCTGCCACTTTGATTCATCTCTCTCAGCTCCTTGTCCCCGAGGCAGACTTGTATATCCAAGATTTGCTGACAAAAGCCTGGCAGCACCACCAAGCATAAGAAAGACTTTCACTGTTGTGATGAGACGAAGCTTGCGAGGCTCACAAAAGGAAGGAAAAACAGGAATTCCATCCAACAAAAAGTATACTCGTATGTCAAACACATCGCGTCGCCACAAGGTCTCTTCATTGACCATTTTCAAAGGGGAAATACATTCATTTGATCTCTCTTCACATGAGGTTTATTCCAAATTTGCAGGATGGGGAACTGAGGCTCAGGAATCCTGCCACAGGGACAGAACTGCTTGGTATCCAAGCAGTAGGGGCAAAATGAGCAATGAAAAATAAATCTAGATCCCACTTTGATCAAGGAGTGAGGTAGGATGGGCATAAATTATCAATGCTGAAGGACCTAAGAAGGCCCAGCATCAGAGGCAACTATAATGTGATCAATTTATGTCATTTCAGAAACTTAAAAATCCTTTTACAATTTATGGGATTAGATACCTGGGAAGAGAAAGGGGCATGTTACAAGCTTGTTGTGGGACTTCTGTTCTCCCTCAATCATAAAAGAACCAAAAACAGCTTTTATTAGGCTAGATTAATAATCCATCAAATCCAGTGTTTTATCTCCGAGGGTAAACACCCAATTATGGAGAAATCAGAGCAAGTGATAATAGCTTGCTCCTGCCAGTTTCATTCAAGTAGCATTCTGTAAATATGTCCAAAATGTCCAAAACAAAAGAGTGGGAAAGGGTGAAGCGGGGCAAAACTTGAAGTCACAACATTGCTCTTTCTCAGTCTCTCAGCCTGAGGCTCTCACAGCGAGAGGCCCAGGAAACACAAACAAATGTCTGTTTGAGGTGAATCGTCCAGAATCTGAGGTGCAATTCTTAACACACCCTGACTCCATGTGAACTCTGTTTTGTCTCTGTGTCTTCTCTTTCCAGGCAGAAATTATGACAAAATGTGATTCCGGCTGCTACTGGAAGTTATTTTCTTCAGCTCAAAATCTTCCCCATCTGTGCGCAAAACTTTTGTGTCACCCAAGGGCAGGCAAAAGGAAAATATCTGCCACTAGCAGTAGTATTATTGTGAAGAGGAGGAGGAGGAGGAAGAAGAAGAGGAAGAGGAGGAAGAGGAGGAGGGAGGAGGAGGAGGAGGAGGAGGAGGAGGAGGAGGAGGAGGAGGAGGAGGAGGAGGAGGAGGAGGAGGAGGAGAAGAAGAAGAAGAAGAAGAAGAAGAAGAAGAAGAAGAAGAAGAAGAAGAAGAAGAAGAAGCAGCAGCAGCAGCAGCAGCAGCAGCAGCAGCAGCAGCTGATCAAAAGGGATAAAACCCGTCAACGGCTTATAATTGGAACATTGAAGAAAGAGACTGAAGGCTTGATTTTAGCCACACAGAATAAGCTATTAAAACAAATACAATTAAAGCTGATTTAAAGCCTATAAATATCTAGGTATTTTACAGTTGGATAGCATCAAGCCCGAACAAGTCAAGAGGGCTGCCAGTAAAGAATATATTCAGAGTTAGAAAACTACTGAAGACAAAATTAAATGGTGGAAACACCATTGAAGCCATTAATACATGGCCAAACCTGATACACAATACGTTGCTGGAATTATTAACTGGATGCAAGCTGAACTGGATAGTCTGGATCAGACAACAAGAAAACACATTACTATTCACCATGCATTACACCCTCGTGGTAACACTGATATCTACCCCATAGAGGAGGAGGCAGAGAACTATCACAAGTCAAATAAACTGTAGAAGAAGAAAAACATACATGTGTTACGGGATTATGTAAAAGATAACCGAGAACAGGTGCTGGTGCAACTTAGGAACCAGAACTTATCAAATGCAAAAGAAACAAAACATGAATGTTGACATAAAGTAAAAAAAACACACACAAAACCCAGCAAAGGAAAGCACTACATGGTTAATTTCTGGAGAATATCAAAAGGAAAGTGGACAAAGATAAAACACGGCAATGGCTTATAACTGGAACACTGAAGGAAAAAAAACTAAAAACTAAAAACTAAACCAGCAACAAACAGTTCTTCAAGTACATCAAAAGCAGGAAGCCAGCAAGGGAAGCGGTAGGCCCGTTAGATGACAAAGGAACAAAGGGTGTGCTAAAAGATGGCAGGGAGATTGCAGAGAAGCTGAATGAATTCTTTGCATCTGTCTTCACCCAAGAGGAGGTGAGGAACATTCCTGCACCTGAACCAAGCTTCTTAGGAGGCGAATCCGAGGAACTAGCGAAGATAGTGGTAGACAAGGAAGAAGTTCTGGCAGCCATTGATAAACTAAATGTTACCAAATCCCCTGGCCCAGATTGCATTCACCCAAGAGTTCTTAAAGAGCTCAAGCATGAAATTGCTGATCTTCTCACTTTAATAGGCAACTTATCCCTGAAATCAGGCTCCATCCCTGAAGACTGGAAGATGGCCAATGTCACACCAATCTTTAAGAAAGGATCTAGGGGACCTGAAATTACAGGCCAGTCAGTTTGACATCTGTTCCTGGTAAATTAGTAGAATCTATCATTAAAGATAAAATTATAAAACATGTAGAAAAGCAAGACCTGCTGAGAAAGAGTCAGCATGGCTTTTGCAGAGGCAAATCCTGTCTTACAAACTTACTAGAGTTCTTTGAGGGTGTAAACAGGCATGTGGACAGGGGTGAACCGGTGGACATTGTCTACTTGGATTTCCAAAAGGCTTTTGACAAAGTTCCCTCACCAGAGACTGTTGAGAAAACTCAGCAATGAAGGAATAAGAGGGGAAGTCCTCCTATGGATTAAAAACTGGTTGAGAAACAGGAAACAAAGAGTGGGTGTAAATGGGAAGTTCTCACAATGGAGAGATGTCGGGAGTGGTGTCCCCAAGGATCCGTTTTGGGACCAGTGCTCTTTAACCTATTCATAAATGACCTGGAAGTAGGGGTGGGTAGCGTGGTGGCCAAGTTTGCAGATGATACCAAATTATGTAGGGTGGTGAGAACCACAAAGGATTGCGAAGAGCTCCAAGCAGACCTTGATAAATTAGGTGAGTGGGCTCAGAAATGGCAAATGCAGTTCAATGTAGCAAAATGTAAAGTGATGCACATAGGGGCAAAAAAATCCAAACTTCACATACACGCTACAGGGGCCAGTGCTATCAGTCACAGACCAGGAAAGGGATTTAGGAGAAGAAGAAGAAGAAGAAGAAGAAGAAGAAGAAGAAGAAGAAGAAGCAGCAGCAGCAGCAGCAGCAGCAGCTGATCAAAAGGGATAAAACCCGTCAACGGCTTATAATTGGAACATTGAAGAAAGAGATGGAAGGCTTGATTTTAGCCACACAGAATAAGCTATTAAAACAAATACAATTAAAGCTGATTTAAAGCCTATAAATATCTAGGCATTTTACAGTTGGATAGCATCAAGCCTGAACAAGTCAAGAGGGCTGCCAGTAAAGAATATATTCAGAGTTAGAAAACTACTGAAGACAAAATTAAATGGTGGAAACACCATTGAAGTCATTAATACATGGCCAAACCTGATACACAATACGTTGCTGGAATTATTAACTGGATGCAAGCTGAACTGGATAGTCTGGATCAGAAAACAAGAAAACACATTACTATTCACGATGCATTACACCCTCGTGGTAACACTGATATCTACCCCATAGAGCAGGAGGCAGAGAACTATCACAAGTCAAACAAACTGTAGAAGAAGAAAAACATACATGTGTTACGGGATTATGTAAAAGATAATCGAGAACAGGTGCTGGTGCAACTTAGGAACCAGAACTTATCAAATGCAAAAGAAACAAAATGTGAAGGCTGACATAAAGTAATAAAAACACACACAAAACCCAGCAAAGAAAAACACTACACGGTTAATTTCTGGAGAAGATCAAAAGGAAAGTGGACAAAGATAAAACACGGCAATGGCTTATAACTGGAACACTGAAGGAAAAAAAACTAAAGGCTTGATTTTAGTGGCTCAAGAATAAGCTATTAAAACAAATACAATTGAAACCAGAATTGAAAAATCAACAACTGATTCCAAATGCAGACTGTTCAAAGTAGTCGAAGAAACAGTGGATCACGTACTAAGCTCGTGCAATAAGACTGCACAAACTGATTATAAAAACATCATCATACAGTTCTAAAATGATTCACTGAAATATCTGTAAAAATTATCAGCTGCCAACAGAAAAAATAACCCGATGCGTATGAAGGCCAACACTGGCTGAAGAACTGGTGGCTGTGATTTGATTAAAAGAGAATAAAAGAGGAAAGCTGGTCTGCACTTGCAGCTGAATGATGTGGCCGCGTCTTGAGGTAGAAGCACGGATTATACGAGTGCCACATTTTAAAACATTTGCCTACATCTAAAAAAGACTCTAGGTGACTCAGTCTGTTGTCTGCTAATTAGACTTTTTAAATGCAAATAATTTATTCTTTACATTAGAGAGCATTTCAAAATCAAGTGGCCACATGTAGTCTGAAAAGATACTGGCCATCTGAGGATTTTGCCTCTTCATTCCCTTGGGCCCTTTCTGCACAGCAAATTACAAGTGGGTTGCAGGCGGGATACATGAACCCGTACTCACCCCAGATCATTCGCATGGCTGGCCATCCCAAGGACAGCCAGCGCATCGGGTGGGGTGCACACTATCGCGCAGAGGTGTGTCTTTTTTTCCTTACCTTCCTCCAATGCACAGATATGCAGGCAGGCACACATGAACCACCAGAGCCTTCCTGACGCCTCATGTTCCACAAGTGCCTGCATGGCTCCGCAGATGGGAGCTGGGAGGTTAAAAAAAAAAGTACAGCCACATACTGTGTCTCCCACCTGGGGCTGTTTGCTCAGTCACGGCTGCAAGGTGCATTAAAACAAAAGAATCACACAAATTGTGATTCTTGAAAAACCCAGGTTGGGGGGAAAACACAGAGTGGACTCACGTTAGGAGTGGGATCCATGCAAAGTCCGTCCCTCCCTTGCAACCCGGGTTTTATCCCGTCCTTACTAGGCTTGGTAAAATGCCCTAAAAATTCGGTAAAATTCATGAAGCTCCTTGGGTGACCTTAGGCCTAGTCCTTTCTTTCAGCTTAAGTCTACCTTACTGTGGCTGTCAAGCCAAAATGTGGAAGAGATGGAACAGACATGTGTGCCACTTTAAGACAGGGATAGCGGGGTAATAGACAGACAGATATACACATGCTAGAAAGCATCTCTTGACTCAGACTATCCCACACTCTTAAGCTAAAATTTATGTGAAGAGCTAAACAAATGCAAAGGATGAGGATGATCAAAACTATAATTAGATTTGGGCCAAACTGACAGTTGCATTCAAAGGAGGAAGGGCTGAAAAGAGAAGAAATTGGGAGAGCTAGTGCTTAAAGTACTTAAAGTGGGAGACTGGGGTCGACTCCCTCCAGTGCCTTGAAACTTGTTGGATGACCATGGGCCTGTCTCTTCCTCTTAGCCTAATCTGTCAGACAAGGCTGTTGTGGAGATACAATGAGGAAGAGAGAATGATGCACATCAGTCTGACCTTCTTGGACAAATGTGACATATTTGGCCCAAGGGCCAGAGATTTTCAAATCTCTGTGCAAAAGGACCGCTTCCATCTCAGCACCAGGGCTAAACCAAATCCAAACATTCACAATGCCTTCGGCACTGGGAAACCCAAGGCTTTCTATTTGGATAGGATGAACCAACTGTTGTTGTTGTTGTTTTTGTGTGTGTGGTACCCTTCACGACAGCAATTTGTAAAATTTTGAAAACCAGGCATTTAGCAAGTCCACGAAGTGGCTGCGATGGCAGGCTGGCTGCTGAGAAAGAAACATCCCTTCTTGGTACCTGTGACCTCAATAAGGAAGAGAAATGAGGATAGAATTTTGCAAACAGTATAATGCTAACAAAGCAGAAATTTTGCTGAAACTAGTTTTTTTAAGCCTTTTTTAAAAAAGCATGTTAATTTAATGTTGGCCAAAAAAGTGGGTTAACTTGCTTCCCCAGGCCTGTCTTCCAGGAATTTAGAATGTGAAGGCCGTGGAACAGGTTTCGGGATGTCCTACAAAATGGTAATTCAGCCCTTGATATTCTGAGAGACATATTTGGTCTTTACAGCCCATCTTTCAGTTGGTGGCATCCAGACAACAATGCCCATATCAAATAACAGAGGTAGGGCCCCGTTCCTGGGGCTACAAACTAAAAAGGAAAGGGAAAGACAGGTGCAGAAGATCCATTTGATAGCTAAAATTGATTTGCAGTTGGGGATCTCACTCATGTTCTGTGCTTCCTCCATCCAAGCAAGCGTCCTGTGGCCCTTGGACCTCCGGCCAGTGGTAGAAGTCCTTGTCCTCACTCTTCCATTCCCCAAGTAGCTGGAAATTAGGCCAAACTTCTTTTTGACATTGAGGGAGCAAGCAAATTCACAGCAGTTGCTCATCCTTTGCCAATGGCTAGAACTAGACAGCTAATCCCTTGACCTTGTGATCTTGCTGAGAGGGCTCCAAACTTCCAGTGAAACCTTGGACCACAGTGACCTCCACCCATATTTCTGCAGCCCTTATCTTGCAAGGATTCCATTCAAAACAAGGGCATATTGAATTTGTGACTGGCCCAAGGTCACCTAGCAGGCTTCATGTTCAGGAGTAGAGCCAGCGTGGTATAGTGGTTAAGATCAGGTGCACTCTAATCTGGAGAGCCAGGTTTGATTCCCCGCTCTGCCACTTGAGCTGCGGAGGCTTATCTGGTGAACTAGATTAGCTTGTGCACTACAACATGTGCCAGCTGGGTGACCTTGTGTGAATCATAGTTCTTCGGAGCTCTCTCAGCCCCACCCACCTCATAAGGTGTTTGTTGCGAGAGGGAGGGAAAAGAGATTGTAAGCCACTTTGAGTCTCCTTACAGAAGAGAAAGGGGGGATGTAAATCCAAACTGTTCTTCTTCAAACCCGATTCTCCAGATTAGAGTCCACCATTCTTAACCACACTACACCACACTGGCTGAAAAGTGAATTCATGTTTCATTTCATATTTTCTTGGGGAAAGCCTTGACTGTAGTACTCCACTGAGCAAACTTGTTCTAGCGCCAGGAGAGAGAAAGTTGTTTCTATCCACTTTCTCCACACCATGAATAATTTTACAACCTACTCTCATGCCCCTACACTTAGCTGTCTTGATTGCTATCAACAGGAAAGACACTCAAATCCCTTGACCAAGAAAGATTCCATCCAGGAGATTCACACTGTTATCCAAAGCAGAGTTTCACCATCCTAACTCCATGGATATCAATGAACTCTGAAGGGTGTAACTCTACTTTGGATGATGCTGCCAATTCTGGGACAAATGGTCAAGATCCCTCTTTGTTCCTAGATTAACCAAGTGGACAGCCTCTAACTACTGTATACTATGAAAGACAGGCAGGCTTGCTGGGAAGAGATAAGGTATTTGGAGGACTGATACACAATTTTACATCATAGCCTTTTGGCAGCTGTCAATACTTGTAAGGCACAACTGAAGGAAGCATTATTCCAAATGGGGGTGTGGTTCTACTAGCAACATCTGGCAGTATCTGGATAACTTTAAAAGGGGCTTGGACAGATTTATGGAGGAGAAGTCAATCTATGGCTACCAATCTTGATCCTCCTCGATCTGAGATAGCAAATGCCTTAGCAGACCAGGTGCTCGGGAGCAGCAGCAGCAGCAGCAGGCCATTGCTTTCACATGGGCCTTCCCTTGTGGTTGATCCGGAAATTGAAGCCGGAAATTGAATGCTGCGGCCCGTCTTCTTGCGGGTGGCTCGGCTAGAGAACATATCACCCCTGTGCTGTGCCACTTGCACTGGCTCCCTGTGGAGTTCCGGATTGTCTTCAAGGTGCTGGTATTGACCTTTAAGGCCCTTCACGGCCTGGGGCCCTCATACCTGCGAGACTGCCTTACCCCATATGTCCCGAGTCGGCCTCTCCGTTTGGGAGAGGCGAATTTGCTGGTGGCCCCTTGTCCCTCAATGATGCGGCTAGCCTCCACCGGGGCCAGGGATTTTATGGCCCTGGCCCCTGCCTGGTGGAACGCTCTTCCTCCATCTGTTACGGCCCTGCGGGATCTTGGGGAGTTCCACAGGGCCTGTAAAACCGAGCTGTTCCACCGGGCCTTTTGGGAGGTTGGCCGCTGAGTCCACCTCTCTCTGTTTGCCCTCTCTGTTTGCACTGTGGGTCATCTGATTTGAACATCTGCCAGTCATCCATCTATTTTAATTAAGTAACTATAGAAGATTACTGCGGCAAATGTTTTTAACGTATTTATTGTTTTACCTGAGTTTATTCGATGTATTGTGTTTTATTGTTTTTGTAAACCACCCTGAGCCCTTCGGGGGTAGGGCAGTCTACCAAATCGAATTAATAATAATAATAATAATAATAATAATAATAATAATAATAATAATAATAATAATAATAATAATAATAATAATAATAATAATAATAATAATAATCCCCCCACCGGGTGCCGCCTTGTCGTTGGCGGGGGGCTTAACTGCTTCTGTGATGTTGAGAGCTGTGCTGGCGGTAGTGCAAACTACCGGCAGGTTCAATCCATGCCAGATAATCTCTCAATTGAGGAGAAGGACTAAGTGCACCCAACCCATTAAAATATGGTGAAACAAACTCAAAAGAAGTCTATAATTGGCTCCCGGTCGTCGCTTCAGGATAATAAGGACCGCTGTATGGGCGCTGAGTGGAACCTGGGCATCCGGCCGGCTGCGTGGGCTGCAGGAAACAGGGACCCATTGCTGAGCAACCAGGGTATTGGCCTGCAGGGCAACTGGAAGCAAAACAACTTACCAAAGCGGCAGAAATTTTTCAATGTCAGAGAATCGAACTGTCATGAACTGCTACCATAAATCGGAACCCCAAAAGCGTTGGCTACCAAAAACGGATGTGTACCGGCTGTGGAAACTTCGAAGATATCCAGATTCAACTGTAACTGAATCCGAGAACTTGTTGACCAGAGGCGTATTCATAACCAGGAACAAAGGTGTTCAGTGAAAGTCGAACTTGAAGAAATAATGGAAAATCAAGGAAACAGTAGAACAGGTAACTGTGGGAGACAATTGTGGTGGGAGTTCTAACAATGGATTCGAGTCCACTGAACATTTTGAGCTGTGAAGAAAATGCAAGAAATTCTGCATGAAAAAAAAAAAAAAAAAAAAACCTGTGAAAGCCATTTTTTTTCGTACACTCAGTACATTGACCACAAGGCAACAAGAACTTAAAGAGAAAAAATTTTGACCTATGCTGCATCAAAGGAAGAAAGGCAAAAGACTGCTAACATTGAAAACAGTACCAAGAAAACATCTGGCACCTCTAATGGAAGTGATGTGGAATGCTGCACTCGCATAACTTTCATCCAGATAACCTCAATGGAAGAAAACTAATCGAAAGCTTGCATACAGTACAAGAAAGATTGTAACACAAGAATTGGGGATGATGAAAAACTGAAGCCCTTAAGAAAAATGACGCTGGAAAACCAAAATGGAAAAAATCAGGGTTGGAGTTAAAAATCAAAGAACTCCAATGACATCTATGCAAGCAATCTGAAAGAACATGAAGGAACAAAAAACTGAAAAATGTCAAAATAAAGAAATAACCTGATTAAAAAATAATAATTGGCTGAACATCAATAAGAAAATTGAAGAAGAATTTGAAATTGTGAAACAACAAATCACAGCAACAGCCAGAGAAAAATTGAACCATAAGGAAGCTAGAATCATCCAGTACAAACAAAATCAACTCTTTTCAATCTGGATCAAAGGCGGTTTCTACCAGAGTCACTGAATCAGCAGGCAGCTGTGCAGAATGAAAAAACTCAGAAAAAACAGCTACAAATACATTCTGGAAAAGATTTGTAGGGAAACAGAAAAAAGGCTACAAATAAAAAATGTTGGCGGATAAAAAAGACTTTTGAACAGAAATTTCTAAAGAACAAGATGAGAAACTCTAGCCAAATAACAATAGAAATGATCAGTAAAAGAGTGAAAGAAAGTCAAAAATTGGACATCACCTGGCAAATGATCAGTTGCATGGATTTTGGCTCAAATATCTGACCAGCCTGCACTCCCCAAAATGGCTGAACAATTCAATGAAGATGCTGCAACCTGGAAACATCCAGTGAAATGGATAGTAACTGAAAAAAAACATATCGATACAGAAAGAATTCAGCAAAAGGGACAATACCAGGAAACTACAGGCCAATAACGCGGTTTTGCCTACAATGTTCAAACTGCTGACAGGCATAATTGGCTTCTGATCAAATCCAAGATTACTTGGAGGCAAATAACATCTCTTGCCAGTAGAACAAAAAAGGTAATAAAAAGAAGAGTAGAGGGCACCAAAGATCAGCTTCTGATTGATAAAATGATACCGGAGAACTGCAAAAGCCGCCGAAAACAAACCTGTATACAACATGGATTGATTACAAAAAAAAGCATTCGACTCCACTGCCACACAGTTGGATCATCAAACGTCTGGATGTCATTAGGGTTTGTGGGAAAATATTAGCAAGTTTACTCAAAATGCAAATGAAACACTGGAAAACTGAGTTGTTTGTGGGCAAACCAAAGCTACGTGGAACTGTCAACATCAAGAGGAATTCCTTCCAGGGTGACTCACTGTCACCATTGTTGTTTATCATGGCAATGATCCCACTGTCAAAAATTCTTCAAAAAACAACCCTGGGCTATCAAACTGCCACCAAGAAATTCCACCAAAAATTCTAATTTGTCAGGTACATGGATGATCTAAAGTTTTATGGAAAATCAGAAACTGAAATTCAGTCACTGACCAACACAGCGTCCAGAGAATCTTCAGCAAATGACATTAGTATAAGTCTCGGCTTGGACAAATGCGCCACAGTGGCATTGAAGAAAGGGAAAATTACTGACAGTAAGGGCATAGAGATGCCTAAATGGAAAAACCATAGAAGTGCAAACCAACCGAATCCTATAAATACCATTGGAGATACTCACAGCTGGACAACACTCAAGAAAGCTATGCACATGTGAAAAAATGTGGTCAGCAGGAGAATATGTCCGTGCTGGTCAGAGAAAAAATTTTAAGAGCAAATTTTGAAACAAGTGCTTGGCGGGAATAATGCATCAAGGCTATCAACACCTGGGCCATAAATTCACATCAGATACTAATCCGCTGGAATTGCGGAACTGGACGCAAGCAGAGAGCTGGATGATCTGGACAGAAAAACAAGAAACTGGAGTGACAATCCTACTCACTACGGCTAACTGCCAGAAAGGGGATGTTGGATAGACTTTACCTACCCAGAAAATCCAGGGGAGGTAGAGGGCTTCTGCAGAGTGAAACAAAAGCGGTGGAAGAAGAGAAACATGCACTGGCAGATTATGTGAAAAAACAGTGAAGAAACTAACATTGATGGAAGCTAACAGTAGAAAACTGCCCAAAAGTGCAAAGACAAAAGGAAGTGAATAATTGTAAAATACACTGCAAAGCAGAAGAGAAAACTGGCAAAAGAAGGCTCTCCATGGACAGTTCCTAGAAAAAAATTGAGGACAAAATTGACAAAGGAAAAAAAAACCTGGCTGTAATTTTCGCCAAATGGAACTTTTGAAAAGAGACTGAGAGCTCGATTCTTGCAGCCCAAGAACAAGCGAATTCGCTGAACAAACGCCACTTTCAAAGCCAGGAATTGAAAAGTCAACCACAGATCCTAAGTGCAGACTCCCCTGTAAGGAAGCAGACGAAACAATAGATCACATACTTATTGCTGCAAGAAGATCAGCATGAGACGGATCAAGGCTACAAGTAGAGAGGTATTAATACTGTTGCCTGGGATGATTCACTGAACTTGTGCTACAACTACCATCTGCCTGTGACAAAGAACTGGTGGAATCCTACAAACCTGAAAAAGGTCACTGGAAAAAATGAACACGTGAAAACTACTCTTGGACTTCCGGATTCTAGACTGACAAAGTTTTGGGAACACAATACTCCTGACCTCAATGCATTGTGGGAAAAAAAGAAAGTGTCAATAGTTGATGCTATGTATTCCCAGTGACAGCAGGATTGATGTAAAGGGAAAGCAACTGGAAAAAACTTACACTCTATATGAGGATTTAAGGATTGAACTGCAAAGACTCTGGTACAAACTAGTAAAGGTGGTCCCAGTGGTGATCGGCACATTTTACTGGGTGCAGTGCCTAAAGATCTTGAACGGCACTTAAAATAAATTGGCTTCTGACCAAAATCACCTATATGTCAGCTGCAAAAGGCCACCCTACTCGGCTCTGCACGCATTATTCGTCGATACATCACATAGTCCTAGATGCTTGGGAAGTGTCCGACGTGTGATGTAATACAAAATCCAGCATATTGATCTTGTTTGCTGTGTATAACTGTTTTGTATCAATAATAATAATAATAATAATAATTAAAAAAAAAAAAACCTGCATGTGAGCTCCCAAAAGCATCTGGTGGGCCACTGCGAGGAGCAGAGTGTGGGCTAGATGGACTCTGGTCTGATCCAGCTGGCTTGTTCTTATGTTCTTATGTTCTTATCACTGGAAGCATCCCTCCTATTGCTCTACATTTCACAGCAGTAGCTAATGAGCCTCCCAGCAGGAAAAAGGCATGGTGCCAACTCCAGGCTGGGAGGCAGAGCTTGAGAAACTTCAGCAATAAAGGTAAAGGTAGCTCCCTGTGCAAGCACCGGGTCATTACTGACCCACGGGGTAGAATCACATCACGATGCTTTAGCTATGGGGCCTACTTGTGTTTGGGCAGAGGACCAGCTGACAAGGAACAGAGGTAAGCAATGTATTGTCGAAGGCTTTCACGGCCAGAATCAACTGGTTCTGGTGGGTTTTCCGGGCTGTGTGGCCATGGTCTGGTGGATCTTTTTCCTAACACTTCGCCTGTCTGTGTGTAACAGACTTCCTTCTGTGATACACCGCTGAAGATGCCAGCCACAGATGCAGGCAAAACATTAGGAACAAGATCCACCAGACCACGGCCACACAGCCCGGAAAACCCACCAGAACCACAGGTAAGCAAGTTAACTACCTTATTAGAACAAATCAGAGAAAGAACACATTCCTCTATCTTGACTTGTTCCTGCTTTCATCTGACACATGAATGCCAAAATGATAGTAATAACTTTTGGTGGTTTCTTAGCAGGCTGGGACTGGTATCTGCCAATCTCTGATACCTGCCCATCTGAAACCTTGCCAGTCTCTAGCATCAGCTATGAATGAAAGTGGCAGAGAATATTGGAGATGAGGGGAATTTATACTGATCATAAGTCCCTGAAAATCATTTCCAAATGTAATCATCTCCTTCCTCCTTTATTCATGAAGAAATATGGACAAATCGCAACTTTTTTTCACAGGGACAAAATGGAAGGGAAGCACGGTCATTTAATCCCACAAAAGGCAGATCTATTTTATTGATCTACAACTGGAGGAATACAATATTGTTTGCTGGAAAAGATAAGCATGAATACACACAAGACACAATTACCTATTCTAAGACATTTAGGTATTTCCTTGGTATGCTTATCCTTCATAAAACCTTCAGGGCTCTGTCAGTTTCCTCCTTGAAGGATCAAAACAAATCCTTGACCAGTTACTGTGTCAACAGCTTAGCTTTGTATTATAGGCGTTTAGCAATTCAAAAATTATATCAAGAGTGGCACCCTATCCAAGACTCTGGCAAGAATGGGTCTAGGGGCAAGACCCAAGAAAATCAATTTTGTTATGATTCTTCGCCACTAATTGGTGCTGAGGCTGCAAACGGCCGTCTGGATGTGGTGATGAGTAATCCGGCAGGCACTTTAGGAATGAGCACGCAGCTGTTTGATGCCTAAACTGTATTGAGTTGGAATTTAATTGCTCCACAATCACGAAGTAAACACTTGCCAGTTGCATTGATCATGTTTCAAGTCTGATCTAAGCAGCACTTTATGCACGAGAAAATTAAACTTCAAAAGGAAGCCAACACATGCAAATCCCATGGGCAGAGAATCCCCCTCCCCCTTCCCATAATAATTTTAAAAAACTACCTTTGCAGGATTTCCATTGCTGACACCCTTTCTGCCAGATGTCCTCCTTCCTGTAAAAATTGAGCGTCTCGTATCTCGGATTGTGTGTACCTTCTGGAGGGGGCATCGAGTCACAGCCAACTTACAGCCACCCCACAGGGTTCTCAAAGCAAGAGGCGTTCAGAGGTAGTTTGCCATTGCCTGCCTCTGCGCAGCAACCCTGGTATACCTTGGTGGTCTCCTATCCAAATATTAAGTGGGGCTGACCCTGCTTAGCTTCTGGGATTTGATGTGATTGGGCTAGTCTGGGGCTATCCAGGTCAGGGCATATGGACTTTAGTTGGAAAGAAGAAAATAAGCATCCCACATCTAGGGAACCTACACGAGGTGTCCAAAAAGCCAAAGCCTGGAGTCTGCATGTTTTATGCAAGCAAGCAAGCCAATGCCTGCTTATAATATCTAATTAAGTTAACCAGGGGGCACTCATTGAAAATGCTGGGGGGAAGAATTGGGACTAATAAAATCACACGCAACGTGTGATTGGTGTTTGGAATATGCTGCCACAGGAGGTGGTGATGGCCACTAACCTGGATAGCTTTAAAAGGGGCTTGGACAGATTTATGGAGGAGAAGTTGATTTATGGCTACCAATCTTGATCCTCTTTGATCTGAGATTGCAAATGCCTTAGCAGACCAGGTGATCGGGAGCAACAGCCGCAGAAGGCCATTGCGTTCACATCCTACATGTGAGCTCCCAAAGGCACCTGGTGGGCCACTGCGAGTAGCAGAGTGCTGGGCTAGATGGACTCTGGTCTGATCCAGCAGGCTCTTGTTCTTATGTTCTAAGGGAGGTATGATTGTCTTGTGACTCCTTGAAAACTGATTAACAGTGTCGTTCTCGGTCGACTTAAAACCCTCTAAACCAGTGGTGGCGAACCTTTGGCACTCCAGATGTTAAGGACTACAATTCCCATCAGCCCCTGCCAGCATGGCCAATTGGCAGGGGCTGATGGGAATTGTAGTCCATAACATCTGGAGTGCCAAAGGTTCGCCACCATGGCTCTAAACACTTTGAGTCTGATGGATTTAGAAGGGTGCAACTCTGGCTTGGACTGCGCTGTTAAGCCCCCTTTCTTCCCTCCACCCTTGTCTCAGGACTCCACCTTACCAGCCTCAATGATATATCAGTTATTAGGGCTGCACCCTGTACATGTACTTAAGCTTGGTGGCAAGTTTGTAGCTGGCAGACAGCAAATGTACAGAAGATGACTCATCACTCCCCAAAGCACCATTCACTCCAGTGTTTGGACATGCAGATAGCTCTGGCTGAAGTGAGACTCAGGCCCGTTCCGCACGGGCCAAGAAACACGGGTTAAGGATGCTTAAAAACCCATCGGGAAGGGGACTTTGCACAGATCCTGCCCCTAAAGTGAGGCTGCCCCATGTTATTTCCCCAAAACCAGGTTTTTCTAAAATCACACTATCCATGGGTCTTTTTTAAAAATCCCAGGTTGCAGCCGCTTGTGAGCGAACGGCCGGGCAGGAGACACTTTATTTGGCTGCACTTTCCTTTTTAAAAAATTTCCCAGCTCACATCTGCATAGCTGCGCAGGCGCAAAGGGCCGTATCGTGGTATTGTAACCCCTATGTTCAGGATGGGTTGACACAGAAAGGGGTGGAGACTCAAAGCAGCAGGAGGCTGCAAAAACTGGTGAATAGAATAGAATAGAATAGAATAGAATAGAATAGAATAGAATAGAATAGAATAGAATAGAATAGAATAGAATAGAATCTTTATTGGCCAAGTGTGATTTGACACACAAGGAATTTGTCTCCGGTGCATATGCTCTCAGTGAAGTTGGAGGAAGCAAGGCTACCAGGCTGGGACCTTGATTTATTTCTTTGTATGCTCTTAACACCTTGTTTAAGGTAACTGCAGAGTTGTTGGGAACTAGTGGGAAGGGAGTTGTTTATTTTTGCTGTATTGTAAATGTTAGAATTTATTGTTTCAGGGATTTCTGTGTATATAATTGATGGGAGTTCTTTTGGGGACCTTCATCATTTTGAATCCAGTTCACCAAGCCTCTGAAGTCTTCATAAGCCAACCACCAGCAGGAAGAATTAGACTTGGCATTATCAATAGACTGTAAATAGGACTTGGAATGCAACTCAACAGGACTGTGAAGTGTTAATGTTAAATGTTAACGTTTAATAAGTGTTATTTGTTAAGAAAAGTAAACCATTTTGTTTTAAATTTAGTTGTTGCAACTCCTTCCAAGTTCTGCCCCACAGAACCCATAGTTAGAGGTTACAGTATCATGAGATGTCAGCATGGCTGATGGGGTTCATTCGCGCATGCCTGTGTAGTTACGCATTGGTGGGAGGTGAATTTTAAAAATAGATGCACCTCCATGCGAAAGTGTGACAGAAACCCACATGGTTTCTGTGGGCTCCAATCACTGCCTGTACAGATGCATGTGGACACGAAAACAGGAAAGTGAGTTACTTTATCCTGACTGCAACCCGCTATACATTTTCTGTGCAGAAAGGGCCAAAAGATTTATCATATAATACTGCTGCTATATTGTCACACCTGGCAGACAGAGACTACGCTATAAGACTAGTATCTCTTCCTCTTGGGACAGAAAAATTATGATTGAATTCAGAGAGGGATGGACTCTCAAGGGGAGATTATAAAATCTCAGGAGATTATAAACATACTCTTATTGTTACTGTCTCAGCGTTGTTTGGACGCTGTTGCTGATTGGTTGAGTGCAAATCGACTGAAATTAAATCCTACAAAGACGGAAGTCCTGTGGCTGGGTCGGGGAGAGTGTCCGGTGTCCTTTGGCCTGCCTACGCTGCATGGTGAGGCTTTACAGTTGGCCTCATCTGCCAAGAGCCTGGGGGTGATTCTGGACCCAGTACTATCAATGGAGGCCCAGGTCACCCGAACGGCTCAGTTGGGTTTTTTCCATCTGCGGCAGGCACGGCAATTGGCCCCGTACCTCTCCCGTCCTGATCTAGCCACTGTGATTCATGCAACGGTTACCTCCAGGCTAGACTACTGTAACTCGCTGTTTGCGGGCTTGCCTTTAGCCTTGATCCGGAAATTGAAACTCGTACAGAATGCGGCAGCCAGGCTTCTTACAGGAGCATCAAGCAGAGTCCGGATTACTCTGGTCCTACACCATCTGCACTTGCTGCCAATTGAGTTCCAGGTCATGGTTAAAGTATTGGTCTTGACCTTCAAAGCCATTCACGGCCTTGGACCGGCATACCTACGAGACTGTCTCTCCCTATATCGCCCCGTTAGGCCCCTCCGTTCATCGGAGGAGGACCTCCTGGTGATCCCTGGCCCTAAAGCTATCAGGCTGGCCTCTACAAGGGCCAGGGCTTTTACAGCCCTGCCCCCCACCTGGTGGAACAGGATTCCAAGGGAGATCAGGGCCCTGCGGGACCTGCAGAGTTTCCAAAGGGCCTGTAAGACGGATCTGTTCCGCCAGGCATTTGGCCAGCCTAGTTAAATACATGGCTGCCATTTCATCTGGCCTACCATGGGCATAATGATAGGGAGGGTGGAGGGTAGAACGCCATCTGTCGTTGTACGGTTCCAGGTTTTATTGCTGCTAATCAGTTTTATGTTACGTTTTAAGCTTTTTTTATCATTGTTGTTCACCACCTTGAGCCCCTAGGGGGAGGGCGGTTTAGAAATCAAATAAACAGACAGACAGACGGACGGACGGACGGACGGACGGACGGACGGACGGACGGACAGATAAATGCACTTCATTATCTCTTGGCTGCTTCTATGATCAAACCATGAACGACCAAGGTTTTACAAGAGATTCCCTCTTTTACAAAGAGATTCCCTTCCAGGAGTAAGGGAAAAACAGCAGTCTCACCAGGATGGCTATGGGACTTTTCTGAGCTTCTGGACCAAGAGGGAACAGGCTTGCAAGTTGATTTCCTTGGTATTTAATTTATTAGTAGGATACTGAATTCTGCATCCCAGTCTATGTTTCACATTGAATCCCTGCACAAAATCACTGTCATGGCTATGTTCATTGAAATCTGGGGATCATCACTCCCATGATACTTGGAATCCAGTGTACAAAGATCATAGAGCGTCTTCTCCTACCTCTTAGTTAACGGGGAGAAAAGTGAAGACAGGAGAAAATCAACCTCCTCAAGTCGCTGAGGATGCAGAGGATCCCAAAGGGGAAGTTTTGAGGAGGGGACAAGAAAGAACTTCCAAATGGTTTCCTCTGCAAAGACCTCTTGCAGCCTCTTGTCTCGTCTCTTCCAGACACTATCTATTTTCGGTAATGTTTTTACTCAGCTTTGGTTCCTTTGGTCCCATTATTCCTTTACAAGAATGCAGAATTTGTGATAGAACGATGCAAAGTGTATGTAAACACATGTGCACATTACATCAAAAGACACTGAAAAGTGGTTATTTGAGAGCACTAATCCCATGCTAGTTTGACTGCTGTTTGAAGAGTTGAACATAGTGATACATTTGTTATCATTTGTTTTGTAAATGAATGAATAAGAATGTGAATAAGAATATCTAGATATCCAGCTTCTTTCCCCAAAGGGAATCCAAGGCAGTTCACAACATTGTTCTTCCCCACTCCTCATATTTTCTACTCACAACAACTCTGTGAAGTGGGCTAGATTGAGAGACTGATTGGCCCACAGTCACCCAGTAAACTTCCATGACGGAGTAATCTCACAAATCTAGGTGTCACAGATCGTGGTCTAGCACACGAACCACTTCACCACGCTTGCTCTTTGAACAATTAGCTGTAGGTAAATGAACACACATGCAACAGAGAGGGAGAGAGAGAGAGCCATGCACCATAGAACTCTCATAACCTCCATTTATGGTCCCCTATAAAATTATGTTCCCTAGCAATTCTTCTATTTTAGTCTTAATTTCCTACCAGAAAAAAAGATGTTTCATTTAGGAATTTCACACACACACACACACACACATACACACACACACACACACAATGCACACACGCAGGGAAAGTAAAGTTAATCTACCAGCAAACACATGACTCCCCAGCACATACATGGTGAAAGTTAATGCTTCAAAACCGCTCAGTTAAGCTTAGTCAGCAGGAGGCATTTGCTCAACCTTCAACTTCAAAGCACAGTAGATAATGGTGATAAACACTTTTTTTTGCTTTGTAGAGCATATCAAACTTTACAGACCAGTCCAGTGAGAACCTTCAGAACCAAAAACAACCACAAGTGAATTTGGGTAGATTTGAATCTTACCTGAAGCTGTAAAAACTCAATCCTCCTTCACAAAAACCTAATGGGAGATCAAACACTGTAATATGCTATGTTTCTGATCCTGGATCAGGGTGTACAGAACGCAATGGCAACCTTGTAGTATTCAATAATGCAGTGTGGCAAGTTATAATCCCACCCCTTCTGATAACTAGAATGGCACCTGATAGCAGATATCTGACCTCATCCTACGTTCATAGACTATAGACTGGGTCCAAATCAAAATGTCTGTGAACAGAAGCCTTTTTCCACAAGTGGAATGTAACTTTTGGCCCCTTCCATGCATGCAGAGAACTGCACATTCAATCCACTTTCAATGCACTGTGCAGCTGGATTTTACTGTGCGGAATAGCAAAATCCACTTGCAAACATTTGTGGAAGTGGATTGAAAATGCATTATTCTGCATGTGTGGAAAGGGGCCTTTGCCACCCCACTTCTGCTGCAAGCCACAGATTTTCCCAAGATTCTCTCTTGGAGGATGGCAGACCAATTCAGAGAGCTCAGAGGAGAGAAGCCACAATGCTCTTTTGTGCTGGCAGCAGCACCTTCTGTTAACAGAAACTCAGCTTTGGAGCCAACTTGTTAACTCTGTGGTTTCAGGTGCCCACAGTGAAATTACAAGAAACAGACACATGGTAAATTGTTGACAGTAGTCACCTGGGAACATGAAACTATCCCAAGATGGAAAGCAAGATGGTTTGACTACAATCCGATTCCTGGCCAACATAAGCAACAACTATCATCTCAAAATAACAATGGGAAATTGTATTCCTACCTGTCTGAATAGACCACAGACAAGTGGGATGTTCTGCAAACAACTAAGATCTCATGTCCTTCCATCCCCGCTGGGATGCCCTCTGCCTCATTTGCCTTGGGTCACCCCACACAAGCACAGTTTCAAAATGACCAGGGCCTGAGTAATTCTGCCTCAGATGTTTGCCTTTACATATTTTGTAATACATTTCTCTGTCACAGGAATGGAATTATTTTGGGGTGTTTTTTTTTCCATGCTGGAATGCCATTCATCTCTGCAGGGGATCCCCATGCGGCCTCCACAGTGGACTCCAGAAAGCCCACAGAATGAACACACATGCTGTTGTGTCCCACTGTGATTTGAGACTTTCCACTCATTACTGTAATAGAAATGAGGCCCTCCCGTCTCAGTCCCATTAACTTTCACAAAAGCAAATGCGGTATGCAATCCTGTCAAGATGGATTTCGGCAAGGCCTGTTTTTAAAGGCCATTGTTCTGGAATGGAAGATTCCACAGCATGAGAGTTGGGGGAATGGGGAGGCAATTACTGGCCTATTCAAATCCCCAGAATGCAGGGCCTACCCATCAGCTGATAAAGCCAGAGGAGCTGGTTCCTGAAATCACAGGGTTGGGCCAAATAATAGTCCATGTTCAACAGCCTAGGTGAAGAATGGGGGCATAACCCTGAACAACGTCTGCTGAATCTTCACAATGGTGAGCTTGGATTTCTCAGGAAGTTTAGCTCTGTATCTGTCATCAGGGACACATACCGAGCAAGGGAGTGAAAAAGAAATTAAGGGCCATTTTGGACATTATATAGCAAGTACATACAGGAGATCCAAGTCCTTTTCAGACATCACAACTAGGAGTGGCCAGTGAGGTTGCACAATAAGCGCACATAAACACACACATGCTCTTAATATGTGCAGTCACTATTTCATGAGACTAGGACAACACATGGATCTTCTATGAATCTATGTTCATGAATATGTGATGACTATGCATACTGAGAGCTTTGCAGGTAGCATGGATAATCGTTGATAATGGCTCCTGATAGTGTTGTTGTCATGCCTAAAATGGGCTACACCAATCCTGGCAGATATGTGTGGGTGGGTGGTTTTTTTTTTAACCTCTGATGGTTTAACTGTATATATGTGCAGTTTGCAATTTGACTTTTGTCCATGCAGGGTCCATGACTCCCACTATAGCCTTTTTGGTGGTCAAAGAGTAACCCCATTTTTCCTTTTTCACCAGCAGAAAGGCTGATTTTGGGCTGTATCTATAGGAATATAGTATCTAGATCAAGGGATGTAATTGTACCTCTCTATTCTGCATTGGTTAGTTCTCACCTGGAATGCTGTGTACAGTTCTGGGCACCACAATTCAAGAAGGATATTGACAAGCTGGAACAGGCCCAGAGGAGGCCAACCAAAACAATAATAGGTCTGGAATCCATGCCCTACAAGGAGAAACGTAGGGAGTGAGCATGTTTAGTTTGGTGAAGAGAAGGTTAGGGTGGCATGATAGCCCTGTTTAGATATTTGAAGGGATGTCATGTTGGTGAGGGAGCAAACTTGTTTTCTGCTGCTCCAGAGATTAGGACCAGGAGTTCTGGGTTCAAAGTGGGTTCAAAGTGAAGGAAAAGAGATTCCACCTCAACATCAGGAAAAACTTCCAGACAGTAAGTGCTGTTCGACAGTGGAATGCACTACCTCGAAGTGTGGTGGAATCTCCTTCTTTGGAGGTTTCCAAAGAGAGGCTGGATGGCCATCTGTCCGGAGTGCTTTGATCATGTGTACCTCCATTGCAGAGGTTGGACTTGATGACCCTTGGGGTCTCTTCCAATTCTATGATGGAATCCAACCCATCACCTTTCCATTGTGTCCTACTCTCTCCTCAAATGCCTGCTTCTGCTCTTGCTTCTATTTCTAGAATCAAGTCAGCACATTCACACTGCACACATATCTAACGTATATTTACATATTACAGTAGTTTTATACTTGTTCAATTGTCATGGCACTCCAGAGAGCAGCAGCGTGATGATGGAATTTTCTGCTCTAAATCCCTAGCTTCCCGAACAGAACTACAACTCCCAGGATTCCCTGGGGAGAAGAAATAACCACTAAACACATTTCAATCTGTGCTAGAGATAGGCCCAGGGATTAGGAGATAGGGCACTTGACAATCATTTTGCTACAGAGAACACCCGGTGTTACAGAAACACCTGCTTATCTTTCAGCTGCTTGGGCATATTTTTTTTTAATTTTCTCCACTACTGCTAGGCATGGCCGAGATTCTTGCCGACTCTGCTGATCACTGCAACTGACTGTTTCCATGGAGGGGGAGTCAGCAGCCCACCTGCGTGGCCACAGAGGCTTTGAGTGTGTCAAAGAGACCAGAGCCACTTCTCTGTTTATACTCCTTATTAGTCCCTATTCTCCTTAATAGGCTTAGACTGATGAGGCGAGGCAGCGGTTGGGATAGGCCAGGCAGTTTAATTAAAGGATTGCAGCTCAGCCTTGCAGTTTTGGAAGTTGCTGTAAACGAGCTAGCTGCAAGTTCATTATTTAATCCGTCGCAACAAGAGGAGCTGATGCGGTAATGAAGAAAACGCTAATTAAAACTAGACGGCTGACAGTTATTAGTGATTTCACTCCCGATAGGCTCAGTTTCTCGCTTCCCTCCAAAAATGCCTGATTAGGAAAGGCAAACGGGAATGGGGCAGAATACATAAGGTGGCCAACCTTCGGGTGGCCTCTGGAGACCTCCCAGAATTACAACTCACCTCAAGCCAACAGAGATCAGTCTCCCTGGAAAAATTGGCTGTTCTGCAGGGTAGACTCTATGGCACAGGTAAGAACATAAGAACATAAGAACAAGCCAGCTGGATCAGACCAGAGTCCATCTAGTCCAGCTCTCTGCTACTCGCATTATTGCCGGGAATTGCAGGGCTCGCATGCGGATAACAAAGCAATGGCCTTCTCGACTGTTGCTCGAGCACCAGACTGTTAAGGCGATTTGCAATCTCAGTCAAGGAGGATCCAGATTGGTAGCCATGGAAATCGACTTCTCCTCCATAAATCTGTCCGAAGCCCTTTTAAAGTTATCCGGGTTGGCCGGCCATCACCACCTCCTGTGGCAGCATATTCCAAACACCAATCGCACGTTGCGTGAAGAAGTGTTTCCTTTTATTAGTCCTAATTCTTCCCCCCAGCATTTTCAATGTATGCCCCTGGTTCTAGTATTGTGAGAAGAGAAAATTTCTCTCTGTCAACATTGCTTCAGGATGCATAATTTTCAGTGGACTACAATCATATCCCCCATCAGGCGTCTCTCGCCAAGCGAAGAGTCCCAAAGCGCTGCAGCCTCTCCTCATAAGAGTCCCAAACGCTGCAGCCTCTCCTCATAAGGAAGGTGCTCCAGTCCCTCAATCATCCTCGTTGCCCTTCTCTGCACTTTTTCTATCTCTTCAATATTGTTTTTGAGATGTGGCGACCAGAACTGAGCTGCGTGCCCGTCGTTGCGCCCGCGTGTCTTTACGCCAAGGGCATGACAATATTTGCAGTTTTTTTCTCAATTCCTTTCCTAATTATTCCCAGCTGGCATGAGCATGGCTGATGGGAATTGTAGTCCATGAACATCTGAAGCAGCAGAGTTGGACACCCCTGCTCTATGGTACTATACCCTGCTAAGATCCTCAACCCTTGCCCTCCCCATGGTGCACCCCAAAATTTACCAACATTTCCCAGTCTGGACTTGGCAACCCTACCAGCATGTGTTATGACATTTCAAAAGGACCACCAATAAGTGACATGAGATGGGGGATAGTTTTCCAAAGCAGAGCTTCAGTTTTAGGAGGCAAGCTGCCAGACTCCTCCAGAATTATGGCTGCTGCAATGGTCGTTCTGTTAAACTGGTTGGCCCCTCATGAGCAGAAGCCAGATGACACTGGATTATGATAATTTGTTAGTGAGTTTTCAGTTTACTCTACAGAATCTGGTGCACTTGATATGAATGTTGAGTGGTGACTCATGCTTGAACACATATGGTCTATGGCACCATAACCCTATAGCAGATGTGGTTCACATTGGCCCCTTCCGCACAGGCAGAATAATGCACTTTCAATCCACTTTCACAATTGTTTGCAAGTGGATTTTTGCTATTCTGCACAGTAAAATCCAGCTGCAAAGTGGATTGAAAGTGGATTGAAAGTGCATCATTCTGCATGTGCGGAAGGGGCCATTGTTAATCTAGTAAACCGTTACATTGTTCAGTCTTTGCCGTGCTAGTCATTTTTGTGCAGATTATTTGTTTGTTGTATCTGAGTTGAACAACCCCTCCCCTTTGTATTTGTGTACAGTTTAGTCAGGATATTAGGCTACTTGGTTTTAAATCCTGATTGCTTCAGCTTCTCCAGTTTGATTAATCACAAAGACCAGTGGCTTTATTCATCCTAAAAATATGGACAGAGACAAGGTCCTGATGTGGGATGTTGAGTTTAAAAGAAAAAAACTGCTCTCACCTTCAAATGCAACCAACAAGTGACCCCGTCACAAACTCTACTCAGGGGGCTCTGACCCAGAAGCTCAGAGGGTGTGCCTCAGAGGCAGAAACAAGGCCTGGGGGAGAGCAGGAAGCTCTGGAAGACCCCTGCATGATAGATGACTCTGGCCCACCTGTTCCAGAAGCCACCCATGAGGAGCCTGGACTTGGGCCTCCTTCACCAGAACTTCCCTCTGTCTCCCCCCCCCCCCCCCCCGAAGTCCTAGGGGAACTAAGCATCAGCCCAGACCCAACCCACAATCCTTCTAGCATCTGACTCCACCCAGCAGGAGCAGCAGAGAGCTCGTGCTGAGATAGAGGAGGCACAAGGCCACGTTAGCAGCCTGTCCCAGTAGATGTAATCCTTTGCAGAATCCTGGCCCCAGTGAAGGAGCAGGAGAGTTGGTCAGCGGCGTACTTTTACAAAATGAAAAAGAACCTCCTCCCCACCGCACCCAGCAGAACTCCCCCCATGATGCCCCCTGGCACACTCCCCCCCGCCACCCCACCATGCCCTCCCCCTCTCTCACCAACAGTGTTTTTCCTTCCTGGACCGTGGGCCACTGCTGACCTGTCCACCTTTCTCACTTGATTGCCAGCCTGTCGGCCACTCTCTCGCTGACAGTGCTTTCCCTTCCTGGCCTGTGAACAGTGGGGAGGGAGGGGCAGGTGGTGCCTGGGTCTCCTTCCAAGATACTCCTGGGGAGTTGGTTTTATATATCCCACTTTTCTCTATCTTTAAGGGATCTTGAAGTGGTTTAAGATCCCTTTCCCCTCCCCACAACAGACACCTTGTGAGGTAGGTGGGGCTGAGAGAGTTCTGAGTGAACTGTGACTAGCCCAAGGCCTTCATGTGGAGGTGCAGAGACTCAAACCTGGTTCTCCAGATTACAGTCTGCTGTTCTTAAACCACTACACCCCATTGGCCTTGGCAGGATGAGTCCCAAGTATTGCTTCCAGAGCAGTTGAACAGTTCCCTCTCAGCCTATTTAAGCCTTGGGCTGGGTGGGGAGTCTTCTGGATCAACAGTCTACAAGGCATCAACCTTGTGTTAACAACTCCTGCTCTCCAAGCCTGGCCAATCCCAGGGCCAAGGGCCTAGCATCATTCAAGGACACACCCACCTACACACCAATCTAGAAGTTCCCGTTTTTAATAAGTTCTCCCTAAAACACTCTAAGGACTGTGATTGCTGTATAATCTCTCCACTTCCCCCTTCATTATGGACAGACCTGTTATCTAACATAACAATAAAATAATTATTTAGACAAAAGACTTCCAGTGACTTCCATTTTATTGCAAAGTTGACTTGTGAACTATATGGGTCAAGTATGTAGACCAGTCACCCTACCTTTGTTTGCAACACTTTGTTTCATCCAGAGAGACTCCAACTCCTCTGATAACGGCAGACATGCTAGAGAACTCACCTGCTTGCTTCTGTCATTTTTAAAAGAATTGGGGGGGGGGGTGATATCTTCAAAGACACAATCCACAAAGAATTGCAGCATGAGGCTCGGAAGCATCAAAGCTCCAAATCCACAGAGACATTAAAATAAAATGGGAGAATCACAAAATGGCAGCCAGGAAACATTTTCGAGGGGATGAGTGCGGACAAATGGGGAAGACTGCAAACGTTTCGAAAACATTGCAGTGACTTGCGCAGAAAGGACCACAGCAAACGTCCTGATGTGACATCACCCCTAGGTGAGTAATGACCCAACGCTTGCGTAAGGCACTACCTTTACCCAGTTAGATTTGGATTGGGACCTTATTGCTAAGGAAATACGCCTGAAGCAAAATTAATGCTAATTGGTTTGTGCAGGTTATTTTGCAGCCTCACTTGCTGCCTTTATGCCAGTGGCGTACCTAGGCAAACTGGAGCCCTGGGCAAAACCTGAGTTTCATGCCCCCCCCAACAACAACAACCTTTATTAGGCATTGAAAGAATAAAAGAAAGAAATAAAGAAAACCAGCATTGGCAGGAAGGGGGTGGATTTAAAAGGAGAATTTGGGGAAATTTAGGGTGTGCCTGCTGTCAGGGGTGCAATTATTAAGATAGCACCAAAATTTCAGAGTATCTTCATGAGCCCCTACTGATGATACCAGCCATGTTTGGTGAAGTTTGGTTCAGGGGGTTCAAAGTTATGGACCCCCAAAGGTGTAGCCCTCATCTCCTATTGGCTCCCATTTGAAACAATGGGGGATGGGGACACTCCCTATGGGAGTCCATAACTTTGGACTCCCTAAACCAAACCTTACCAAACTTGGGTGATATCATCAGGATAGTCTCCTGAAAAATCCCTGAAATTTTGGTGCTGCTAGCCTAAAACCTGCGCCTCCTGCAGGCCAAAAACAGAAAAAACACTGAAAATTCAAAAAAAATCCCACCTGCATTTTTGGTGCCCCCCACAAGGGGGCGCCCTGGGCAACTGCCCACTTTGCCCAATGGGAGGAACGCCTCTGCTTTATGCTTATCTCATGCTGGGGTGGTCATGGTTAAGAACATGAGCAGAGAGCCCAAAGTCCCTGCCTGAAACCTATCCTTAGCTGTGAACTGTTTTTTTAATGTGGCCTTCTACCAGCTGCTCTCCCTCTACCCGAGTTATCGCAGCTACAGTTTGGTGAACAAAACGCTGCTCCACCCTTCAGAAAATCATGAGTGTGCTCTGGCCACTTAAGGAAGTGCCATACAAAATTGTAATCATTATTATTTAAAATGCTACAATAGCTGCAGAGCACATGCCAGAGAGGGCTCATTTGTGCACATTTCTGCCTGGAAACAGGCGTGCTTGTATTTTGACCTGCTTGCTGTCAGACATGTGCAAATAATTTTGTAATGGCACCGCAAAAGCCCAGCATTTGCGAACTTCTACACAGGTTAGTGTCATTATGTAGGATTTCAAAAGAGAAGCTGATCCAAATTGCCTCAGGAATGCAGGCTGCAACAGACTCATTACATTTGCTACCACATTCAGGAGATGTCTGAAGTCACAAAACGGAAGACTTTTGTGTTGTGGGTGAGAAAGCAATGAGATGAAAATACAAATCAGTCTCATGTCTTCGCCATTGTAAAGGGAATGTCTGTCGTACAATTTTTCTCTGTTAAAGGATCAGAGCTTGTTAACTACCATCAACGTGCTCAGAAGGAAAATATGGCAATTGCTTCCTGTCAAAACTTCCCCAGATCCATGCCGATACCTTCTCGTTGCAAACCACTCAGGGTAAGAAAATGTGTTAAACTTGAGACATTTGGGCACTGGTAGTTCTTTCTGCTCGTATGCACAGATCGTTGCCTGCAACTTCCTTCCAATTAGCTTATCATAAAATTCTGGAGTTTTTTAAACAGTATTTAAAAAATGTTAAACCACACAAAGAAATTCTGTTTGGGTTTCAAGCTCAGCTATCCTTGCCAACCCAATAAATAAGCCACCTAGTTTAACAAATGCTATGAACAATATCCCAAGGCAAATGTGTTGTTGCTTCTGTTTCAAGTTCATATTTCCATGCAGACCAGCTTTTAATATAAGTGCGTGAAGGCAGAAGCCAACCTGGATGTGGATTCTGGCCAAGGGGAGTGTCAAGACCGCTTTCTGTGGGGGTGGGGAGACTTTGCTCTGTGTGAATTCTTGTACTTGCTGGTAGCCACGTGTGTTATCTAACTGTTCCTGGTGCTGGCCTCATGAAGGCCAAATGCTTTTGGTTCTCATAACTGTGTCTTCGCTCCCAAGGGAAGGGGGAAGGGAGTATTGCTTACATTGGGGAAAGCTCCGCTTGTCAGGCAGAGCTGTCTTTTAGCTGTTCCTGATCTGTCTTTCTGCCTGCAATAAAGAGACCTTTGCACTCCCACGAGTGTCTGCATTGTCTGGTCAAGCGATTTTGACAGGGAGGCATTAGGCTCAGTTAAGTGTTGTGGGAAAGAGGAAAAGATAGGACAGGCCTTCAGCTTTCTGGAGACCTCAATAGAATGATAAACTGATGCCATGCACTCCTTGCTGCCCTTTCATAACAAGATCCTAGAGCTGCTAGTAGGGGTGGCCAACCTATGGTGCTCCAGATGTTCATGGACTACAATTCCCATCAGCATGGCCAATTGGCCATGCTTGCAGGGGCTGATGGGAATTATAGTCTATGAACTTCTGGAGCACCATAGGTTGGCCACCTGTGTGCTAGAGATTCCATCTCAGCCATCCATCTTACCTTTGTGATTTCCCAAACCCCAATGGTAGGCAGGATGGGTAATAAGGAAGCCTCCAGTGGAACAGTTAGTCCCTACTGACCTTGTTCTGTGAACATCCCTTAACGGTCCCAACCCACACACTATCAGTTGTTTGCACTGCGAACAAGATCGGTCCAGTGGAAGAAAGGGAAGGATAATCAGTGAAACAAGCTAAGAGACCTCCTGTTTAGGGATATGCCAAGAGCAGGGGTCAGCAACCTTTACCACCCAAAGAGCCATTTGGACCCATTTTCCACGGCCCCAAAGATCGACCGAGCCGGAGAGATGGCTCCGCATGGAGCCGCCTCCGGTTCGGCCCCTCCACTCACCTTTCCTTCCAGCACTGGGAGGCGGAGGCACTGGGCAGGGATACCCCCTCTGCCCAATGGAGCAGGCAATCGCCTGCACTGTGGGGCACAGGGGGGATGGCATCTGCGGCCTGCCCAGTGCCACCGCCTCTCGCACTGTGGGAGGCAGCAGCGCCAGGCAGGGAAACCCCCTCTGCCCGATGGAGCAGGCAGGAGACTGCTCCGTGGGGCAGAGGGGCGATGGCAGCTGCAGGAATGGCAGAGGGGGGATGGCAGCCACTCTGGAGGGATACGGCCACGCTTACTTCCTTCCACCTCCTAAGCTGGAGGTGGAAGGTGCATGGGCATACTTTAGCCTTCCAGGAGCGAGGTGAGTGGGAGGGAGCGGCGCCTCCACGCATGGAGCCCGTTCAGCTCCTCGACTACCTTTCCTTCCAGCGCTGCTCTGGAGGGCTGGAGGGACATGCCCATGCTACCCTTCGACCTCCAGGCCACGTGGAGCCTCAGCATAAGGCTGAAAGAGCCGCATGAGGCTCCGGAGCCACAGGTTGCAGACCCCTGGCCAAGAGATACAACTTGACCCTGCTAAATGCTTCTGGATCAGGCTCGCTGTCTGAACAAATTCCCTGCTGTATTCTCCCCTCTCTCAGGTTGCTTCTCCATGGGGGTGGTTCTCCAGCCTGCCTTCGTTGCTGCTACAGATGGGAAGGCATCTGCAACAAGAACAGAGATTTCCCCCCTTTGGCTTGCCATTTCTTATTGCACCTGCCCCTCCCCCACCCCAATATCCCCATTAGTGGGCTTTGTGCTGTTCCTGTTTTTTAATTAGTAGCAAGTGTAATTGATGGTGAGTGTCAGGACGCTAGACTGATTATCTACTACCGATAAAAAAATAAATGGTGAAAAATCCCATCAGCAGGAGGGTATAGATAGCAGGTGTTAGGAGATGCAGTGCTGGATATTTGGGGGGGGGGGGTAGTGAAATCCACATCTTCCCAGCCACACTTTCCCCACAGTGTGTTTTTCAGGAAGCTGTATACTAAAACAGGTGTGTGGAAAACCACAGAGGAGCCAGTGGAGACCAGTGGAGATCCTAGAAGGTGGATGACTGCATGGCGAAGCCTCCGAAAGAACTACTGCTTCTCAAAGGTGCCACTGAGAAAAACCTCATGGAAGCATCCCCAGCCTAGCCTGGGCCTGGGTCTTGTTCCCCACCCCTTTGAGTCGGTAGGAGCTGAGCGCTAAAGGACTCCAACTATTCACCAATGCAGATTTCGCACCCATCCCTTGATATATGTTGGGCATCTCTCTCCTCTCTGTTGCCCGGTTCCCACTGGCTGGATCCTCAGTCACTTCCATTCTTACTTGATACCTCAGATGGATGAACTCAGCACCAAGGGCATGCTGGGAAAGCAAACTTTCTCCAATCAGATGTCAGCATATAACAGCTATACCTGGCCATGTCCTAGGGTTACTTTACAATTTGGCCCATCTTGAGGGAGCGGCTGTGAGCAAAGGAAAGCCTGATGCTTTCATGTTTAGTGTAGAAGGGGAAGTGGGGAAGGCAAGGGAGAAAAAAAAATAAAGAAGAAGAGCCAGGAGGACATCCATTGACCAACTTTCCCACCTTGGAGAAGAATCCGAGGATGATGGCTTCTGCTCTGCATCAGCCACTGGACAGCAAAACTGGTGTAAAACAGTCTCATTCCTGAAACAGAAAACAAACAGTGGCAGGTAAGAATTTGGCTCACTCACTGGCAGGTTAAGTGGGATCATATCCTCTTGTCTACATCAATTCTCGGCCACCGATGCCCACTGGTGATGTTGGTCTTTTAAGAGACAAAGGAGAACCTGGATGATTAAAAAACCCAACGTGTGGTGCTTTGCAACCATCATAATTCTAGGATGGGAAATCAATCCACACGAACTGCGGAACGCACAGCATCTTTCCCACTGGGTAGTACCCTTCAGATATGCATTGGGGGAAGGGTGGGAATGCACATTTGAACCCCCTCCCCCCCCCACCCCCGGTTAAATTGCCCATGTGAATTGGAGGGAGATTGTTAGCTTGAAACCTCCTTGAGTGCTCCTTTGATACACGGAGGGGAGCTGGAGGGGGGAAAACTGAAGCATGTGCTCTCTTGTATCAATATCTTAGTTGGAACAGTCAGGGATAACAGCTATCCTGTGTGTCCCAATCAGCCCCCTGAGCAGGCTCAAGAAACGAACAGATCATATGTGTCCAAGGAGACTGGGTGGAGTAACTAATGCAACTGACGTCGACAGGCAAACAACCATTTTTAAGAGGCACCTCTGGCCCCTTCCACACACACTAAATAATGCATTTTCAAACCACTTTCACAACTGTTTGCAAGTGGATTTTGCTATTCTCCACAGCTCCAAAGAGCACTGAAAGCAGTTTGAAAGTGCATTATTCTACATGTGCGGAATGAGCCTCTGACTCTCTGCCCATGGGTTACACAGAACTGGAACCCATCAAGTATTTCCATGGATGGAAGAGGAGTGATTTTTCACCATTCCTCCTTTGTGTCATGGACATCTCCTACCCCCATCCCAGTTGCTGTGCCTAGAGCTCTCATGAGCAACATTTTCAACTGCTGAACTCATGAGGAGGCAAGGAAATCCTCCATGGATGGATATCCTCTCTGACCTTTACTCATTTGTCCCACTGTATTACACCATCCTTCATAGGTTATGTGTCTGTATTTCATATTATCGCAAGATAGTCTAATAGTTACTAAGTTATCAGGGTCTTTCCCCCAAAAACAGGCTATTAATAATTAAAATAAAGCAATTATTCCAAATCACGTGAATCATCAGAAGTGTTGATCCAAACATCATCAATTAAATCTGGATTTTAATTGATTTGTCCCACCTTCTTCATTGAGCTGAACAATATTGATAAGCTTCCATTACACAACACACATCCCAGATTCTGAAGTACTGTCCTATTAAAGATGAGGGCCTTTTGTTCTTCTGGCTGCCAGGAAGATATTTTAGTCACAATTAGCAAATCTCACAACGTCTCCAAGTCCGTGGACTGTCGTCAAAGCAACAGGCCATTGTGTCTACTGATATTCCATATACTGTCGTTTCCTTGGTCTTTTAAAATACTTCTAACCAATGAGCCTTAGTAATTAAACAAATAGAAAAAATTAACAGGATTACATCTCCAGCAAGGGATATTAAGTTAATAGGTTCCTTTCAGTTTGCAAGCTTTAAAGCCATCTGTAGCGGGTCTCTGTCAGCTGTGGAAGCGGCCGGGATGATAAACTCTACGCATGCGTGCTGTGGGGCTTCAAAGCACCAAAACAATGCATCTGATCCCACACCAATCAGTGTATCGATGTGCCTTCTGAAGGGCTATTTGTACAATTGAGAAGTTGGGGAAACTCTACCAAGAACTCTCACCGCTCTGAGTTTAATGGGGATTTTCACATTCTAACCCACCCTGAACCTGCCGAAAGGAAAAGGAAAAAATTCAAATAAAAGCACAACAATAGACCAAGTTCCATTACTCTGATTTTGCCTTCCTGGAAATAATGCTACACTGCTTGAGATTTCCAGTCACTGCAGTTGGCAGTTCTTCTGCCGAGCAGCACTCCTGGGTTCTGTGACCAGTAAAAAGTCGACAGGTGCAAACTTTTCCCATTACGACTGTTCAGATCATATTTTGTTGAAGATGCGTTTCTGTTTTTGTTATGGAACACAGACTCCTACAAAGCCATTTTAAAACGAGGACAGCATCGCAGAAAAACCCGACAATAAACACCAGTTATCTACCATACAGACTACTATGTGTCTGTGAGGTAACCTAGATAAAACTTCCCTGCCACTGGGACAAAATGGAGTATTTTTTCTTTTGTACTCATTCCCTATCTCTATTTGCTAGCAATTTTTAACCAGACCAGCGATGAATGTGGAAGGTAAAAAATTCATATTGATTATAGGCACCCTGCTCTTTGCATATTTTTACATAGCAAGTAGGAGAAGATTATCAGGAAAGACACAGGTTTCAAAGTATGGATGTATACAAATACAATTACACATACTTAACAGTACCATGCCAAACAGAGTTCTACCCTCCTAAGTCCAGTGAAGTCAATGGGCTTAGAAGGGGGTACCTCTGCTCAGAGTTGCACTTCTAGGCTTCTTTCCAGCTGAGGAATTTGACTAAAGTACCAATCCTCCTTGCAAATAAATTTCACAGAGCACAGATGAATGGAGAAAGTTTCATTTGCTAGATTCTTTTCATACTCTTAAGTACACACACACACACACACACCGCTTCCGGGGTGCGGGGCACTGTCCTTCAGTGGATTGTCTCGTTTCTCCGGGACCGGAGTCAGCAAGTGTGGTGCGGGGATCAAGCCTCCCAGAAGTGCCCGCTTCATTGCGGGGTGCCTCAGGGAGCGCTGTTGTCCCCGCTGTTGTTTAACATCTACATGCGACCCCTTGCTCAGTTGGTAAGCGGAGCTTTGGGCTGATTCATGTCACCAGTAACGCCTGATGATACACTCCAGCTCATTCCTGTTGATGGAGGGAGAAGCACGCCCCAGCAGCTCCACAGCACGCTGGGGAGGCTGTTGCTGGATGGTTAAGCAACAGAGCAGGTTAAAACTGAATCCATCAAAGACGAGATCCTCTGGCCGGGCCAAGAGGGGAGGTGGGGATTTTAACCGCCTGAGTGGGAGGGGCTCTTTATTGGCACCGCCTCCTCCCGGGCTTGCAGCCTTCCGGGGTCCACCTGATTCATCTTTCAATGGAAACCCAGGTGTGGCCCATATAACCCGGGTTGTGTTTTTCCATCTTCGGCAGGCCCGGGCGTGTTGGCCCTTTCCTCCCAGGCGGATCTTGCCACCGTGATCCATGCAACGTCACCTCTAGGTTAGGACTATTGTGTTCCGCTTCTATGCCCTCCTCACGCTCTTCCGCTTCGAAGCTGAAGCTGGTCCAGCATGCGTGTTTGCTCTCACAGGTGGTGCTCTTAGGAGAACATACCCAACCTGTGCTTCGCACTGAAGCTTCCCAGTTGAGTTCAATCATCTATAAGGTATGGGTGCTTACCTTTAAGGCCTTTACGCTGCCTGGAACTCCTTCAGAATACCTTCGACCGGCTCTTACCCTATATAAACCCTACACGGCCTCTACGTCATGAGGCCAATTCTATCAGGTCCCTGGCCCTCGATGATGTGGCTGGTTTCTATTCCGCCAGGGCTTTACAGCCCTGCTCCTGCCTGCGGGAACACGCACACTCACCATCCTGGCCCTGGCAAATCTTGGAGAGTTCCCAGGGCTCCAAGATTGAATTGCTCCACTGGCGCTTTGAGGGCCGGGCCGCTGATGCCCCCCCTCCTTTTCTTTACATTCTGGGTTCTCCGCTTCTCTGTTTTATTTTCCAGGGTGGATCTATGAAGTTCTGTTTTTATGATTGGATGCCAATATAATATTAATAATAATAATATAATATTATTGATTGTTGTTTTAATGGGGGTTTTATTGTAACTATTGTTTTATTGTGTTGTTCACCGCCCAGAGCCCTTCGGGGGAGGGGCGGTATATAAAACCAATTATAAATAAATGAATGAATGAATGAATGAATGAATGAATGAATGAATGAATGAATAAATAAATAAATAAAAAAGGCATGGGAGCCCCGACAGAAAGAAAAGCTGGCATCTCCATAGGAGTAGCTCCATAGGAGCAGCAGTGGCGTAAGAGGTTAAGAGCTCGTGTATCTAATCTGGAGGAACTGGGTTTGATTCCCCGCTCTGCCGCCTGAGCTGTGGAGGCTTATCTGGGGAATTCAGATTAGCCTGTACACTCCCACACATGCCAGCTGGGTGACCTTGGGCTAGTCACAGCTTTTCAGAGCTCTCTCAGGCTCCCACCCACCTCACAGGGTGTTTGTTGTGAGGGGGGAAGGGCAAGGAGATTGTAAGCCCCTTTGAGTCTCCTACAGGAGAGAAAGGGGGGATATAGATCCAAACTCCTCCTCCTCCTCCTCCTCCTCCTTCTTCTTCTTCATAACTACCACAAAAGTATTTCCCACAAGCCTCAAAGAAAGCAACTTCCTGGCTGAGAGAGGCCCACAGAAATGAAATGAGGGTCGGCAACTCCGGGTTTGAGAAATTTCTGGAAATCTGGGGATGGAGCCTGGGGAGGGCAGAGTTTGAGGAAAGGAAGAACCACAGCAGGATGTGATACCATAAAGTAGTCCTTTTCTCTCCTGAGAAAGTGTTCGCTGTCGCCTGTAGATCAGCTGTAATTCTGGGAGGTCTCCAGGCCCCATCAGAAAGCTGGCAACTCTGGTACAGGAGACTGGCAGGCAGCACAGACTGCAGACGGAAAGAGCTGCTGTCAGGAAGGAGACACCGCCAAACACAGGTCCTTTCCACACCAATCACCTAATACCATGTACTTAATTCACTGCAAAAAAGCCCAGCCCAGATGCCAGCAGAGCAAATGTCCCCAGTCAACTTCAGCAAACGGCAAGAGGCACTGATGGTTCAAACCTCAGAGAATGGCCGGTGGGAGTCAGAGCTTGTAGATTGGCTGGTAGGAATAAGTTGTTTCCTGAACTCCGCACCGCACAGCAAGTTGGGAACAACTTTAAGCTGACTTGGTGGGGAAAGATCACTAGTTTAGCATTGAAAAATAAACCAGGTTGAGCTGAAATAAAATGTCCTGATGACATTTTAGGGGGGGGGGGGGAGATGTGCGGAGTTCCTCCCCCAAAAAGCTTCTTTTAATGTGCTCAAGATGTTTTATTTGTGGTGTGGATAAAGAACCAATGAAGTAAATAAATATAGTTGAACACGAGGGGACAGTTAAAAGGCAGGTAGGCTGGTGGGTGGGAAGGAGAAAAGGAAGCAGGAAAAGGTGAGGATATGGGTGGTGTCAGGTGGAGGAAAAATAAATAGATGCAGAGAGGGATACAAGGGAAAGTGAGTTGCTCCCCACAAGCCCTTGTAGGTTCTCCACAACGGGGACTCAAAGCAGCTTACATCTTTCTCCTCCATTCTGTCTTCACAACAAACCTGTGAGGTAGGTCAGGCTGAGAGTGTGTGACTTCCTCCAGGCTACCCAGTGAACCTCCAGGGCACACTGGGGATTCCAGATGGGTCTCCCAAACCCTACTTTGGAGCCTGAATAACTATACCCTCACTGGTCTTCATGAGATGGCTGCTGTTGAACCAGTAGAAAGCAGCCAGGTCTTGGGAGTTATTGAAGTTGCATAGTATGAAGTCGCCTGGTGGTTGCTGCTGGGGTTGGCTGTGATGTGTCCTCCCTTGTTCTGCCCCCCAAGTGAATCTATTTGAGGTGCCCCATACTTGGCTAGGACAGAGTGGGGGAGACACAAGCCAGGTTCAACAGTTCTTACGATGGGTTTATTACTTGACAGAAACAAGACCCTAACTCCTCCCTTAGGTCTATCTAAGTCAGAGTACTTGCTTGTCTTGAGAAGGTTTGAAGCTGTAGACTGTGTCTTCTCTTGGTTGTTTTCAAGAAAGTCCACTGTGTCTTGCTTCCTTTCAGTTCTTTCAGTCTTTGTCTAGTTCTAACTGCTATTAAACTTGACTTGTGCTCTATGGACAACCAAATACTAATATGGACGTCACAAATATTCCAGTCTCCAACTACCCTTAGCACCTCACTCTGACTGACTGGCTAGAACTAAAACAGGGGATTGCTGGGTAAAGAAAGGAAACTGCCTACTGGGAAATGTCTTAAAGGGACAGGGGCTTAACTAAAATACCCTCCCTTAGAAGACTTAACAATGAACTAAAACCATGCTAACTAAGGGGAAACTGAATCTTAACAAGGAAATAACAAAAGCCTCCGTGGGGGCATGACATCCCTCAAGGGCCAAAACTGCCTTGGATACATAATTTTGGACACATTCAGAATTAGATATATTGATGGTGAGCAAGCAAGGCACAAAACCCCCCTGGAACCATGTGGTGGTGTTTTCCACCTGTGTTAGCAGCATGAATGTTAAGAAGTCTATCATCTTTGTTTTGGAAATGGCTGAAGCATTTTCTAAATATTAATCCCTCTAAAAGCTAGGCAAGACACTGTATAATTCCTGACCCAAAAAGTGCTGCGCAGATTTGCACCAACAGATGGCTAAGAATGGGATGATCACAAAAAGTCAGGAATAAAATTGGATAAAGCATTTGGATAACCTCTCCATATGTGGGGGGTGAGGGGGAGCATGTCCTCACTGGAACCTTAAGAAACCTCTCTCTCTCCTCCCCTCCCTCCAACGAACGCTTCCTTCTGACAGTTTAGGCTCCAGCAATCCCTCTTCTTGACGCCAAGGTGTTAAACGTGTCATCCCCTGCCCCCTATTTTAGGGAAACAATTTTAGTCTTTTGTTACTGGAACAAACTGGAAAAGGCCAACTCTCCTACATAAACAGAGCAGATGAGCATGCAAACCACGTTATCATAATTACACGTTATCTACACACTTTTACTGAAGCCGCAATGCTGGGAAGCCAATGCTGGGAAGCCAGTGTGGTGTAGTGGTTAAGTGCAGGTGGATTCTAATCTGGAGAACCGGGTTTGATTCCCCACTCCTCCACCTGAGTGCCAGACTCTTATCTGGTGAACCAGATGTGATTCTGCACTCCTACATTCCTGCTGGGTGACCTTGGGCTAGTCATAGTTCTCTCAGATCTCTCTCAGCCCCACCTACCTCACAAAGTATCTGTTGTGGAGAGCAGAGGGGAAAGGAGTTTTAAGCCACCTTGAGTCCCCTTACAGGAGAGAAAGGTGGGATATAAATCCAAACTTTTCTTCTTCTTCGTGTCCAGTATACAAGTTGCAGCTAAGTTACCCAGCAGGATTTTCAAGGCAAGAGACATTCAGAGGGGGTTTGACATTGCCTGTCTCTGCACAGCTTGGTGTTCCTTGCTGGTCTCCCATCCAAGTACTAACCATGGCTCACCCTGCTTAGTTTCTGAGATACGACGAGATCAGGTTAGCCTGGGAAATAAGCGTGTCTGCAGTTAATCATGGCTTTTTGGTTTATCAACATGGCTGTGCCATCATTGCAGAAAGTCTATCATGTTTGAAGCAGTCTCTACATTTCAGGGGCTAACAGGGTTGTCCGAATGCTTCAAATACCTTGCCTAGATTGTGGCTTGTTACTTTCTGTGGCTGCTTAGGGACCTGGCAAGTCATGCACCCATCAAATGTCACTTCACTTACAAGACCATTTTAGAGGACACACAAAGTCAACTAACTACAAATCCAGGGACGGTTATGTACCTATTAAGGTACTGCTGCTCTTATAATACCTTACTGTATGCACAGATGTGTCAGAGTTCTGGAAAATGGCATGCACTTGTTACCCAGCAATAAGCTCCCTGGCCAGACCCACCCATCTCCACTCCTCTCCCCTATGTGCTTTACTGCATTACTCTGCAAGTGGAATGTGGGCAAGAATCAACTCAGCTACCCAGCTCTCGGGCACCAAAGAAGATTTATTTTCCCTAGATACACATCTTGCAAGTAGAGCTGTCCAAACATCGCACACAAGAAACACTGCTAATCTTAGATAAGACACTCCAGGCTACAAAATATTTCCTGTTTAAAAGTCCCAATTTTATTTTATGTAAAAAAAAATTAGTGGCCATTCTGGAGCTGAAGCTGCTTTGGACTGAGTCAGATGTTTGGCCCATCTAGCGCAGATGTCTTCTAGCCCGGATGACAATGGCCCTGGAGGGTTTCAGCCAAAGATAAGTCCAATTCCAAGCCTGCTTTGGGTCACATATGACAAAGCCTGCGTGTCCCCAAGGTGCCTGTTGTGGGTCCTATCAACAGAACTTCTGTGGGAGTTCTGAACACATACCTTAATTCCTGGGCACTGTGGACATGACTCACATTGGGAAATGGCCTCTGGAGAGGTTGGGAGGCAGTTATCCGCACTGAGAAGCCATATGCACCTTTCTTCAATGGGTCAAATAGCAGCTCCAGGTCAGAAAAATCGTCCAGTCCTCCATATTTCCATCTACCACTCAAAACAGAATTCCCAGAGGACAGCTGTCGAGTTGTCATCCTCCAGGTGAAACTCAAGTTCTCTCAAAATTACAACTGATCTCCAGACCAGAGAGAAATTTCCCTGGAGAAAATGGCATAAGAACATAAGAACTAGCCTGCTGGATCGGACCAGAGTCCATCTAGTCCAGCACTCTGCTACTCGCAGTGGCCCACCAGGTGCCTTTGGGAGCTCACATGCAGGAGGTGAAAGCAATGGCCTGCTGCTGCTGCTGCTGCTCCTGAGCACCTGGTCTGCTAAGGCATTTGCAATCTGAGATCAAGGAGGATCAAGATTGGTAGCCATAAATCGACTTCTCCTCCATAAATCTGTCCAAGCCCTTTTTAAAGCTATCCAGGTGAGTGGCCATCACCACCTCCTGTGGCAGCATATTCCAAACACCAATCACACGTTGCGTGAAGAAGTGTTTCCTTTTATTAGTCCTAATTCTTCTCCCCAGCATTTTCAATGTATGCCCCCTGGTTCTAGTATTGTGAGAAAGAGAGAAAAATTTCTCTCTGTCAACATTTTCTACCCCATGCATGATTTTATAGACTTCAATCATATCCCCCCTCAGACGTCTCCTCTCCAAACTAAAGAGTCCCAGCTTGAGAGGGTAAACTTTATGGTATACCACTGATTCTAGGTGAAAGGCTTCCCCAAATTCCCTTTCATGGGCTCCATCCCCAAATCTTCAGGAATTTCCCCAGGCCAGAGTGGACAAACATGAGGGATTTGTAATGTGTGATTAACTTGTCTGGAGATGTGAAGGATTTAGTCTGGGACTTTCTGCATGCATATTCTTTCCACGGGTCTGGCCGCAGGCCCTCCTTGAGAGCATCCATCACAAAATCCTAGAAAACGTCTTTGAGCTTTCCTCAGAATGCCTACATGGGGGGTCTTCTAAAATCCATCTTTAATTTTTCTGATGGGATTTGGTGCAAACTCTACTTTTAAGCAAGACCAGCAACGGCACAATTCCCCAGACTGAAAAATCCTCTGACCATCACACACCAATGGGTCTATTCTCTTGGCATGTTGAATATGAAGAGATCAAAGTCTGGAACCTGCCACCTATTTCAGCACCTGCGTTAATCACCATTAAGCTGCCTGGCACAGGTACAACAAAAACGAAATGCCTTCCTGGTTAAGCAACAGCTATTTCCCATCCACTGTCATTAGCACTGAATCGGTTTCTTGGGAGCTGTCCTGATAAAACAGCTGTGCTGGGAGCTGGTGTCCTGATGAATAATGAGAACGACCAAACATGCCTGGGGAAAGTCCCAGGACATCCACAGTCAAGATACAGGGAGATCAGTTTCAAAAACCTTCCTCCAAGGAACTTTATCCACATCATGAAAAAAAAATGTTCAAGGCACTGGATTCCAGGGAGAAGGGAGGCATTCTGGACGACACACTCAGTCATCACAGGATATTGGCCATGGCTTCAGGCTAGGCCCCACTCTTGGTCCACACATATCTTTACTGTATTTCAACCCCATTTTCCTTGGCCAGAAATTGGCACCTAAGCAGCTATGGTTACCAACCTCCAAATAGCACCTGACCATTACCCACTGACATTACCAGCAGGTCACTGGGTAGAAAGAGGCTAGCCAAATTGGGGGAGGGGTGATCATTGTCCTAGTGCAGTGACGCAACTTCCAACACAACCTGAAAGTGATGGTGTTGTGCTATGGGCAGCACTCTAGCACTCGGCCCAAAACGCACTCTGGTGCAATATCATCACTTCCGGGTCATGCCAGAAGTTGCATCACCACACAGGGATGGCGATTGTGCCTCTGCCCATCTCCCACCACTTGTCAAGCCTAATTATAACTGATATTCAAATTAAAGAGATCAGTTACCATCCAGGAACTGGAAGATTTGGAAGGCAGACTCTATGGCATTACCCTAGTTCAGGGGTCTGCAACCTGCAGCTCGCCAGATGTTCAAGAACTACAATTCCCATCAACCCAATTCCCACCAGGCTGATGGGATTTATAGTCCATGAACATCTGGAGAGCCACAGGTTGCAGACCCCTGCCCTAGTTACAGCAACATAAAAACTATTGCAGATGTTTATTTAGACATGCATACTCTCTTCTTTACCTCAATGTGGACCCAAAGCAGCTCTTGGTGTTGTATTGCTCTCCTGTGCTTTATCCTCATAGCAACAACCACACTGTGAGGTCAGGCTAAGAGAAAAAAATCTCCCGATGGTCTTCTATGCCAGAAAGGAGATTTTAACTTGGGTCGTCCAGATCCCTGTCCAACATTCCAACCACTACACCCATCACAGTCTAACTAAAAGGTGCTTGGAAAAGGAGTTCACTGTGAGGTCTGCATCCAAGCATGGTGAAAGGGTGCTTGGACGCTTCTGCATCTTACCTGAATTATAACAGGGAGCTGGGAAGGGCCTGACCTGGAAAGCCCAGGCTAGCCCGATCTTGTCAGATCTCAGAAGCTAAGCAGAGCCAGCCCTGGGACAGTATTTGGATGGGAGACCAAGGAAGTCCAGGGTCACAACTGTGTATTTTGCTTTGAAAACCCTATATGGTTGCCATATGTCAGCCTCAGCTTGATGGCTTCCAAGGGAGCTGCATCTAGGCTTAAAAGACAGGCAGTTGGCCATGTTCTCTTCTCCCTCTGACTATGAGGAATTAGACTTTTTCCTAGAACATACTTTTAACAACTGGGAAGAATGTGGACTAACTGATGCTATAATAGTAGAAAAGTAACCTTGCTTTGCTGTAGTCACCACCACTTTACAGATCTTACAATGAGCTCTATAGCAGCAGTTCTCAACCTGTGGGTCGCAACCCCTTTGGGGGTCGAACGACCCTTTCACAGGGGTTGCCTAAGACTCTCTGCATCAGTGTTCTCCATCTGTAAAATGGATAAATGTTAGGGTTGGGGGTCACCACAACATAAGGAACTGTATTAAAGGGTCGTGGCATTAGGAAGGTTGAGAACCACTGCTCTATAGCAAGATTTGTCAGATTCAGTAAGAGTTCTCTGCCGGTGCCACTCTAGATGCCTCCTAACCCTATTCAGATCACCCAGCTCCAGTGGTGGGATTCAAATAATTTAACAACTAGTTCCAGTGGTCAGATTCAAAAAAATTAACAACTGGTTGTTTACAGGCGCCATTTTGACAACCGGTTCTGCCAAAGTGGTGCAAACCTGCTGAATCCATGGTAAACCAGCAGACCAGGTTTTGTCCCATGGGTGGGAGAGATCAGCAAGGGGCAACCTTGTCAATAGTTTCAAGGAGCTTCCTTTGCAGCCTCAATAGAACATATGCTTGGAATCCTAAAATCACTCCGAGTATTCTGGAATCCAGTAGGATTCATGAACCTCTGCAGGCAGATCATTTTATCCGGGCCATTGGTTCAGCAAATTCCCACCCCGAATTCCAGTAGAGCTCACAGAAGTCCTAGGATGATGTGATGTCATTTCCAGGTACAACCAGAAGTGATGTCAGGACATCACACAACTTCACTCCCTTCCCTGACCCCATTTTTTGCTCCTAGTGGAGCAAAGATGACAACTGGCAACCACATGCTATGTCAGAATCAAAGACTGAATCATACTAGTCAGAGATCAACTGTCTACCAAAATACATGCAGTGGCTTATTATACGCAAGTGGCATTCAAGCCTGTTTTCAAATCCTGCCTCAGCCAATGGACTCACTGTAAGACCTTGGGTCTCCAGTCATCAAAAGGAAATTAATTGTGACCTACTTCACAAAGCTGTGAAAAGAGGAAAACAAACCAAATAAAGTACCATATGTTGCTTTCATAAGCAAGGCTTGGCAAATGTAGGACGATATCATGTAAATTCATGAAAATATAATATGCATGCATCTTTTATTTATATTCTACCCTTCCTTGGAACAGGTTGAATGAAGCATCTAGGGGATCACCCACCCACACATTTGATCAGAACCATGATCACGTGACTTACACTGCATCCACAGGCAGGCATGAATGCGACAGAAATAGATATCATTTCCGCACTAGGAGCAATGTATATTAATATGAATTAAGTCTACCTCCTCCTTTTTTTAAAGGGTGTGGACTTGGTAACTCCATGGGAGGTAACTTCACCATCTTATCAGGCAAAAAAAGGCCTGGCCGCGGCAAGCTTAAGATATGAGCTACTTCACGTTTATAGCATAGCATTAAAACATAGCGATTTGGTAATTTTTAATAAATTGTGGAGGCTGAGGGCCTATTACAGTTGACAGTGGTGAGGAGAAAAATGTCCTGTCTCTTTAACAGATGTCTAATGGGATGTTATTTACTTCCACACCGCCAAAAGTTTCACAAGCACATTTTCACACGTTTATGCCTCTGTTAAAAGGGACCAAAAAAGGGAAACAATGGGGGATGGGGACACCCCCTTTGGGAGCCCATAACTTTGGACCCCCTGAACCAAACCTCACCAAACCTGGGTAGTAACATCAGGAGAGTCTCCCAACAAATCCCTGAAATTGTGGTACTGCTACCCTAAAAACTGCACCCCCTGCAGGCCAAAAACAAAAAAACACAAAAAAACCACAAACAGGGGGGTGGAGCTTCGGACATGTAATGGGGGGGGGGGTTTGAACTCAAGAACCCCCCCTTACCTACGTCCTTGGTTTCAAGTGGGACTGAGAACCCCATCCAGGCTATAACTATAGCTTGTGTGATCCTCCCCGCCAAAATCTGATCAGGTGATGTGAACTACATGGCAGTCTATTAACCATTCACATGCCATCCAGGATCTAAGGACCTCCTCCATGCTTATCGAGAGGAGTCTAATCTTCTCTCCTTTCACTCTATGGCAACAGGCATAGAGAGAAACCCCCTGGCAGAGGCGTTCCTCCCATTGGGCAAAGTGGGCAGTTGCCCAGGGCGCCCCCTTGTGGGGGTGCAAAAACTGCAGGTTCGTTTGTGGGATTTTTTTGTATTTTCAGTGTTTTTCGGTTTTTGCCTGCAGAGGGTGCAGTTTTTAGGTTAGCAGAACCAAAATTTCAGAGGGGTTTTCAGGAGACTTTCCTGATGATATCACTCAGGTTTCGTGAGGTTTGGTTTAGGGAGTCCAAAGTTATGGACTCCGAAAGGGAGTGCTCGCATCCTCCTTTGTTTCCAAAGGGAGCTAACAGGAGATGGGGGCTACAAAGATACTCTGAAATTTTGGTGCTGCTATCTTAATAATTGCACCCCTGACAGCAGGCACCCCCTAAATTTCCCCAGATTTTCCTTTTAAATCCACCCCCTTCCTGCCAATGCTTGTTTTCTTTCTTTCTTTTATTCTCTCAATGCCTAATAAAGGTTGTCGTTGTTATTGTTGTTGTTGTTGTTGTTGTTGTTATTAAATCCTCCCCTTTTGGCATGGATTTAAAGGGAGAATCTGAGGTCTCCAGTTTAAACATTGAAAGGGATGCTGTTTCAGGGTGGGGGAGAATCCACCCCAAAATAGCATCACTTTCAATGTTGTTTAAACTGGGGACCCCAGATTCTCCCTTTAAGGTGGATTTAAAAGGAGAGTCTGGGCTCCCTAGTTTAAACACCACTGAAAATGATGCTGTTTGGAGGTGGACTCCAGCATCACTTGTTTAAACTAGGGAGCCCAGATTCTCCTTTTAAATCCACCTTAAAGGGAGAATCTGGGGTCCCCAGTTTAAATAACATTGAAAGTGATGCTGTTTCCCTCAATTGTGGGGACTGGATACAACACCATAAAATGTTTTCATAGCAGTAATAAAACATTTTGAAAGCATTTTGAAAATGTTTTCAAAAAATATTTCTGCTGTGTTCAGATTTGTGAGTTGGGGCATGTTCTATAATGTGATGGTGACTTTGAAATGACCTGGTGGAAAAAATCTTTGTTTGGTGACGGTGGGGGAGGGTGGTCGCCCATGGGGGCGGCATCAAACTCAGGTTTTGCCCAGGTACGCCACTGCCCCCTGGTCCTTCTACAGAGGCTTAGCAGAATGTCATTTCCCAGAAGCTGCTATGACATGACAAGTCGCCATACATGAAGCCCCTATAAAACGGAACAGAATATTTTTCTGCAAACCAGTTGACAACCCTGCCTTTAGCACAATTCTAAAACCACCGCAAATGTTTTAAAGTGCTGGATGTTCTTGCATTTTTTTCCAAGGTTGATAAAAGGCTCCTGAGAACAGCGTCTTCAAATTTACATTCCCTTGGGAACTCCCTCTCTCGCTCTCAGGGGATTGAATCCCTGGGACTCCATCAGAAGCCTCCCCAAATAAACAAGAATTTTATAGGAACAATACAGTGCCCCTTCCGCACATTGTTCTGCCAGTTATTTTGACTCTAAAGAGGCCCTTTTCTTCCTTGCTCAAACAAGGAATAGCTTTAATTACAAAGGAAATTAGTGAAGGCCAAGTGCTTGTTTTTAATTATGCTGACGAAGGTTCTCCAAAGTCTCTCCGGCTCTTCAGTTGTTAATTATAGTTTGTCATACTGATACCTTTGAATAGGGATTCTTCCCATGGAGATTTTTTTTTTAAAAAAAACCTCCCTCTTTGCTCCTACTCAGTCAAAAAAGAAACGCAAACAACAAAACTCCACTTTGTAATATTAGGTCCTTAGCACGCACAATAAAGCCACAGGAGAGCACAGCAATTAAAAAAAAAACCCATGGCTGTCTTATCATGATTTATTGCAAGTTCGAGGTCTCCAAACAAGAGTAAATTGCTTCATGTTTGAATAAGCAGGTCTTTGGAAGAGACATGGAAAGCCCGTCTCCAGTGTAACCCTTGCGTATTTGGTAAAGCCTTCTTAATTTGATCATTTCATTAATTTTCGTCTTGGTTCTCCCCTACTTATTGCTCACTTTTCTGGCTGAATTTCTGGCATCCCTTTTTTGTTTAAAGGAAAAGCGGGCGGGGGAGGGAGGGGGGTAGAGAAATGGAGCAAAGCAATCCAAAGATATTCTAAAAATGATCCTAATCAAATCTCACCTTCTACAGCAGGAGCCTTGGAAGGCAAAAAGGCAAAGCAATAAAAATCAGAACGCTTTTCAGAAACAATCTGGAACTCCATAACCATGCAAATCCCTTGCCTTAAATTGAAAAGGGCAAAATTTAAGCCATTCAGAAGGGCCCTGATTTCCATCTTGCTGGTGCCGCTGCAGCCCTCTGAGGAACTGTATGGATTTATTCCTGGTGCATAATAGACCGAAAAAAGAATCAGACTCTGATTGGCAGCTGCGTTTCAATCCACAATCTTGATCTACAACCTAGCAGAAAGGCAGCATGGGGAGTGCCCCCAGTGACAAACTACCAATTCCCACTGTTTGGAGGTCATGCCAGCTCTGTCCTTCCAGACTGTGATGCCCCAAGTGTAAAAAATGAAAAGTGTGGCACAGTATTGTAGGCCAACAACAGACAGAAAGACACCGAGTGCAGTTCAAGTATGGGGAAAGGTAGTGTAAGAGAAAAACAGTAAGAGTGTAAGGAAAGCTGGAAGATCTGGCTAATGTCAAGACAAGAGAGTGAAAAATGGAATTGAGGGGACGGAGAGTTCTGCTTATTATGCTGCGAAACTTGGTAGAAAGTAAAAAGTGCATGACTTGTGGAAACAGGCACCATACACATCTAACTGAAAAGATACTCACTTTCAAGCTGCACCTCCCATGGAGTATTATGGGTTAGTTGCATGCATCGTGCTAACTTCAATAAGCAATCACACAAAAGCAGTAGAATGCACCAATCATGGTAACTGAAATGTTTGCGTAATCATGTATTGGATCTCAATGTAATTCTGTTAAAAAAAGGAGCAGCAGTGGCGTAGGAGGTTAAGAGCTCGTGTATCTAATCTGGAGGAACCGGTTTTGATTCCCAGCTCTGCCGCCTGAGCTGTGGAGGCTTATCTGGGGAATTCAGATTAGCCTGTACACTCCCACACATGCCAGCTGGGTGACCTTGGGCTAGTCACAGCTTCTCGGAGCTCTCTCAGCCCCACCCACCTCCCAGGGTGTTTGTTGTGAGGGGGGAAGGGCAAGGAGATTGTAAGCCCCTTTGAGTCTCCTGCAGGAGAGAAAGTGGGGATATAAATCCAAACTCTTCTTCTTTGCTTTCTTGGTGCTGACCTATTTGTGATCACAAATAAATCATTAAACCTTTTCACTCTTGGTGTGGTTTTTGGACTCGACAGTGCCAAGCCTCGAGCCTGGGACTGAAAAATGTACAAACAACAACATCATGGAGTCTAGTGAGGGGTGGGGATGTTTTAAAAACAGATCCCTTTTGTAAATGTTACCTTAGCATCCCAAAAAATCAAGGTTTTACACACACACACACACACACACACACACCTCTAATTTATAAGTATTCCCCGTGTTTATTTTCTGTTTATGCTTTATATCATAACAGAAGGTAGACTTTTTTTTCAAAGCCTTTGACCTGTATGCCTTGGATATATTCCTGGTGATTTCTTTTTAACGATTTGGATTGCCAACTTTTGATTCCAAAGTTATGATACCCAGTCAGGGACACTGGTCGTGGGCAGGCCAGGGAGCGCAGCCATGGACTTGTACAAACAGAACTATTGGGGAAAACTTTTTTTTAAAAAACCACCGATGTGGCCCCTGTGGGCAGATTCAGCAAGAGCTGATATTATTTATTAGATGCATAAGTCTTTTTCCCAGACATGCTGGCACTGGAAACGTTTGCCAAGAACCACTGGCATATTGATGGTCCTTTTTGTGTCAGAGGGCAGGTGCCTCATAGCACAGAAGTTAGGGAGACCCTATCTCTTTGCCTGCTCAGTGGTTTGACACTTAAGACTGCTGCCTAGGATGACCCAAGATGAGATGGACTAACTCTGTCAGGGAAGTCAGGTTCCTCAGTCTGCAAGACTTGAGCAAAGCTGTTACTGAAAGGATATTTTGGAGGATCTTCATTTATAGGTTCGCCATGAGTGAGAAGCAAATTAAAGACACAACACATTATTTACTTCCATGCAATGAACTGTTCAACAGCCCATTTCCACACATTAAGCCCCTGTTAAAGGGTCTGGACATTTGTCTTCAGGCTAGCTGCCAATCCCTCCCTCAGATTTCACCTTAGCTCTGCCCCTGACAGGCTAGCTTTCTCTTTGTCTGGTTCCATCTTGCCCAAAGCAACAGTATTCTTGGTGTCAAAAGTAGGGCTGATAACTCCAAGCTTGGAAATTCCTGGACATTTGGGGGGTGAAGGCTAAGGAAAGTAAGATTTCAGGAGAAGAGAGATCTCAGTGGGGTATGATGCCATAGAGTCTATGCTCCAAAGCAGTCACTTTATTCCAGGGGAACTGAACTCTATATGTTCGATTCCACACAGCAAATGTGTAATGGGTTGCAGACATTATAAAGGAACCTGTTTTCCTTTTTCCTATTCACATGCATGCATTGCAGGCACAGATTGGAGCTCATGAAAACAATCCAGGTTTGTTTTTGCACCTTTTGCATGGAGATGCTTTTTTAAATTTCCTGCAATACATGCATAACTGCACAGGCAAACAGAAATGAACCCCCACAGCCATGCCGATCGTCCCACAATAAGACTTGTGTAGCTGCGCATGTGCAACATGCAAAATACAAAAAGGGGGCCTTCCGGCACTGGCAGGCAGATTCTCCCTGACTGTGGAAAAGTGCAATGGAAGGGAAGAAGAAGAAGAGTTGGATTTATATTCCCCCTTTCTCTCCTGTAAGGAGACTCAAAGGGGCTTACAAACTCCTTTCCCTTCCCTCCTCACAACAAAAGCCCTGTGAGGTGGGTGGGGCTGAGAGAGCTCAGAAGAACTGTGATTAGCCCAAGGTCACCCAGATGGCGTGTGTTGGAGTGACAAGGCTAAACTGAATTCCCCAGATAAGCCTCCACAGTTCAAATGGCAGAGCAGGGAATCAAACCCGGTCCATCCAGATTAGAGTACACCTGCTCTTACCCACTTAAGAGGGAGAGAAATAAAGTGCCTCCTGCAAGGCTGTTCACGTGGGAGTGGCTCCAACCTGGGATTTTGCAAAAGGAAGGCTAATTTAACAGTTTTCAAAAATCCCCGGTTGACAGAAACAAAACGGGGCAGTCTTGTTTTCGGGTTGGGACTTGTGTGAGGTCCCCACCCTCAAAAAAGGGTTTGTATTACGTCCTACACCTGTTTTATTTGCCCTCCGTGAAATCCATCTATGTTAAAGATTATCTGTAATTCTAGGAAATCTTCAGGCCATATCTGCAGGTCCTAGCCAAAAGGCATTAGTCATACTATATGGATATTTTTAAACATAGAAAGTGTTATCGCATCACATGCTCTTTTTCACAAGCAAATCTTGAGTAACAACCAAGAATGAGTTCCAAAACTTACTGAGAATCCTGTCTGTACCCTCCTCCAGTGACGTAGCGCCAAGGGGGCGAGGGGATGCGCGATGCACCAGGTGCGCGCCAGTGCGGGGGAGTGGCATGGGAGTGGCATTCCAGGGGCGTTCCGGGGCATGGTGGGGGCAGGAAGGGGCCTGGGGTGCACATGTGCCCCGGGTGGAGTTCCCCCTCGCTCCGGCCTTCCCTCCTCCCACCTGACCCAATTGCCCTGCAATCTCTCCTGTACTCAGAGAGCTGAGAAGGGTTTCAGGACCTGCTACTTAAAGGCCTTTGTGACCTAGCTTATTAGCAGGCCTGGCAAAACTCAGACAGCCAGAGACCACAACAGTGAGAATATTGACACTCTCGAAGCTTTAAATTTAATAAATATTGTTGCAGCAGGGGACAGAACCTCTTGCGCTCTCTCTTACATACCACAGGTAGATGACAAAAAGCATTTTGGTGCTCCCAGGGTCATTTCTCGGTTGCAGCAGAGTGCCTGTATCCAGAGGGAAAGTACTTTAGAAGCAGTCAATCTCTGTAACAAACAGACTGTGACAGGTTTTCATTAGCATCTCTGTTTTGTCTGGCTGCAGATGAAATGGAGCTTGCTTAATCATGTTTAATGTGCTATGAAGACTACAGGCCCCCTTCTCCAAGATGGTCGGGCTTCTCCTTATGCCCTCAACATCTTCCATTGCTTTTGTTTTACCTGGGGGTATCTGTGGGGAGAATTCCAGATTTCAGAATCATCCTGGATTCTTCCTTTTTAGGATCCTTTACACTGGTCCGTCCAGACAACAATAGTACTATTCACAAGAGCCAGTATGGTTAGGAGTAGGGAGTAGCAGACTAGTATCTGAGAGACCTGGGTTCAAATTACCACAAGTGCCGTGGAAGCCCACTGGGTAATCTTGGGCCAGTGACATTCTTTCAGTTTAACCATCTCACAGTGAGGTAAAATGGTTGTGAGGTAAAATGGAGGTTGTGAGGTAAAATGGAGGAAAACAATGACATAAGCCGCTTTGAGTCCCCACAGAGAAGATGATGTGCAACTTAATAAATAAAAAATAAGATCATTAGACTTACGGACAGAGGTGGGATCCAGCAGGTTCTCACAGGTTCCCGAGAGTAGGTTACTAATTATTTGTGTGTGCCGAGAGCGGGTTACTAATTGGTGATTTTGCCACGTGATTTTTGCCTTAGTTACGTCCCTCCTCTCAGCAGTAGTGTGCAGAACTTGAAGCAGTCTAGCAGGAGGTGCACCGGCATGCATGGTAGCCTGCGCCTGCGTGCATTCGTTTCCCGCCCAAGGAGCAGAGCTGCGGCTGCGTCCTTGCCACAGCCCCGCCCAGGAATGCCCCACCCCCGGAATGCCCCGCCCAGCCCCATTGGTGCTTTTCACAGCCACACAGTTTGAATCCCACCACCATGGGAACCTGTTACTAAAATTTTTGGATCCCACCACTGCTTAAGAGGATTTAACTGCTGCTCCTTTTTAAAAGTTAGTTTAATCCTTGGAATAGTATTGAAACTCCTTATTTTTACAGGGGAAAGGTAGATCGTATCTCATCGATTTGCAAGCCAAAGGAAACAAAGTGGGTTGAATGTTTAAAATGAAATGTGCTTACACTGGTCCAGATAAACACTCTTATAAAACCATTTGACAAAAGTTTACACAAAATAACATGTGACAGAAGATTCGTCCCTTTTTCAATTCCGATACCATCCCATTTTTCACCTGAATCTTTACATAAGCACAGATTGTGTACATAAGCATAGATTGTGAAAATTGTGAATACTTCAGCTCTTCTAAAGGAAGAGACTGGCTTTCCATGGAGTTTTGCCTTTGAATTAATTGGCTTGTTTCAAGGCTGAGAGTGGACACATCTCTATTTGAGGAGAAATATATTTACTTTAGGGAACAAATAATACTATACAGGAGAATGATTGAAGTGGATATGACTTTCAGATTACAGTGTTTGGCATAGCCGTTCTCACTGGTTACCTTCTGCATGGAATGAATTCTTTTCCTCTTTTTATTCTGTGTGCAGCCTGCGTTTTTATATCCATATCCATTCTGGTTTAATTATTATTAGAATACCTGTTGCCATATGCCTTCACAGTTCTACATTGTTTTCCCATTTTGAATTTCAAAGCAATTAAAAAAAACAATAAAACAACTGTTATTCCTCCTCTAATCACTGAGAGTTCATAAAAGTTTGGCATCCAAGCTAGGGGCTTTCAAGGGATACTCTGTGGGTGCAGAACAGTTGAAAGCATTCTTAGAATTTTGAAATCTCATCGGCTGCAAACATCAGTTGCATTGAAAATGTGTTTGGGGAGAAATTATGAATGCAGGGCTCAGACTTGAGTGCAGATCTGTGCATTTAACGGTTGCTTGAAATGTAGAACGAACTGGAAATGAAACTGCAGTTGGTCAGTGGTAGAGCACACTTTTTGCATGCAGAAGATTCTAGTTGCAATCTCTGCCATCTCCAGTTATTATTAGGAAAGGCCTCTCTGCCTGAGACCATGGAGAGCAACTGTCAAATCACAGATAGACAGTGGTAGAAAGTCAAGTTGCAGCAGATTTATGGTGACTGTATAGAGTTGTCAAGGTAAGAGACTTCTGAGGTGGTTTGCTACTTCGTTCCTCTGAAACCCTTGGGGATGGGGTGGTATAAAAGCCTAAACAATAAAAATAAATAAAAATAAATAAATAATAATATATATATATATATATATATATATATATATATATATATATATATATATATATATATATATATATATATATATATATATATATATATAAAGCCTAAACAATAAATAAATATAAATAAATAAACAAACAAACAAACAAACAAACAAACAAACCCTCGACTTCCTTGGTGGTCTCCCATGCAAGTACTAACCAGAGTTACCTCTGCTTAGCTTCCAAGATTTGATGAGATCAGGCTACCTCGAACCATCTAACTCAATACATTCTGTTTCACCTGGCAGTGACTCTCTAGAGACCATAGATGTCATGATGCTGGCAGGGGATGATGAGAACTGTAGTCCATAACATCTGGAGGGCCGTGAGTTTGACACCTGTGCTCTAGACAGAGCCTCACAGACGTGTCTCAGGAGCTATGCTTCTGAAGTCCATTTTTATTCAAGATAAAAGAGACTGAGTATTGGACCTTATGAATGCAAAGAACAGTATTGTCTACCAGCAAGCTCTTCTCTCTCCCAAGTTTGGAGTAAAGTGTTAGCATCCACAGACAGATGCTGAACCCCTGGAACCCCAACAAGGTCCACTTTGACACTTGGCCCAATGCTATTCATGGTGTTCTTTCACTCACAGTGGGCTGTAGTCTAGCAAGCAAACAGATGAAGAAAAGGAAATAGAGGAGGGCAGGAGAGGCCACACAGGACCACCACAGACCCCTGGCACTTTCCTCTCTTGTGCAAAATGTCTTCCAATGTGATATGTGTAAGACTCTAACAAAAGAACATAAGAACTAGCCTGCTGGATCAGACCAGAGTCCATCTAGTCCAGCACTCTGCTACTCGCAGTGGCCCACCAGGTGACTTTGGGAGCTCACATGCAGGATGTGAAAGCAATGGCCTTCTGCTGCTGCTGCTCTCAAGCACCTGGTCTGCTAAGGCATTTGCAATCTGAGATCAAGGAGGATCAAGATTGGTAGCCATAGATCGACTTCTCCATAAATCTGTCCAAGCCCTTTTTAAAGTTATCCAGGTTAGTGGCCATCACCACCTCCTGTGGCAGCATATTCCAAACACTAATCACAGGTTGCATGAAGAAGTGTTTCCTTTTATTAGTCCTAATTCAGGGGTCTGCAATTCAGGGCAATTGGCCATGCTGGCAGGGACTGATGGGATTTGTAGTCCATGAACATCTGGAGAGCCGCAGGTTGCAGACATCTGTCCTAATTCTTCCCCCCAGCATTTTCAATGAATGCCCCCTGGTGCATGCACAGAGTACCTCTCTTTCCTCACTAAGTAGAAAAGAGAACACAAGGGATGTAGGGAAGCAACCACAAGACACACCTTCCAACACAACTGGAGCTTCTCTGCCTTTCGCTATTATCTGCACAGACAATTTTACAGAAAAGGCCTGGTACTCCTTGAATAATTCATAGAAGTAATCTTCTGCTTTATTATCAGCCCAGCTACACAGCTGGATGGAGCATCCAGTGACTGTAACCATGGGCAATATGTAATGGATTCTGCAATATTTCTGCAATAAATTACTTGGGCTCTCTATGTAGATTATTCATCCCGCTCTGTTTAATTGGGAAATGTCACAGCTTTTTTTAGTAATTCATAGTTGCACTATAAATTCTAAAAGCAGGGGTCAGAGAGTCCTAAAGAAAAGAAGGGATTTCATCAGAGATACCCATGCACCACACGTGTAATAGTGACAGGACACAAGACTTTCTTGCAGATGCTTGTTCACATCTCCATTAAGATCAGGAAAAATGTTCCAACTCTTTTTAGGCAGGAGGGCAGATGTTCATCCCTGGGGCATCGACACTTGGCTGGTGCATTTCTTTATCTTATCTTAGCCTATATAATTGACTAACATGCAAAGTCAGCACTGATGGGATCCCCTTAAAAATGGTTCGCATAGAGCAGCAGATAAAAATTGCTTTGAAAATCCAGCATAAAGGTTGGACCTTTAGACTCCCTCATAAATAAGTCCTATCCTTTAAAACATGTAGCTCTCCCGGTGAAGTCTCCTGGGCTTCAGAGATCAGACCTGCAGGGATGTTGTCGGGCCCCTTTCCATCTCCTTTCTAAATTAGGCCCACCTGAGGATCGACCAACAAGGGCTTTTTAGGGTTTTGGTTTGAAAGCGAAGCAGAGATGTGAGCACTTCAAAAAGCCATTTAAAGACTTTGTTTCCTTAGCTCCCTCCTGCTTTCTTTTTATTGCTCCTTTGCTCACCAGTGCATGGGAGTTTTTGTATGTTCATGCAGCATCCTGCTCTTATTATTTTGCATGTCTAATTTGCTGTAAAACAGGTCGCAGAGTAAAGGCTTGAAGTCATATGAGCTGAAAATAAACAGAGCTGAAAATAAGCAGATCTTAGTCTTGACAGAGCCTGAAGAGGAAGTGACATCACCACCACCAGATCTTAGTCTTGGCAGAGCCTGGATAGGAAGTAGGGTTGCCAACTTCCAGGTGGGGGCTAGAGATCTCCAGGAATTACAACTGCTCTCCAGGCTACATAAATGGTTAGTTGGTTGGTTCATTGGTTGGTTGGTTCATATATATTTCACTGCTCCTGGAGAAAATAGCTGGTTTGGAAGACAGACTGCCCTACCAAGGTCCCTTTCGCCCACAAATCCCACTCTCCTAAGACTCTACCTTCAAAACTCCAGGTAGTTACAAATATGGAGTTAAAAACTCTAATAGGAAGTGAAGTCACCACCACCACCCCATGACGATCCAAGAACTCCCTCCATCTTTGTGGTAAATACCTTAGAGATTGGATCAGTTCCTAGACAGTCACAGGTGTGGCATTGTGCCCCACACTCGATATTTTCCCTGCTGCTCACTGGTTTGAGCAGAAGGGATGGAGGGCAGGGGTGGGAGTTTGCACATCCCCAGACAACCCTTCCTAATCCACTTCAGGGATCACAGAAGGTCTGGAGGCTCAAGGCAGTCAGGATGTGATGCACCTTGCCTGTGAGTCATGTAGATATTAACACTAAAATCAATTTATACAGCACAATAATAGTGTTTTAAGTATAATGTATTGTTAGACTGCTGACAACCATTTACGCAGCACAAAGAAAGGGGAAAACACATTAGCCTATATACCTGTTTGCTCAGAAATAAACTTGGCAATGTGACGGAACCAAGAGAAAAGGAGAGCTATCACAATGGTAGTTCTTAGAGAAAGCAAAATAGCAGCGATTAAGAACATTTTGTTACAGAGATCTCAGATTTTCATCAAACAGCATTAATCTTTAGAAAAGAGAGCTGGTGGGAGGAAAGCACAATTGTCCATTGACTTTGTTTGCTTGTTTGTTTTGGGCTGCACACACACACACACACACACGCACCCAACCATTAAAAACAGATTTCTCATAAAGTTTCTCTCCTGATAAGGGCCTGTTGCTCACTCTGGGTTCCAAGTTGTGCTTTTGCTTTGCTTATGCACTCAGGCCGACCTTCCTTTCCTCCGATCTGTGGACAGCGCAATTTGCCCACCATAAGCTGAGGCTAGAACAGGCAGTAATTTAATTAGCCGGGGCGAGGTGGAAAGGAGGAGGGGTGTGGGGTGATTTTCTGCCCCCCACGTGACCCCAACGGAATCCTCCCGGGGCACCTGTCCCCACCCTGTCCCATGGTAGCGACGCCACTGATGCTATGGCATCACATCCCTCCTGGGCACCTTCCCCTCCCCAAAGCTCAACCTTCCCAGGCAGAACCCCCCAATCTCCAGCAAGTTCCCAAGCTGGGTTTGGAAACCCTACGGCAGGGCATTCAGCAACTGAGTTCTTGATGGGCTGTGCGTCTCCCTCTTCTTTAGCAATTAACCTTTTGACTGAACATCAGAGGCCAGAGACCCCCCTCCCTGGCCAATCCTGAGGGAGGTGTAGGCTACCAGCAGGTGGTCTCCTGCCATAGCAGTAGACGTGGCAATCCTACTCCTAGTGATGTTCCATATCCCTTGCCTGTGCTCCATTTAGTGCAGGGGTGTCAAACTCATGGCCCTTCAGAGAACTGGCTATACTGGCAAGGGCTGATGGGAATTGTAGTTCATGAACATCTGGAGGGCCGCAAGTTTGACACCTGTGATTTAGTGGAAGGAGGAAAATGGGAGGGAACAACAGCACAGGGAAGTCAGTGCCTGTTTCAGAAGAAGAAACATCATCACGATGGTCTTGGAATTTCAAAATCTCCTTGATAAAATCAGAGATTTTTGAAATCCTGAATACATCATGGCATTACTTCCTGTCTCAAAGCAGGAAGTGACTTCCAAGACGTCACACACACACACACACACACACACACACACACACACACACACACACACACACACACACACTCTTCCTGGAGATTGCCAGTCGTGGAATATATATTTCCTGCTCTCCTGGCTTTCTGACAAGGCTGCAAAACAAAGCTGTACCAGGGATATTTTAAGGCAAACGGTCCCACTGGGTGGGTTCTCTCACACACAATGCTGCCTCAGGACCAGGGCCAGTGCGCCAACTATACTTACCACACACTTGCAGTGGTTAAGTTAGGCTAATTCAGAATTTCACAGCTGGGCATCTCAACCAAACATTAAACGTTCTTTTCAAGCCCGTGATGAAAGCAGCAGTCAAAAACTGATCACCACTTCAACCTCTATTTCTCCAACAGAGCAAACAGCAGATCGACAGAGACTATTTAGTCTGAGAAAATGACATGCTAGGGAGAAGGATTTCAGTACTCCAGAATCCCCATTGTTTCCCTGATCAAACTGAAAGCACAAATTAGCAGTCCTGGAGATTGGAAAGGCAGAGCAAACCCAGAGGTGATTTCATGTTGTTCTAGGAGTCAGTGGGAACATTATGGCTTCACCATAAAGTTTCCACTGAATCCTAGAAAGACACAAGGTCACTTTTGAGTTTGCCACTGAAATAATATTATGCTGTTGATTGCTGTTGTTTATTTTAACTGGGTTTTAATTGTATGTTATATTATTATGTTGTTCACCGCCCAGAGCCCTTTGGGGGTAGGGCGGTATAAAAAACTCAACAATCAATCAATCAATAAAAATAAAATGATGATTATTTTTGTTTTATCCCCACCACCACCACCACTAGCCTACCAGAGATGTAGGGGCAGCTCCCAGTGGAAGAATCCCTGCTATAACAGGCCATCCGGCATCTCTAGCCTTCCCCTACCCAAATTGCATTTAGTTGTGGGGAAAAGGATTGTGGCTCTAAGGCAGTGGTTCTTAAACTTTTTGCCGTCACACCTCTCTTGGGAAAGATCTTATGACCCACACCTCCCATGAATCTGGCTTAAACTTTAGGCCGGGTGGGTTTGCATTCTTTCGGGCCTAAGAAAGCAAACTTTTAAAAATCTAAAATTAGGCTCTGGAGTCGACAAAAAATGTATACGTACTGAAATGAATGCAAACACAAGCAATGAAACGGTTTTGTGGAAATAAATTTTATGAATGTTGCTCATGGAAAATGCGGAAAAAAACAATGTATAGCTGAGAGCCAGCTCACACCTCCCCTGGAGTCTGTCTATACCTGCCCTGGGGAGGTATACCCTGCAGGTTAAAAACACCAGCTCAAAGGCATAAAGCTCCTCTTCCTGGTCAACCTCTTGAAGTAACAAATCAAGCCTTATATTTCAGGAGCTCATTTTGTTGCAAAGCACTGAACAAGGTCCAAGTGGTTGTAGTAGTTTTTCCAGGCTGTGTGGCCGTGGTCGTACACACAGCCCGGAAAACCCACTACAACCAGTTGAATCCGGCTGTGAAAGCCTTCGACAATACAGAGGTCCAAATAAATTTTCTGCCTAAGGCAGAGAATCTAACAAGTGGCAAAGTTATTGTTCCTAGCTGGGGGGGGGGGCGGGGGGGCTCCAAAGTATTTGCAATAAGCAGAACACCCTGTGTTGTGGGGTTCCAAACAATCGTTAAAAAAAACACAGAAATAGGTGCTAGATACGAAACTCAGCAGAGACTCAAACCTTTCCTTTTGAAAAAAAAGTTTCTAATCCTTACGTCTCTCATCATTTAGTTCTAGGATTCGTTTCCCTGGGCAATAAGGATATAATTGCTATTTAAAAAATAATTTGAAATATTCAGGCATCTGATTTCACACACACACACACACACACACACACACACACACACACACACACTCCCAAAAAAATTACCATCAAAAGAACACTTGCAGTCACAAACCAGCATATCAGCTGGTGAGAGCAGCAGTGGCGTAGGAGGTTAAGAGCAGGTGCATTCTAATATAGAGGAACCGGGTTTGAATCCCAGCTCTGCCGCCTGAGCTGTGGAGTCTTATCTGGGGAATTCAGATTAGCCTCTGCACTCCCACACATGCCAGCTAGATGACCTTGGGCTAGTCACAGCTTCTCGGAGCTCTCTCAGCCCCACCTACCTCCCAGGGTGTTTGTTGTGAGGGGGGAAGGGCAAGGAGATTGTAAGCCCCTTTGAGTCTCCTGCAGGAGAGAAAGGGGGGGATATAAATCTAAACTCTTCTTCTTCTTCTTCTTCTTCTTCTTCTTCTTCTTCTTCTTCTTCTTCTTCTTCTTCTTCTTCTTCTTCTAAAACCATGAACCAAGGATCGCAGGGCTGTTCCAGTTCCCTTCCTCAGCCAGCCATCTCTATCAGTGGGCAGTCACCCATAAGCAGAACCATCCAGCTTCATGTAAAAACCCATCCATATCTATAAGCGCTCAACCATCTGATGACACAGCTAATGCCTTCCTGAAAAAGAAAGAGCTTAACTATCTTCCTAAATCAACAGCTGGCAACACCGTGGAAGCCAGACTGGTGGCTGAACAAGTTTCTTTCCAGTAATCAGAGACCTTCTTTATTTATCTATCTCATTCATAATAAAACTGCAAAGATTGTCATGCCCTTATGTAAAGCCGTGGTGCGACCGCACTTGGAGTACTGTGTTCAGTTCTGGTCACCACATCTCAAAAAGGATATCGAAGAGATAGAAAAAGTGCAGAGAAGGGCAACGAGGATGATTGAGGGACTGGAGCACCTTCCTTATGAGGAGAGGCTGCAGCGTTTGGGACTCTCTAGTTTGGAGAGGAGACGTCTGAGGGGGGATATGATTGAAGTCTATAAAATTATGCACGGGATAGAAAATGTTGACAGAGAGAAATTTTTCTCTCTTTCTCACAATACTAGAACCAGGGGGCATACATTGAAAATGCTGGGGGGGGGAAGAATTAGGACTAATAAAAGGAAACACTTCTTCACACAACGTGTGATTGGTGTTTGGAATATGCTGCCACAGGAGGTGGTGATGGCCACTAATTTGGATAGCTTTGAAAAGGGCTTGGACAGATTTATGGAGGAGAAGTCATCTATGGCTATCAATCTTGATCCTCCTTGATCTCAGATTGCAAATGCCTTAGCAGACCAGGTGCTCGGGAGCAACAGCCGCAGAAGGCCATTGCTTTCACCTCCTGCATGTGAGCTCCCAAAGGCACCTGGTGGGCCACTGTGAGTAGCAGAGTGCTGGACTAGATGGACTCTGGTCTGATCCAGCAAGCTAGTTCTTATGTTCTTATTCAGACATTGTCTTACTCCCCAACATGGACCCAAAGTCATCATTCATTCTCCTTTCCTTCATTTTATCCTCATAACAATAAGCATGCGAGGCAGGGTAGGCTGAGTGAGAGCACTTGGCCCAAGGTCATCCATGGCAGAGTGGAGATTCAAACTTGGGTCCTTTGGTTTGATGCTTTAACCACTACACCACCCTGTCCCTGCAAAGCTCCTTATATCTGAGACCTGGCACGGCACAATGGCTCGGAGAGACAGCTATGACTGGAGATTGAAGTTTAAACCTTACCTCAGCCACAAACTCAGCCAGGGACTTTAAGCAAGCCACTAACTCTGCAATATCCACTAATAATGCTGGCCTACTTCACATGCCTCTTGTAAGGATTACTGTGACAACATGTGGGAAGAGTAGACTCACCTCCCTTTCGCTGTCTACTAGCACCTTTACACAGAGGATGGTGAGTCACACACAAATAGCCTGCTGCTTAGAGCGCATTCATTGGGACATTCATTTATCTTCCTATAGATGTAGCTTGTTAACTCCCTTGTCGGTTAGTTTTGTTCACTCAGCTCTGGTCGTTGAGTAGAGGTGGAAACGAGTATATCAGCCATGAAGAAAATACCCCCAGTCTAATGAGGGGCTCACATCTGCTTCACGGCACCGTTTTCAGCTCACTTGGCATACCCTTGTCCACGGGAGTATCTTGCAACTTTATCTGTAATTGTTTCCAAGAGTGCTTCATACTGTTCTAGAAATTGGGTTGGTGATGTTGTTGCTATTAAGTCTTGCCTGGCTTTAGTTAGCAGGGAAGAAGAGAGAAACTCTTCGGGTGATCCTTTCAGTAACCCTGTTCCAAACAATTCTTGGGGCTCCGGTTAAGCATAAGTTATGAGAGCTAAAATTAAGAGCTGCCTTTTTCATAAGAAGCACAAGTGGCATGTGGTCGCTCCAAACCTGGCAGTCCACTTGAAAGCTCTTGAAAGCTCTCAACCTATTCGAAACTTGCTTGAGAGACTAATATGTAATCCATAATACTACTGCCACACACTGATATGTGGGTATAGTCACCTGAGGTTGCGTATTGGGTTAAGCCATTTAAGTGTATTGAGCCAAACTGAGAGCAAAATTTCACATAGTCAATCCCCGCCACGTTAGTCAGAAGATCTTTTTATTGTCAAAAGCTTTCACAGCCGGATTCAACTAGTTCTGGTGGGTTTTCCGGGTTGTGTGGCTGTGATCTGGTGGATCTTGTTCCTAACGTTTCGCCTGCATCTGTGACTGGCATCTTCAGAGGTGTATCACAGAGGGAAGTTTGTTACACAGGTGAAACATGAGGAACAAGATCCACCAGACCACAGCCACACAGCCCGGAAAACCCACCAGAACCAGAAGATCTTCTGATTTTCTGGTTAAGGAAAAATACCATGGGCAGTTCTCTGTGTCCAGCCCTACCAACTTCTGGAGGCACTGCTCATCTTTACCCACTCTGGCACTAAGGTCTCCTGCTACCAACCATTCATCGCATTTATTAGAAAGTTGTATAGTTTCCAGAATATGTTCAGTGATTTTCTGCCACTGTAATTCCCTTGTCTTGTTGATGGAGCTAGGGGGAAGGACTGGACCTTTCATTTACTGAGAACATTCCTGGTGGGTCACCCTCCTGGAGGCCCGCTGGATCCACAAGAAAACTGAGCCAAGAGAACCCTTGCAGACTCACGGTGGTGAAGGGTCCATTTAGACCAGACTCAGAACGCGACCATGAACAACGGGAATAGGCTGTATATCCTCTGCTAGCAGAGCTGGCATCAGCATACCCCAAGGAAGGGCATTTGCCAGAGCCCAGGGCTTCTGGTGGGACCTTCTACCACTGAGTTCTTGCCCACATGCCTGCACTGCCCTTCTCCCCCATCTGCTTAGTAATCTACTATCCATGCTCCCTGCCACATACACCTCCCAGCATAACTGAGGAAGGACGTGTGGTACAGAGTGGTGGTGTTTTGGGCAGCCCAGTCACATACTGGGCAAATGGGAGGGATCACAGACAAATTAGGCAGGTGGGGGTGGGGAAAAGGTACCAGTGAGGACCCAGTGGTGGGAACAGAAGAAGAAGGGGACTCTGGGGTACACTCTGCCCAGAGCTGGCAAAACCTGGAACTGCCCTGTTTGTTAGCACTGTCACAACTCAAGTCTGAGCAATGGACCCTACAGCACTACAAGGGCAACTTGACGAAGCCTACTCCAGCAAAATTGTCACAAGGAAGTCCACCCTGGGACCAAAGAGCCATTATCTCCATTAACCATCTCCCAAATGCATGGAGCCTTCAAGAAGGCTGCGAGATAAATAGCGAAAGAAACAAAAAACAAATCTACTATTAATTGCTAATCAATTGTTAATAGGCAGAAAGATCTGTTTAAGGAAGTTAAAGTGACCTGGAAAGGGGAACTCTAAATGCAGGGAGAAAAGAGAGTTCATCAGTGAACTGCTAATCTGCTCTTGCTGGGGCGAATTAATTAAGTAAAAAGTGGAGAGTTGGAAGGCCTGTTTGGTGGCACAGAAAGAAAGGTGCAAGAGGAACGGAACAAGCAATCTGGCTTAAAGGGCAGACTTTTATTTTAAAGGGCACCAACCTTTCTATTTTTGTTAAGCCAAAGGCATCAGCATTCTGATGTCACATATACCCTTACCTCTCCATTTATTCCAGACCAGGTCCTACAGTCTCGGTGACTGCACATTAGTTGGTTGACTGAAGCTTTAAAAGGGGCTTGGACAGATTTATGGAGGAGAGGTCATCTATGGCTACCAATCTTGATCCTCCTTGATCTCAGATTGCAAATGCCTTAACAGACCAGGTGCTCAGGAGCAGGAGCAGCACCATTACTTTCACATCCTGCATGTGAGCTCCCAAAGGCACCTGGTGGGCCACTGCGAGCAGCAGAGTGCTGGACTAGATGGACTCTGGTCTGATCCAGCAGGCTCTTATGTTCTTATGATAGCACCAAGATCATTTTACTGCATTTAATTGTGGCTTTGATGTCAAAATGGAGACTTGTGCCAATGACCTCTGCCAGTGGCATACTGCCCTTGGATTGTTCCATAACCCCATTACAAAGAAAGCAGTGAGGGGAAATCAAAATATACTGAAACTCCCCAATATCCTTTTTGAGAAGTGTATGACTACAGTGATACCCCCCCCACCCACAAGTCAGGAACCCCAAACAATCCCATATTCATGCGTCATTAAAATTTGGATTTCATTAACCTCTCCTAGCCCAGTCTCCATATGAGAGGAACAGCCAGATTCGAGTCCAGTAGCACGTTAGACACCAATGTGGCTTTCAGGGTATGAGCTTTTAAGAGTCAAAGTTCCCTTTGTCACAGAATCATAGAGTTGGAAGAAACCATGAGGGCCATCAAGTCCAACCCCCTGCCATGTAGGAACAGACAATCAAAGCACCCCTGACAGATGGCCATCCAGCCTCTGTCCAAAAACCTCCAAAGAAGGAGACTCCACCCCTTTCCGAAGCAGTGAATTCCACTGTCCAACAGCCCTGACAGTCAGAAAGTTGTTCCTAATGTTTAGGTGAAATCTCTTTTCCTGCACCTTGAATTCATCACTCCGTGTCCTAGTCTCTGAGGCAACAGAAAACAAGCTTGCTCCCTCTTTGAAATGGCATCCTTTCAAATATTTAAACATAGCTATCACATCCCCCCTTAACCTTTGCTTCTCCAGACTAAACATCCCCAGCTCCCTAAGTCTCTCTTTGTAGGGCATGGATTCCAGACCTTTTACTATTTTGGTTTTCCTCCTCTGGACATGTTCCAGCTTGTCAAAATCCTTCTTAAATTACAGTGCCCAGAACTGAACATTTAAGTAATTCCTAGAATTGCCAGTGAGGTCTGAGAGCAAAATTCCACAGAATTAGAGGTAAGTACACCATTACTTCCCTCGGGCTTCTGTGACACTATACTCTGATTGATGCATCCCAGAATTGAATTGGCTTTCTTGGTTGCCATATCACACTGCTGACTCATGTTCAGTTTGTGGTCTACTTCACATGTAGTGTTGTCAAGCCAGGTGTCACCCATCCTATACCTGCGCATTTCATTTTTTCTGCCTAAGTGCAGAATCTTACATTTATCTCTGTTCAAAAGAGATAAATATACAAGATGGAATGGAGACCTTAACATCTCACCCTTTATATCCCAGACAGAAGGTGGGAAGGGTTCTGCAAAGAAGGAGCTCAGGACAAAGAAATCCAATGCATTTTGGAAGCATCTTGATTAGAGTAGAGGAGAAAAGGGCAGAAAATTAGCATCTGGCTCAACTGGACTTGAATCCAGCTGCTCTAATGCAGACTGATGTGGCAAACCTATCAACATGAGAGGAAGACTCTTGAGAAGGAGAAGAAGACACCTTGGCAGAAGAGGAGTCCTTCATTGTCTCCATTGTGCCCAACATTTCTTGCACCCTGAGAGTCCCCTCCCCAACAGCTGACTGCCTTGGGACCCTAGGCAGATCAGGATTCTACCCCCCCAACCCCCAGTGGACTCATCCACCTTCAGAGTCCCTCAGCACCCCAGGAACAAAGAAGGTGGAGAGCCAGAGCTGAAACCTGGACTCAACTTGAGATCTTCCTTATTCTAACCTCACTTGAAAAAACAAATCCAATGAAGTTGATGGATAGTAGTATTTTTATTACTATTCACTTCACCTGTACCTCACTTCTCAATAGGGACCCAAAGTGGCTTACATCGTTCTCCTCTCCTCCATTTTATCCTCACAACAACCTTGTGAGGGGGATGAGGCCCATGGTGTTTGACTGGTCCAAGGTCACCCAATAAGTTTCCATGGCACACGTGGGCATTCGAACCTGGCTCTCCCAGATCCTAGTGTGACCCTCTGGCCACTACACTCTGCTGGCTCCCAATAGATTCCGGATGGACAAAAAGAAATGCTTCTTTAATCAATGGGCAATGAAAATGTGAATTTGCTGCCACAGGATGTAGTGATGGCCACAGGCATAGTCAGCTTTAAAAGGGAGTCAGACAGATTCATGGGTGACAGGTCTATCAGTGGATACTAGCAATGGTGACTAAAGGGTATCTTTACATTCAGAGTCAGCAAATCTCTCATTACCAGGAAGAAAAATTGAATTTATACCCCACTTTTCTCGACCACAAGGAGTGTCAAGGTGGCTTACAACTTCTTCCCTTTCTCTACCCCACAACAATCACTTTGTGAGTTGGTGTGGCTGAGAGGATTTAGAGAGAACTGTGACTAGCCCAAGGTCACCCACTGGCTTCATGTGTAGGAGCGGGGAAACCAATTCAGTTCACCAAATTAGAGTCTACCAGTCATGTGGAGGAGTGGGGAATAAAACCCCATTCTCCAGATAAGAATCTGCTGTTCTTAACCACTACATCGTGCTGGCCCTCTAAAAGGCAATGTCAGCAGAAGGCCTCAGCAGCTATGCCCTGTTGTGTAGTGGTTAAGAGCGGTGCGCTCTAATCTGGAGAACCGGGTTCGATTCCTCACTCCTCTACATGAGCAGCGGACTCTTATCTGGTGAACTGGATTAGTCTCACTGCTCCTATACATGAAGCCTGCGGGGTGACCTTAAGCTAGTCGCAGTCCTCACAAAACTCTCTCAGGCCCACTTACCTTCTTCTTCTCTTTCAAACCAGCCTTTGCTAATGGCCTGGATGGCACCAGTGGGCCTTGCCGCTTCTCCTAGAGATTCTACTCCCCACTCAGCTCCCAGCATTAAATTGCCAACATCCCAACAAACCACAGAAGTGTTATTTCTGCCTTCACGCTTTCCTCGTGAAGAAAAACACCTCAGTCCATGGTACCAAATAGGGACATGACTTCATTTTCCTTCCCACAGGGCAGAGGTGTCATCTATCTGGTGCACAGTTGCTTTCACACTAGGAAAAGTGTCAAAAGATTGATTGATTGAAAACACAAAGAAAAAAAACATCTTCAAAGAAGATGTCTTGGAGCTCTTTATTGTGCCTTTTAAGGACAAGAAGCGGCCCGTGCCCAAGGAAGGGCTGCAGGAAGTGTGGAACTCGCTACCAAATGTATGCGTTAAGAAGACAGCAGTAAGATTTGCAACAAGAATAGTAATTTACAGCCTCTGCAGTTCTTCTCCTACCCATAAGAATTTTTAATCATTGCATATCTATAGATTTACATAAGCAATCAGGCTTAGAGTGAAGCCTCTAAAATCATAATTCTAAAATTCTGTATCATAACTTATGTACGTGACAAATAAAATTGGGTCTCTCTCTCTCATATAGAGGAATGTGTGTGTGTGTGTGTGTGCACACTTATCTAGAAAGGTGTATATATAGATATACACACAGGCTCTGACCTGGACAGCCCAGGCTAGCTAGATCTTATCAGCTCTTGGAAGCTAAGCAGGGTTGACCCAGGTTAGTCCATGGATGGGGGACCATCAAAGAATGCCAGGGTCTCTACACAGAGGCAAGCAATAGCAAACTATCGCTGAACATCTCTTGACTTGAAAGGTCAACTTCGAGGCAGATATAAATGCATGTGTGGTCCCACATATACATGCAGGTAGATATCTATACCCAAACATGCACCTGTCTGGGATCCCAAGGAACTTCTCACATGGGAAAAGAAAGCCTATCTCCCCATTGGCCCCTGCTTCCTCTCCTGTTGTGCAGACCTTCACCATCCCATCCTCGCTTTTGGGGAGGAGCTGGGCTCAGTGACCAACCATCCGATTTGCATGCACAAGGACCCAGATTCAATCCTCAGCATCTGCAGTTGAAAGGGCCAGGTAACAGGTGTGTGAAAGATCTACCTGGGCCCCTGGAGAGCTACTTCCAGGCAAACTAGACAGCTATGAACTTGACGGACCAGTGGTCTGACTCAGGAAAAGGACATTTATGTGCATTCCCACCCAATCCTCCCACTGCCAGTGCTGTTCCTTTTCTCTGTGTCCTTGCTTTCTTCTGCCAGAGGCGTAGCTCCAAGGGGGTGGGGGTTACACACTGGGCAAATGCCCCTGTGGGGGGCATGGCGGGGGCGTGGTGTGGTGTGGCGTTTCAGGGCAGGGGCATTCCGGGGCGGGGCGGAGGACGCACCGGTGCACCAGGTGTTTCCCCCCTTGCTACGCCTCTGTCTGCCATCTTACTCCTTCCCTCCAGCCCTCCCCCAGCTGCTCCCTTTCCCCATTCCACCACCACTGCTGACACTTCAGCAATGTTAGATGAGATTACTAGACAGGCCCAAATAGTGGCTGTGATCTTGCAGTGCTACGTCTTAATAGCATGTTGCACAAGACTGCCTAGACATCACGCAACAACTGACATCTCTCCCCCGCCCTTTCAAATTTTCATGACTGTTGGAAATTCCCCCTATCCCTGGGTGGCCCATTCCTCAATCTATACCTAGTGGAGGACATATTGTACATTAATGTTTGATATATGTAATTTGATAGTTGACAGCTTCCAAATTCCTTCAGTTCCTGGTGTGACCAGCTTATGGAGCATAAGACAGGGCTATGGATACAGGAGTATGTTTGAATCTCACCTGGAAGGAGCACGCACGTGGGGACATGAGCAGGCAGAGGGGTGTTTCATGTATCATGGCATCAGGCCCGGGAAAATGCAGAAGTGATCTCAGGTCTCTCTAGGGACTGCCAGACATTCTACAGTTTTCCCCGGAAGTGACGTCACTCTGTGTATGACACTGGCATTAAAAATTTATCCCCCTGCGGCTCTGTTTGGTCAACACTGGGTTCTGTTTGGGCAACACTGTTTGGGCAACACTGGGTTCTGGTGGAAAGCCTCACACCATAGCAAGAGACCTAGAGACCCTTGTCGTATCAGCTGGAGTCATTACAGGCAACATGCAATTTCAGCCCCCACCACAGTCATATTCTTTGACTGCAACTCTTTGCTTTCTTCCATAAAGGAGGAGTCCATCCTGGGGGAGGAAGCACAATGTTGGGCAAAACATGTCAGCTACACACCATGGATTGGGCCGACTCTCAAAACACAGGGACCCCTCTGCAGCACCATCCACAGGTAGCCTATCATAATGGTACAGATCTTATTGGTCCAGGACATCACCGCTGAGTTTGATGCCTGAAAATCTTCATGTGAATGGGAAAGTATGAATGTATGCAGTGACCTCATACAGAGTCAAACCTTTGGTCCATCCAGCTCATTGATGACTATTCTGACTATTCTCTCTAGCCTGGGACTCAGGCAGAGAAAAACTTTCCCCAGACTTTCTAGTGTGGTGCACTACATGCAATCCTTCAAGGCTGTTTAAGCGTTTGATGCAGATCACTGGATCGCAACAAACCTTGTAATATTTGTCATAATAACAGAAGACAACATATTTGCCAGGAAATAATTTATGAGGAAGCACTGACAAAAACACTGCAAAAAGGAGGCAGTTAATCCTGATGCTCATCTATAAAACGTTATCATGGAACACGTCAGGATACAGTCCATCCTTTAAGGACTGCAATCAGGACTACCTTTATTTGCATGCAGCTTTTGCTTATGTTGTTACTGAATTGATTCTTTGCACATGTATACTGAGCCCCGTGTGAGGCTACAGAACAGTTCTGTTTGGCTACATGAAATTCAATAACACTGGCTATGGTTTTGCCGATTAAATGATCTCATATTGAAATGGTGCATGGATACAGATGTAGCAGGGTTATAGTTTATGTTTCTGGGCATATATTTGGTCATGCTATTTTTATGATCCCTTTTTTATTGTGATGGCAGTTAGGGTGTCTGACTAGGATCTGGAATTCTCAGGTTCAAATCTCCATGCTGCCACAGAAGGTCACTAGGTACCTTGGGCCTGTCATACACATTCAGTCTAACCCAGAGGCATAGCGACAAGGGGAATGGGGGGTGCGCGTTGCACTGGGCACACACCGAGTGGGGGGAGGGGTAGCAAAATTTCCAGGTTTGTTTTTTGTATTGTTTGTGTTTTTCAGTTTTTGGCCTGCAGGGGGTGCCATTTTTAGGCTAGCAGCACCAAAATTTCAGGGAGTTTTCGGGGGACTCTCCTGATGATACCATCCAAGTTAGGTGAGGTTTGGTTCAGGGGGATCCAAAGTTATGGACTCCCAAAGGGGTGTCCCCATCCCCCATTGTTTCCAATGGAAGCTAATAGGAGATGGGGGCTACACCTTTGAGAGTCCATATCTTTGGACCCCCAGAACCAAACTTCACCAAACCTGTCTGGTATCATCAGGATAGTCTCCTAAAGATACCCTAAAATTTTGATGCTGCTAGCCTAAAAACCCCAAGCAGGCCAAAAGTTGAACAAAACACTAAAAAATACAAACACAAAAGAACATGGGGGAGAGGGGCAGCAAAACTCAGATTTTGCACCATTTTCCCTAGCTACGCCTCTGGTCTAACCTACCTTGCAAGGCTGTGACAAGGATAAAATAGCGGAAGAATGAAACACGTTGTCCTGAGCTCTTTGGGGAAAAGGTGGGATAATCGTGTACAACCCAGATAAATCCTTGAGACCTTCTATCTGGAGATGCCGGGGACCTTATTCTTCTGGTCACCAATGCTCCTTGCCCATACAAGCAGGTTGGAAAGTGAAATGTGACAGTGGCAAGAAAGAGGACAGCCGGGGACTCTTCTGAGGCCTTGTAGATTCAGCGCTCACCCAAAGATGCCTATTGCTGTTGCCAGCCCAGCACAAAGATTACTATAAATGGAAAAGGCAGGTTGAATTAAATGCACATTAAGATGTATGCCCTACGCATTAGCTCTGAGTAGCTGACATTTATTATGCTGCCTCCACAGTCTAATTGTGGCAGACAGGGAGAGAGGGAAGAGGCAGCAGGCATTCAGGCAAACAAAGCAGCCAGAGAATCAGATGAAGGGGAGAAGAGGCAAGGATGGATTGGGTGGGGATATACCCATGGGGTGGGGTGAAAAGTGTATTTCAATGCGATCCTAAGCAGAGTCACATGCTTCTGAGCCCACTGGTTTCAATAGAATGAGATGGATTTAGCTTTGCATCTGACTGCATTGACAAGCAACTTTGTCCCAGTCACAACAGCACATCCCGCTCATTACACAAGGGCACCCCAGTCTACATTTGCATAAACATTTTAACCATTTAGTGAACATAAGAACATAAGATCAAGCCTGCTGGATCAGACCAGAGTCCATCTAGTCCAGCACTCTGCTACTCGCAGTGGCCCACCAGGTGCCTTTGGGAGCTCACATGCAGGATGTGAAAGCAATGGCCTGCTGCTGCCGCTGCTGCTGCTCCCAAGCACCTGGTCTGCTAAGGCATTTGCAACCTCAGATCAAGGAGGATCAAGATTAAGAACATAAGAACATAAGAACAAGCCAGCTGGATCAGACCAAAGTCCATCTAGTCCAGCTCTCTGCTACTCGCAGTGGCCCACCAGGTGCCTTTGGGAGCTCACATGTAGGATGTGAACGCAATGGCCTTCTGCGGCTGTTGCTCCCGATCACCTGGTCTGTTAAGGCATTTGCAACCTCAGATCAAGGAGGATCAAGATTGGTAGCCATAGATCGACTTCTCCTCCATAAATCTGTCCAAGCCCCTTTTAAAGCCATCCAGGTTAGTGGCCATCACCACCTCCTGTGGCAGCATATTCCAAACACCAATCACGTGTTGCGTGAAGAAGTGTTTCCTTTTATTAGTCCTAATTCTTCCCCCAGCATTTTCAATGTCTGCCCCCTGGTTCTAGTATTGTGAGAAAGAATTAGTGAACTAACATAGGGTTGTCAGGTCCACACTGTCCACTGGCAGGGATTTGGGGGGAGGAAGAGGTAGGGTTGCCAGATCCAGGTTGGGAAACTCCTGGAGATTTGGGGGGGATGGAGCCTGGACCTCAGTGGGGATCAATGCCAAACAGTCCAGCCTCCAAAGCATCCATTTCTCCAGGGGAACCAACTGCTGCAGTCTAGAGATAAACTGTCATTCCAGGGGATGCCCAGGTCCCACCTGGAGGCTAGTGAACAACTGCTCAGACCTCGTTGGGTCAGGCTAGCCCAGTCTCAGAAGGTCACCAGGGTCAGCCCTGGCTAGTATATGGATGGGAGACCACTAGCAAAGTCCAGGGTTGCTATAGAAAGGCAGGCAATGGTAAATCACCTCTCAATGAGTCTTGTCTTGAAAACAATATGGGGTCAACCATGAATCAGCTACAACTGGACTGCACTTCCACCAATAAATAACTAGGAAAATAACAAATCAACCTGTTTATTGTAGCAAAGCTTGGTTTAGGCATAACACACATACAAAAAAAACCCTGGTTTATTTTAACTACAGTTACTCAATGAAACCAGGATTCGGTTCACAGCCCCATCATTCAAATCTTGGTTTGGGTTGAGAAACCCACTGCTTTCTCTCAGAAGCTTCTAAACGACCCACTGGCGAACAGGGAAGGATTAAACCAGGATGTCTTATACTTATGCAAAGCCATAACAACTGGTTGATAAACCTACTTCAGATCTTGAGTTCAGATTCTGTTTTAACAGACCCTACCTAACCCTACCTTGGGAGCAGCAGTGGCATAGTGGTTAAGAGCAGGAGTACTCTAATCTGGAGGAACCGGGTTTGATTCCCCGCTCTGCCGCCTGAACTGTGGAGGCTCATCTGGGGAATTCAGATTAGCCTGTGCACTCCCACACACGCCAGCTGGGTGACCTTGAGCAAGTCACAGTTCTTCTGAGCTCTCTCAGCCCCACCTACCTCACAGGGTGTTTGTTGTGACGGGGGAAGGGCAAGGAGTTTGTAAGCCCCTTGGAGTCTCCTACAGGAGAGAAAGGGAGGTATAAATCAAACTCTTCTTCTTTTTCTTCTTCTTCTTCTAACCACAGATAATAGAATAGTGACCTATACTGAGATAATAACATCAACAATCGTTATTTTAATTAATCCTTGGTTTCACAGAACAGAGCCAACGATAACCAGGAGACAGATCCAAAGATAACACGGCGGAATACCTTCTCCATTTCTTACATTGCTGTCATGGGGTCTTCATTGACAATACAGCCAAGGATAAGAGTGGTAAACGTTTTCCGAATGCCAGGATACCCAACTGACCACCATCCCTCAAGAGGAGAGTGCTGTCTATTCATTGAGACAAGGACCACCTCTTTTACTTCATGGGATCTGACATGAACACAGCCTGAAATGCTGTAGCTAGAGGCCATGACATGTAGTTAGACACACACTGTTGCATCTATGTGGCTTTTGTGAAAACCTGACACAGTTGCTTCACTTTAGAACCATACTGAAATCAGACCCTATCATTTAAGTATCTACTCTGCTGGAAACAGACAGCTGTGTGAAGCAGGGGAATAATCGTATCTGACGATCTATTTTATTGGATGGCCAAGTGATTGTTATGGAGATGAAGTAGATGAACCGCTGCAGTGTAGTGGTTAGCATGTCAGACTGGGACCTGTAAGACATGGCCAGTAAGCCACTGAGAGGCTCTTGGATAGTTACCTTCCCCCCAGCCTAAACTTCCTCAAAGAATTGCTATGAAGATACAATGGGGCATGGGAGCAACCCAGAGCTCTTTTAAGGAAGGGTGAGATACAAGAAAGCCAAAGAGTTCGTTATACCCCTCTGTTCTGCACAGTAAAGAGTCTCAAAGTGGCTTACAAACTCCTTCCTTTCCTTTCCCCACAACAGGTACTTTGTGAGGCAGGTGGTCCTGACAGAGTTCTGAGAGAACTGTGACTGGCCCAAGGTCATCCAGAAAGCTTCATGTAGAGGAGTGGGGGGTTGAACCTGTTTCACCGGATTAGAGTCTGCTGCTCATATAGAGGAGTGGGAAATCAAACACGGTTCTTCAGATTAGAATCTATCATTCTTAACCACTGCACTACACTGGCAAGATAGATTTTTCTACCTCCCATGAATCATTGGGAGGAAGTGCCGATGGTTAGATATTTATTGCACGGATTTCTACCTTTCAAGTATAAAATTTTTAAAATTGGCTTTCCATAATGTAAATATCATTCCGGGCCAAATGGAACAAAGATAGCTCACAAAGATTCTTGCCTTTCCTTGATGCTTAGTTTCAATAAAAATGCTTGCTTCAGCCAAAGTATCTAGAATCCAAGAGGTCACCAAACACGAGCCCTGCTTAGTGAAAGTGAAATAATTAAATAGCTCATGTCTTTCTCATGTCAATTAAGTCTAATTTAATTTTCCTCCGTGTCACCCCATCGTTGCAGAGAAATATGTAAAAAATGGCAACCTACGTCTAAAATGGAACATATACATAGGTTAATGTTTCATGTAGCCCCGTACTACTGAACAAAAACCCGTCACAATTATGCCACCTCTGCTGGTGACCAAACAAAATGCCACAAAACAGTGTGCACACATTCAAGTTCTCCAGAACGCTTCACAGGGCGGAATGTTAAAAGCAAAAGAGGAGGAAAACATTGTCTGCATCCCACAGAATGTCTGTAGGTTGCTTCTCTGACGTCAGCTGGGCATGCAGTGTGGCTAGCTGGTATCAGAATTACCCCCTTCTCCCTGGCTTGCCACGAAGAGGAAACAAAAAAATGGAAGTATCCCATTAAAAAATATAAAAACCAGCAGTTGGATGAAATGCCCCTAACACCAGAAATGCACATCTCCTCTGAGAAGGAAGAGAGAGCAAGGAAAGAATGTGGTAGGCCTTGTATCAACAGTGCTATTTTGTTTTTAGTTGGATTCTACCTTTGATCCTATAACTAGAGATGCCGGGGACTGAAGCTAGCAATGCAAGTGCTCTGCCACTGAACCACAGACACCCTCCCAAAGTTTATTTGCTAGAGGATTTTGTTTGTCGTGATTTATCTGACTATCAAGATCAGTTGTTAAGGATCCCTAAACACTTTATGCCCCTTTTTTAACCATGCCGTTTATAAACAAGGAGGAAGGGGGTCCCTGTTTCTCTTTAGGAACATTTAAGATATTGTGTATATCTGTGTATTGTTCCTGGAGCATCCCAAGTCTTGAAGAAACATTCAGAGACAATGCAAGCAGGAAAAGGGGGAAGGAAGTATGAAAGCGATCCCAGTTACTAACAGTTTGGTTTCACAGCCAAGTATGATTCCATCAGTGGCGTGAAAGGAGGTGTGTGGTTAAACAACTCAATTGAATTGTCTCCAAACAAATCTCTTTGGAATACCTGGTGTTGTGCACTAAGATCTATGCTGCCGATATTGAAAACATTGTTCATTTCATCAGCATGTGCTAAAGACCCTAATGGGTATAACATTGTGTTGCAGGCCATTTGCATTGCAAAAATTGCAACAAGCAATGCCACCTCTTTGGCTGCCCAACTTGGGAAAAGGTTTTGCTCATACATACTGTAGCAACAAGGAGCAGAGAGCAGATGGAGAACAGACAGTTCCGCATCTGTTGCCATGCCAAGAAACATCCCAAGTCACCGGGAAAGGGAAGAATTCTGCTCTTAGCAAATGCAGAAATGGACACTGAGCAGACTGAGACATACAAGGACACAGGATAACTCTTGGCTAATATTCGTTGCTCTCAACTTCCACTATGAGGACACTTGAACTACATGAAGCTGCTTCATACTGGACCAGGCCATCGGTTCTATCTAGGTCAGGGGTCTGCAACCTGCGGTTCTGCAGATGTTCGTGGACTACAATTCCCATCAGCCCCTGCCAGAATGGCCAATTGGTCATGCTGGCAGGGGCTGATGGGATTTGTAGTCCAAACACAAAAGAACAATATGGCCAATTGGCCATGCTGGCAGGGGCTGATGGGATTTGTAGTCCATGACCATCTGGAGAGCTGCAGGTTGCAGACCCATGATCTAGGTCATTGTTGTCTATTCTAATAAGAGTGGCTTCCTCAGGGCCTCAGGTAGGGATCTCTTATATCACCTACTATGTGATCCTTTCAACTGGGCATGCCGGGGATCAAACATAGGACCTTCTGTATGGTAAGCAGATGCTTTACCACTGAACCACAACACAACCCTTCTGTGAGGCAACAGCAGAAACACAGTTAAATTGACAGGGTATTTCAGAGGAGGAGAAGGATAAGGAGAAGAGTTGGTTTTTATACCCTGCTTTTTCTCTACCTTCAACAAATCTCAAAGTGGCTTACAATCACCTTCCACCTCCCACAACAGACACCTTGTACAGCAGGTGGGGCTGAGAGAGTTCAGAGGGAACTGTGACTAGTCCAGGGTCACCCAGCAGGCTTCATGTGGAGGAGCAGGGAAACAAATCCAATTGTCCAGATTAGTGTCTGCCACTTCTTAAACACTACACCACATTGGCTCTCCATGCTTTGTTAAAGAAGCAACATTTTCAGAGACGCTTTAAAATCCAGTGCAGCTACCTGGTAGAGTTCAGACTAGGAGAGGGGAGGTCTGGGGTTCATAGCCTCACTCTGCCATGAAAGACCACTGGAGGACCTTGGACTTGTCCATCACTCTCTACCACTGAAGTGTTTTGAGAACAGACTGGGGAGACCCTGAGCTCCTGAAAGGAAGGATATCTTTTTAAAATGTATACCCCATTTTCCTTTTCAGTGGAACCTTAGCCATCCCAGAATAACTCAATAAGGCAAGTTAGTTCCCATGGCAAAGTGGGGATTCAAATCTGCATCTCCCAGATTCTAGTCTGATGCTTTAACCCATCCATGATAGGCTGAAAAGAGAGGAGGAAGTGTGTTGATAACAGAACTGGGCATGCTGTGTCAATTGTGGCAAAAGGCATCTAATGTTGGGAAGAGATAAAGGGGATGACTGGACGATTGTCATATAAAAGGTAACAAGGTTGAGCTTATCTTTCTAATGATTATTTCTTAGGCATCTTGTGACTGGGGGACCCAAGAGGGCCATCGATCATCTCTGGTAAGCATGGAGTATCCATGTGGGTGCATTTTAAATAGAAGTAGTAACTGGATCTATACCGTGCCTCTCTCTCCTGTAAGGAACATAAGAACATAAGAACATAAGAACAAGCCAGCTGGATCAGACCAAAGTCCATCTAGTCCAGCTCTCTGCTACTCGCAGTGGCCCACCAGGTGCCTTTGGGAGCTCACATGTAGGATGTGAACGCAATGGCCTTCTGCGGCTGTTGCTCCCGATCACCTGGTCTGTTAAGGCATTTGCAATCTCAGATCAAAGAGGATCAAGATTGGTAGCCATAAATTGACTTCTCCTCCACAAATCTGTCCAAGCCCCTTTTAAAGCTATCCAGGTTAGTGGCCATCACCACCTCCTGTGGCAGCATATTCCAAACACCAATCACACGTTGCGTGAAGAAGTGTTTCCTTTTATTAGTCCTAATTCTTCCCCCCAGCATTTTCAATGAATGCCCCCTGGTTCTAGTATTGTGAGAAAGAGAGAAAAATTTCTCTCTGTCAACATTTTCTACCCCATGCATAATTTTGTAGACTTCAATCATATCCCCCCTCAGCCGCCTCCTCTCCAAACTAAAGAGTCCCAAACGCTGCAGCCTCTCCTCATAGGGAAGGTGCTCCAGTCCCTCAATCATCCTTGTTGCCCTTCTCTGCACTTTTTCTATCTCCTCAATATCCTTTTTGAGATGCGGCGACCAGAACTGGACACAGTACTCCAAGTGCGGTCGCACCACTGCTTTATATAAGGGCATGACAATCTTTGCAGTTTTATTATCAATTCCCTTTCTAATGATCCCCAGCATAGAGTTTGCCTTTTTCACAGCTGCCATGCATTGAGTTGACATTCCCATGGAACTATCAACTAAGACGCCTAAATCCCTTTCCTGGTCTGTGACTGATAGCACTGACCCCTGTAGCGTGTATGTGAAGTTTGGATTTTTTGCCCCTATGTGCATCACTTTACATTTTGCTACATTGAACTGCATTTGCCATTTCTGAGCCCACTCACCTAATTTATCAAGGTCCGCTTGGAGCTCTTCGCAATCCTTTGTGGTTCTCACCACCCTACATAATTTGGTATCATCTGCAAACTTGGCCACCACGCTACCCACCCCTACTTCCAGGTCATTTATGAATAGGTTAAAGAGCACTGGTCCCAAAACGGATCCTTGGGGGACACCACTCCTGACATCTCTCCATTGTGAGAACTTCCCATTTACACCCACTCTTTGTTTCCTGTTTCTCAACCAGTTTTTAATCCATAGGAGGACTTCCCCTCTTATTCCTTCATTGCTGAGTTTTCTCAACAGTCTCTGGTGAGGAACTTTGTCAAAAGCCTTTTGGAAATCCAAGTAGACAATGTCCACCGGTTCACCCCTGTCCACATGCCTGTTTACACCCTCAAAGAACTCTAGTAAGTTTGTAAGACAGGATTTGCCTCTGCAAAAGCCATGCTGACTCTTTCTCAGCAGGTCTTGCTTTTCTACATGTTTTATAATTTTATCTTTAATGATAGATTCTACTAATTTACCAGGAACAGATGTCAAACTGACTGGCCTGTAATTTCCCGGGTCCCCCCTAGATCCTTTCTTAAAGATTGGTGTGACATTGGCCATCTTCCAGTCTTCAGGGATGGAGCCTGATTTCAGGGATAAGTTGCATATTAAAGTGAGAAGATCAGCAATGTCATGCTTGAGCTCTTTAAGAACTCTTGGGTGAATGCAATCTGGGCCAGGGGATTTGGTAACATTTAGTTTATCAATGGCTGCCAGAACTTCTTCCTTGTCTACCACTATCTTCGCTAGTTCCTCGGATTCGCCTCCTAAGAAGCTTGGTTCAGGTGCAGGAATGTTCCTCACCTCCTCTTGGGTGAAGACAGATGCAAAGAATTCATTCAGCTTCTCTGCAATCTCCCTGCCATCTTTTAGCACACCCTTTGTTCCTTTGTCATCTAACGGGCCTACCGCTTCCCTTGCTGGCTTCCTGCTTTTGATGTACTTGAAGAACTGTTTGTTGCTGGTCTTGATGTTCGCAGCCATGCGTTCCTCATAATCCTTTTTTGCCTCCCTTACAGCTAACTTGCTTCTCTTTTGCCACCATTTGTGTTCCCTCTCATATTCTTCATCAGCCAAACTGGACTTCCATTTTCTAAAAGACATTTTCTTTTTTCTGATAATTTCCTCAACCTCTCTTGTTAACCATGGTGGCTTTCTTTTGGACTGGGTGCTGCCTTTTCTAACCTGTGGAACACATTCCAGCTGAGCTTTTATTACTGTGTTTTTAAATAACCTCCAAGCATCCTGGACAGTTTTGACTCTCTTGATTTTCCCTTTCAGCTTCCTGCGCACTATCCCCCTCATCTTTGAGAAATTTCCCTTTCTGAAGGCGAATGTAACTACATTAGTAGTTGCCACTTGTTCGCATGCTGAGATACTGAATCTGACAGCATTGTGGTCGCTGTTCCCTATCGGCTCAACAACACTGACTTCCTGCACCAGGTCCTGGGTCCCACATAGAATTAGATCTAGGATCACCTCTCCCCTGGTTGGTTCCACAACCATCTGCTCTAAGCCACAGTCATTTAGCATATCCAGGAATGCTCTCTCCTTACTATGACCTGAACATGCATTTTTCCAGTTTATATGGGGATAGTTAAAATCACCCATTATCACTACATTTTTGTTTTTGTTGGCCTCTCTAATTTCTTTTTCCATCTCAGAATCCTCTTGTGCACTTTGGTCTGGGGGACGATAATATATTCCTAATATTAAACTGTCCTTCACACCTGGTATTGATATCCACAGTGATTCTGTAGGGGAACCAGCTCCCTTTGCATTGTCTATTTTATGTGATACTATGCTCTCTTTGATGTAAAGGGCAACTCCACCCCCAATGCACCCTGTCCTATCCTTCCTATAGAGCCTGTAGCCTGGTATAACAGCATCCCACTGGTTCTCCTCATTCCACCATGTCTCTGTAATGCCCACTATATCAAAGTCCTCCTTCAAAACTCTGTACTCTAGCTCCCCCATTTTAGGTCGAATGCTTCTACTATTAGCATAGAGACACCTGTATACCCTGTCTCTGTCCTTAACCTGGGATTTATGTGCTTTACCCTCAAGTCTTTTGTAGACACTATCCCTTGTCACATGCACATTGCTATGTTCCTCGCTTGTATGTGGTTGATTTAGAAAAACCTCCCTCTCTGTCTGCATCCCCATAGATACTGTATTCCGAACCGAAGTCACCTCAGCTCCTGTCGGCTTTCCCCCAGTGATCAGTTTAAAAGCTGTTCTGCCACCTTTTTAATGTTGAGCGCCAGCAGCCTGGTTCCTCTTTGGTTAAGATGAAGCCCGTCCCATTTGTACAGGCCTACCTTGTCCCAAAAGGTTCCCCAGTTCCTGACAAATCTGAAACCCTCTGCCTTACACCACCTTCTCATCCACGCATTGAGACCCTGTATCTCCGCTTGCCTAGCTCGCCCTGCGCGTGGAACGGGTAGCATTTCTGAGAATGCCACCTTGGAGGTCCTGGACTTCAACCTGTTTCCTAGCAGCCTAAATTTAGCTTCCAGAACCTCCCGGCTACATTTCCCAATGTCGTTGGTGCCAATATGGACCACAACTGCTGACTCCACCCCAGCACTGTCTAAAAGCCTATCTAGACGAAGCGTGACATCCGCAACCTTCGCACCAGGCAGGCAAGTCACCATGCAGTCATCACGCCTCTCACAAACCCAACTCTCTACATTTCTAATGATCGAATCACCCACTACAAGGAGCCCCCCACCTCCCCGAGGGGTATCCTCAGTGCGAGAGGATAGCTGATCACCAGTTAAGGAAGGGATCCCATCTAAGGGAGCATCTTCCCCCACCTCAGACTGGCACCCTCCATCCCCAAGGCCTTCATTCTCCATGACATCTGAAGAGATGTCACCTTGGGAGTGGGACCCGGCTGTTAGGTCCCTGAAAGCCTCGTCTGTCACCCTCTCTCCCTCTTTCAGCTTCTCCAGGTCTGCCACCTTGGCTTCAAGAGAACGCACACGTTCCTTGAGTGCCAGGAGCTCATTGCAGCGAGGGCACACCCACGACTTCTGTCCTAGTGGCAGATAGTCATACATGTGACACTCAGTGCAAAACACTGGAAAGCCCCCATCCCCCTGCTGGCTTTCTGCCTTCATATCTGATTTGTTTAGATATTTAAATATTAAGCTTTTAGTCACTGCCCCCCTGGAGCTATCTGTACGTACTATCTGTCAAATATATCCTTATTAATTTTTTTTTAAAAAATTAAATTAAAATTGCCGCTGCTTCCAGAGACTGAACTAAAGCCCCACCTTTCAGGACAAAAGCCCCACCTCTTAGGACAAAGAGGAACAAGAGATGAACTCTGTTAACCCCTGTTAAGCCCCACCTTCCAGATTCAGCAGCCTTACAAGGAGAAAAAGAGATAACCCCTGTTAAAATACACTGTTTTAAAAGCTGTGGCTTTGAGAAAAGCCCTCCAAAATGAACACCAGCAGGTCACTCTGCTTTTCCTGGCCAAGTCTCTTCTGCTGCTACTCCTCTCAGCTGCTTCCAGAGACTGAACTAAAGCCCCACCTTTCAGGACAAAAGCCCCACCTCTTAGGACAAAGAGGAACAAGAGATGAACTCTGTTAACCCCTGTTAAGCCCCACCTTCCAGATTCAGCAGCCTTACAAGGAGAAAAAGAGATAACCCCTGTTAAAATACACTGTTTTAAAAGCTGTGGCTTTGAGAAAAGCCCTCCAAAATGAACACCAGCAGGTCACTCTGCTTTTCCTGGCCAAGTCTCTTCTGCTGCTACTCCTCTCAGCTGCTTCCAGAGACTGAACTAAAGCCCCACCTTTCAGGACAAAAGCCCCACCTCTTAGGACAAAGAGGAACAAGAGATGAACTCTGTTAACCCCTGTTAAGCCCCACCTTCCAGATTCAGCAGCCTTACAAGGAGAAAAAGAGATAACCCCTGTTAAAATACACTGTTTTAAAAGCTGTGGCTTTGAGAAAAGCCCTCCAAAATGAACACCAGCAGGTCACTCTGCTTTTCCTGGCCAAGTCTCTTCTGCTGCTACTCCTCTCAGCTGCTTCCAGAGACAGGAGACTCAAGGCAGCTTACAAACTGCTTTCCCTTCCTCTCCCCACAACAGACACCTTGTGAGGTAGATGGGGCTGAGAGTACTGTGACTAGACCAAGGTCACCCAGCAGGAATGGGGAAACAAATCTGGTTCACCAGATAAGAGTCTGCCACTCATGTGGCGGAATGGGGAATCAAACCCGGTTCTCCAGGTTAGAGTCCACTGCTCTTTACCACTGCACCAGGTTGGCTCTCAGGTATCTGCCTGCATAAGGAATGGCCCAGTGGATCAAGCTGAAGGTCCATCTAGACCAGGAGATGATGCTAGTGGAAAAGGCTAATATTCTAGATTGACATGCCAGTTTTATAGAAACCCATACTTAATAAACTGAAAGTCTAGGGATTCTGTTGGACTCAGCCTTTCTTGAGCAAGAACAGTTCAGAGTGGTTGCATTTTGTCATCTATATCCAACCTGTAAATGGTTATCCCTTCTAGACTTGGCTGATCTAGTCATGCTGATTCATACTTCTGTAAAACTCTAGGTTGGGCTAATGGGTCAAGCTTGGTTGTGGAGGAGCAGGGAAGGAGAATCTGCCCTTGAAGGTACTTCCAAAATATCAACTACATGACTTTCTGTCTTTCTGATGAGCATGGGGCGCTTGGTTCATGTCATCAAATTCTAAAGCAATAGCACTGCTTGCCTATTTGCTTTTGGACTTAGTTAAAGTTGCTGATCCTGATCTAACAACCACTTGCCTCTTTCTAACCCACAAACCAGCTTAAGTCCACTATCAGTTGCTTCTGGCTTTGCTTTCTACTCAACAGGTTTTGTCCTTTTTAGTTATACAGTTATTTTTAAGTGGCGGCCCCTACACTACTTTCCACAATACATTGATCTCTGTACTCTGGTGATCAGTTGCAACTGGGTTTGCCAGCTGAAGGTTGGAAGATACCTGGAGATTTTGGAGGTGGAGCCTGAGGAGGGTGGGGTATAATGCCATAGAGTCCACCTTCCAGAGTGACCACATTCTCCAGGTGAACTGATCTCTATTTCCTGAAGAACAGAGGAAATTCTTGGAGACTGGCAATAGTGGTTGTAATTCTGGGAGATTTCCAGACCACCCCTGGAGGCTGGCAACCTGCCTTCATGGATCAAGGAAAGAAAAGTTTGCTTTCCAAAGTGAGGCCTGCTGGAAGGAGCTCTTGAAAGGTACCGACCAGGAACTGCACCAGATCTGATAACCGGAGAGCAATCCATCACGAGCTACCTCAGTGTCTGGGTTCCAAGTCATTCTTGCTTTAATTAACCCGGCCTTCAGAGGAAGAAAACTGAGTATCATCAGCTTTCTATTTAACATCCTCCATGAACAAAATTGCTCGTGGACTCAGCCAGCACCAGAATGATTACAGGATCTTTAGCATGAATTCATCAGCATAAATCATTTTGCAAAAACTCATTTGTCTTAAGTTCTCGCACCGATGTTCTCTTCATTATCTAATTTCAGGGAGGTTTGCAGGCGGTCTTGCAGCCCTTCTGGCATCTAATGTGGAGGGCAGAATGAAGTGGGACTCATTAAGCATACAAAACAAAGAACTCCAGGCAGGTCAGTCTTCACATTATATAACCTGGAAAAGAGTGGCAAAGAAACTCTTTGGACATTTGGTGAATTATTTTAGAGCCTCTTTTCACAAATGAGGAACAAATGCAAGGGTAGAACAGGCTGTGGCTGTCTGAAAAAGGCAAACAGCGGGGGCAGACTGAGAAATTAAGGTGGAGCTAAGCCAAGCTAACTGCTCCCTGCAGTGCTACAAGCCTGACCCTAACAGCAGTTGTAATAAGGGATGATGACTCACTTACTGCTTCCTTCAGCTAGGCTGGCAACCAGTGGGAGTGTGGAGGGGCCAGGAAATGGGGGGAGCCAGGGGTGCGATAGTGTTGCACCACTTCCAAGGGAAACCCAGAAAGGAGGTCAGTCCGTTCTAGGAATCGCTGGAAACTCTCTGGTTTTAGCACAGGATTACAAGCAATCCCTAGTGCTGACTGACATCACTTCCAGGTTTTCTTTGGAAGTAATGCTGTCAAGCCAATGGCTATTTTGCTTCTTCTGCTGGCTGCCAGAGTGGCACCACAAAATGGGAGCTGGGGGCAAGATATCCCCTTCCTCCATCAGGAAATTGGGACCCCCTACGTCCGGCACTGCCACCAACCATACAGGTTTCATCAGGAGGTGGCAACTAGTGACCAGTCATCATTGCCAGTGGAGGATTCACCTAAAGAGGAAGAGCTAGTGGCACTGGGTACCTGTTGCTGTTTGCTATCCTCCAGGCCAACAGCCCACTAGGACTTTTTCTTGTAAGTGAAATCCCTGTCCCTGGTGAGCAGAAGGGGCAATTGCTGGTGTCTCAAGGCTAACAAGAAAGCCCTCTGACAAAGTGGGAAGAAGCTACGATAAACCCTTCAGACCTAAATATGCCAGAGGTCTTCAGGGCCATCACAAATACCTTCCCTGACTTTTCAGTTTTCTGTTTTTTTAACTGAACTTGTATTTATACAAGGAAAAAGCCTGAAGTTAGGCATTCTATCATAAGTTGTTAACTAAGACATAACTTTGCTTCTGCCTTCCAGTTTTCTGGCCGAAAAGTTCTATGGTACCATGCACTTACTATAAAACATTCTATAAATAAGCACCTAGGTTTTTTGTAAATCTCTCTCTCTGGGCCTTTCCCCACTTACCTTAAGCCCCATGCTACTTGAGAGAGTAGCGCAGGGTCCCGGGGCACTCCCCACGACAGGGGCGGCGACAGCGCAACTGCCCCGAAGCTGCCGCTGTCGCGCCCCCTCAGAGAGCGGCATCCCTGGCACTGGAGAAAACGGCGCCTTTTGATGACCCCGCGCAGAGCACAGGGTCGTGGGGACGCCCGGGCGTGCACCAGGGATGCCGCGCACTGAGAGCAGTGCGCGGCACAGGGGGGATCAGGGTGAATGGGGAAACGCCCTCTCTCTCTCTCTCTCTCAGACACACACACACACACACACACAGGTCCTGTTACAGAGAGGATGTCAAAGGCTTCAAGCAATGGATATGCCCTTGACATCCAACAGCAAACAAGTGGAAAATAATTTGGCTGTGGTTTGGTTTATTTGTTTGAGTCATCTGAGCAAAGAACTCCAGAGCATTTTGTCTGCATACAACGCTCCTTGCATTCCTCATTGGTTATGGGGCCACCCTGATGCTCTCCTTCCCAATGGTAAACTGACCATGTACAGGTAGTCTGTACACATAAAGATACAGACTGATTTCTTGCAATCCTTGACACACACACAAAAAGAATATCAGGTGCAGAGGTTCCAAAAACAAGCCTATTACCTCACTACTGAAAAAAGAACTTTTAAAATTCTGTCCTCCAGCTGAACATAGAGAAAGACAGGGAATATCATTTATCAGACCAACCTCAAAAACAAAGAGCAAATTTGCTGTAGTGGTTAGGCTGTCAAACTAGGACAGTGGTGGTGAACCTTTGGCACTCCAGATGTTATGGACTACAATTCCCATCAGCCCCTGCCAGCATAGTCAATTGGCCATGCTGGCAGGGGCTGATGGGAATTGTAGTCCATAACATCTGGAGTGTCAAAGGTTCGCCACCATGGGACTAGGATCTGAGAGATTCAGGTTCAAATCCCCATTTTGCCATGGAAGCTTGTGCGTGCGTCAAGTGCCATCAAATCATAGCTGACTTACGTTAACCACATAGCATTTTGAAGGCAAGAGACATTCAGAGGTGGTTTGCCATTGGCTACCTCTGCATAGCAACCGTGGACTTCCTTGGTGTTCTCCTATTCAAGTACTAATCAAAGCCGACCCTGCCTTGTTTCTGACATCTGATGAATATAAAGCTTGTCTGAGCCATCCAGGTAAAGTGACCTTGCTGAGTGACCTTGGGTCAATTACATGTTCCTGGGCTAACCTACATCACAGGGTTACTGGGAAGATAAAATAGAGAAGAGTAGAATTATGTAATCCATTTGGGGTCCATGTTAGGGAGGAAGGTATACTCTTTTACATGCAAAGCTCAAAGTAGAATTGTAAATTCATTTGCCACATGATGGACCGTCTTTGTTATAGAATGCTGTGCTTGGGTCCCAGTGCCTACCTATCAGAACTAGTGGTGGATGAATGTACAAGTCTACTTTGATCTTTACATGGAATGAATGAATGAGTGAATGAGTGAATGAGTGAATGAGTGAATGAATGAATGAATGAATGAATGAATGAATGAATGAATGAATGAATGAATGAATGAATGAATGAATGAATGAGTGAATGAATGAATGAATGAATGAATGAATGAATGAATGAATGAATGAATGAATGAATGAATGAATGAATGAATGAATGAATGAATGAATGAATGAATGAATGAAAGGTCAGAAAGCAGCAGCCTTCTCCCAGACTGAGACAGTAGGGTCATGCCTCCAGTTCTCAACACAACAGATCTGGGGAGAAGGTCCACAAAGTCCTCTTGAACCTCAGAGGTGCTGAGAACTTCTCCAAAGCACAGCATGATGTTGTCACAATCATGGAGGAGGGCCGTTTGGAATTGCTGATACGATAAGACTGTTATGTTTTTCTAGCATATCTTCAGTTAAGAACGACCTCTATATATTTAAATCAATGCAAGACAGAAGATTTCAGAGTAAATTAATACATCAGACAGCATGTGGAGAAGAGCCTTCAGCAATGTCTAATACCAGAGGGGACCCTCAGGCAGCTATGTCTGGTGTGAGAGAACCGGGGTGTTACAAGCCAGCAAACTCGTTCCTCTTCTCCTCTGTGAAATGTTGGAGGGCATTATGCAATCACACTTAGCAATATTAGTTTGCCAATCCTAACATCTACGACCAGGGTGTTGACACTACCAGAGTCAGATGGATGCTGATTCATTCCCAGGATGTTATTTTTAACAAAAGTGTATACTTTTTTCCCATGAAACACACCCATAAAAGAAAACCCAGAAACAACAATGGCCACCACAAATACATTAACCATGTTTTTCATATTTAATGGGGCATGAGAGATTGAAAAAAACACTATACAAGGATGTCACTTGGTGGATCTAGTTCTGTGGTGGCAAACCTCTGGCACTCCAGATGTTATGGACTACAATTCCCATCAGCCCCTGCCAGCACGGCCAATTGGCCATGCTGGCAGGGGGGTGATGGGAATTGTAGTCCATAACAACTGGAGTGCCAAAGGTTCGCCACCACTGGTCTAGTTTATGGAATAATTCCCCGGTATGATGCTACCACCAAGAAGACCCTGTCTCAGGCAACCACAGGTCTCCAGTGCAATTCTAAGTGGGGGGAGGGAGTAAAAGGGCCCTGGAAGTGGCATCTATGCCAGCACTGGCATGATGCAGAAACATGATGCATGAGTTCTGAGGTAGGTGCCGTGCCAGAACTCCTCCATCCCAGGAGCACACATCAGTACCAGTGAGCCATTCCCGGTCACAGAGCTGACTTCAGTTGGCTTCCTGAGCTCCTTCAACTCAGGAATGCCCTCTTTTGCTGGTGTGCCCTTATGCCAGCAAAAAGGGTGGCGCAGCCCATTGGGCTGTGTGGAGACTTTTGCTGGGCGTGGTGCTGCAAAATTCTGCGGAGTCAGCAAGGCTATGCCTTGCTTGGCCTCCACACACCTACCCCCTTCCCCAGGACTGGGCACGGCTACCCATTCAAGTCAGAAAACTGCCAAATTCAAGTCAGGAAATTCTTAGTATTTGGAAAGTTTGATGAAGCCACAGAGGCTATGTCTTGAAGCTGCCATTTTCTCCAGCGGAACTGATATCTGGAGGTCAGTTGTAATTCCAGGAGATCTCCAGGCCTCACCCGGAGGTTGGCAAGCCTACATGGTGCCCAAAGCAACATCCCTTTGGTTCATCCTCAAAAATGGGGAAGTCTGAAAGGAAAATATGTTTCCTCCCTCTGGCTATTGTCCTGGCAGTTTGTTTGTTACCTTACCTATGAAAATGTCAGTTGCTGATTCTCAGGAAGCCTACAATGACGCAACCCACATCTAAACACAAAAGGTTAGACGTCCGAGCCCAAATCAGTGCACCACGGGAATCAGAGGAGCCTGGTGTAGCCGTGGAGCAGACATATCCATCTTGACCTTCTTGAGGTCTCTCTCTGCCCAACGAAAGAAGCAGCAGCTCTTGGGAAGGAAACAAAGAACTGAACTCCAGGTAGAGACCACGGCTTGTAAATCCTCTCCATTCTTACCCAAGCAAAACCGGTAAGGAATGACAGCAAACTGCTCCTTCGTCCATTTTCCAGAGGACAAACATTCAAGAGGATCACCATCATTTTCTTACAGAAAGGAATCCTGGCCTCTAAACTTTGGTACAGGCTAGCCTACGAAGTCTGGCTGCAGTAGAGTGACCCTGGAGGGTACAGCCCCAGAGGTATTGCCTGCCTCCCACCATATACCTGCAGTGGGTAGGACATTGATGAAAATACCCCTGGTACAGATGGAAATGCCCATCACATCTACATGCATGCATATTCCAGACCTAAACCTAGAATTCCCTGACCTGGATGGCCCAGGTGAGCCTGATCTCATGAGATCTTGGAAGCTAAAGCAGGAACAGCCCTGGTTGATATTTGTATGGGAGACCACCAAGGAAGTTCAGGGCTGCTACACAGAAGCAGGCAATGATAAACATCCTCTGTTGTCTTTTGCCTCGATAACCCTGTGCGGTTGCCATAAGTTGGCTATGACTTGACAACACTTTTCACTACCACCAAGGCTAAAAGAGAAGTAGCATAACATATGGACTAGTGTCCTGGACACCAAATCTGGATTCAAATTCTGCTGACCCAGTTGCCAGGCTACAGCAGAGAGGGCAGCTTGCAAATCCCATTGGAGCACATGAAAGTCATCGGCCCATTTCACAGCACTGAAATTGCTTTTCTCTTGCACTGTTGACATCCAAATCCACCCAGTAATTAAATGGGCAATCAGTTACGCAAGACAGGAGTTAGAACAATAAGGCTTCCTCATCTCTCTTGTGCACCTGTTTACAAAAAGACAGGCTGTAGCATCCTCTGCATGCTCAGCCTGTTATCTGGTACAGAGAGAGGGGGGGCTTATTTAGGGTCTTTTTAAGATGGCAAACTCCATCCCTTAAGCTCCTGCTGCCTCCTTGTTTAGTTATGTGTGATTTACACTTCTGGCAAACATGACAGATGACTCTGCAGCCAATTTGCAAGAGGGTTTGACAAACACCACAAAGGATGATACAGTGATGCAATTTATGTCCCTGTTTGTGCCACTGTTTACTTAACTCATGGATGACCAAACAGTGGTGCGAGTACCACAATTGGCCCAAAGACAGCAGGCACCTGTGGCAAGATGGGACAGAAGCCAAGAAAACCACAGACCTTCCTTTTCTAGGCTTTGCCAGCAATAATGCTGAGCGTCAATACGGCCCTTCCCAGCGTTCAAAGCCCTTTTCACATCCATTATCTTGCCATCTCAACAACAACCCTGAAAGGTAGGTGAATATTCTCCTGTTGCAGATGTTAGGATGGAAAAGACGGACAGACAAGCTTCCCTCAGGAATGTATGGCAGAGGTAAATTTTAAACTGGGTCCTTCTCCATTCATAGCTCAATTTCTTAGCAGCTACCCCTGCAGCACCCCTTAGCTGCAGCAACCCCTGATAAACAAACACTGGTTCGAATTAGGCATTTAAAAGAGCCATTTATACATTAGAAGAAAAACTTGTCAAGATAGGCTGAAATCCTGAATTGCCGCCGAATTGGTATAAACGCAATATCATCAAGGAGTGACATTTTCACTTTTGGACAAGAGAAGGGAAGTTTTCACTGACTCCCCAGTTAACACAGATCTCAGGCATTATGTGCTAAGAAAGATTTTTCTCTCCTGGGACCCTGCAGAACTGCTGCCAGGCAGAGAAGGCAGCACCCAGAGAGACAGAGCCAGCGTAGGGTTGCCACCTACTGACCACAAGCGAGGAATGGGGGGACGATTGACAGAACCAGGGGAGGAAACTCCTGGAGGTCTGGGGAGGGGCAACAGGGACCTCAGTGGGGCTCAATTCCACAGAGTCCATCCTCCAAAGCATCCATTTTCTCCAGCCAGCATGGTGTCGTAGTTAAGAGCAGGTGGGTTCTAATCTGGAGAAACAGGTTTGATTCCCCACTCATCCACCTGAGTGGCAGAGGCCTATCTGGTGAACCAGATGTGTTTCCGCACTCCTACATTCCTGCTGGGTGACGTTGGGTTCTCTCCAAACTCTCTCAGCCCCCCCCCCCCTCACAAGGTGCCTATTGTGGGGGAGGAAGGGAAAGGAGCTTGTAAGCCACCTTGAGTCTCCTTACAGGAAAGAAAGGTGGGATATAAATTAAGGTGACCAGATGTCCCACTTTTGGCGGGACAGTCCCGCCTTAAACCAATCTGTCCCGCGTCCTGCGGGATTTTTTAACTGTCCCAATTTTGCCTTCTGGGGCGCTCCCGTTTCCCGCCCTGTCTCAGGGTGGGAAACCGGAGGCTACCAAAAGGCCGAATCTTGCTCTAATGGCTCAGCAGTGCATGCTGGCATGCGCGCGCCCCGTCCCAGTTTAAAAAGGTGACAATCTGGTCACCTTAGTATAAATCCAAACTCTTCCTCCTCCTCTTCCTCCTCCAGGGAAACTGATCTTTGTAGTTTAGAGATCAGCTGTAATTTTGGGGGGTCCCCATGTCCCACCTGGAGCCTCCCCCTGAGCAAGGGTTTGATTCAGCACAAAGAAGCTTCATTTGTTAACATGCAGGTCAGGTACAAGCACCGACACCCAATCTACAGGCTAACGTCTCCACAGATCTTTAGCTCTACTTCACGCTCTACGCCATTTCAACTCCACTTACTATCATCAGAGGAACGGGGAAAGGGTGGGGGGGATCTTTTCTGAGCCCACGGTTCACATCCTTGCAATAATAATACTCCCCCACTAATTTCCCATCTGAGCTTAAAGCTAACAAGGTTCCTTGTTGCTGGAACGGTTCCGCAATGAATGACTGTCTCCAAATTTCATTCAGACAGCACACCAGAATAATCCTGGAGTAGCGGGGCCGTATTATTAGCTTGAAATTCCATTAGCAGGTATTGTTAACTTACATTAGTGGCAAATCACCAAGCTGAACCGATCGAGAACAGACTGTGCTGCAGAGAGGGAACCACATCGCTCCTTGGATAAACAGAGCATTAAAACAGTCAGGTCAGTACCTAGTAATCATCCCACACTCATCATTTTGATGGGCAGGATAAAATTGAGTTGTCGCATTTCCAGATTCATACCAAGTTCTCGTTGATGCGAGTTCATAAATATGAAGCTAAACAGCACCTTCTATGGCATTCGGGATACTTTTTTTTTCATAATTCATAGGAATTTTAGAGGAGAGAGATGAATGGCTCCAGATAGCAGCCGGTCCTGCATGAACAAAGACCTATACTCACTCTGCCAAATGCACGGTTTTCCTGCAACAAATCAAATAATCACATCTGCAGTCATCTCTGCTAATGATTCCCCATCCCGGTTCTGCTATTTTATCTCGCCAGCGTTATTCATTTCTGAACAGTTCTTCTAGAGCTCCAGCCTGCTAAGTCCAGGTTGCAATTTGTATAGTTCTGGCCTGCTCCCATATTAGCCTGCCTTGTATGATCTGTATTTCTAGGGTTGCCAACCTCCAGGCAAACCTGGAAACCAGCCACTTTGCACCCAGTTGCTAGCAGTACAAATGTACTGAATACTCTCTGCAATAAACAAACCTTATTCTTGTCCTGAAGATGTTAAGCTAGACCTGACCTCGATGCCTTCTTGGCCTGAAGATGTTAAGCTAGACCTGACCTCGATGCCTTCTTGGCCTGAAGATGTTAAGCTAGACCTGACCTCGATGCCTTCTTGGCCTGAAGATGTTAAGCTAGACCTGACCTCGATGCCTTCTTGGCCTGAAGATGTTAGGCTAGACCTGACCTCGATGCCTTCTTGGCCTGAAGATGTTAGGCTAGACCTGACCTCGATGCCTTATTGCCCTGAAGATGTTAGGCTAGACCTGACCTCGTTGCCTTATTGCCCTAAAGATGTTAGGCTAGACCTGACCTTGATGCCTTCTTGGCTTGAAGATGTTAAACTAGGTCTGATCTCAGTGCCTCAACGAGGTCAGGTCTAGCCTAACATCTTCAGGACAAGAAGGCATTGAGATCAGATCTTAAGCAGATGACTGACTGGTCTGAAGCAACAAAACTATGTATTTGAACATGGACTAAATGGTCCATTCCACAGCCTAAATAAGATGTCCTGGGGACACTAAAAAAGACATCCTGAGAAGGCACTCCACACGGTTTTCTTCCCGAGACATCCTCAGTATGCCTTAATTTAGCTCAGGCATGTATTTTGGAGAATCGTTCAAAGTGCACCTTTCCCCCCTAAGATGCCTGTAAGATGCCTCATGCCTGGCTTTGCAGGATGCAGAGCTCAGGTGGTATCTTATGTTTCCCACCAAACCATTTTGCTCTCTAGTCAGTTTCACCTTCAGCTTGCGCCCAACAGAGGTGTGATCCTATGCAGATTTATGCCAGTCTAAGTCCCCTGAAATGAATGAGTTTAGACCAGAATAACTCTCTTCAGGATTACACTATAAAATCAACATTCCCACTCTTCTGACTTGTCTATCTTTCTAAAAAAGAAAATGTGTATGTATTCACACATCCTTCAGTACCTCTCCTTTCTGACCTGCTGTACAACTTCACTACAGCAGCAACAACACATTCTGAGAAGACAGATGCCCAGTCTTAATAGACTTTGGCATACTTTAGCAATCTGCCAAAACATTGGCAGGTTTTTGCAACATACCTTATGTTGTTGTAGCTTCAGCTAAAACAACTAATAAATTTGACCTGACTTGCAACATACCATAAAAGTCTTCAGGGAACGGTCCGAGATCACTTTAAGTCACTTCTGTTCAAGGTCAATCTAGATTTTCCATGATGCCGGTGGAACTGAATGCCTCGTCAGCGCGTAGAAGGTGCCCAATAATTCCCCCGTGTCATCGGTTATGCATTGTGCAGGAGGACAGAGAACAGCTGGCCAGATCTCTTAAAGCAGCCTGGAGCATCATTTAAGAAATGCATGAGAGAGCAGCCCTTCTCCCCTCCTGGTTCAGACCTCATACGATTATTCCTTAGGAGCACTTATACTTTTGACTGGCTCACTGGCTCTACACAGAGGGAACAGAGCAACACCTAAAGGAAACACTGAGATGCCACGAACAACGGCAGCTACATCTTGAGTTATCTCATCCCACTGCAATTTTCAGAAGTTGCTTCCTGCTTCAAGTCATTGGGCGCAGGTATCCCAGACCCTGCCTGCACCAGACAGTGACAAGTGGACCAGAGCAGGGCAAAACTCAAAATACAACTATATCAGGTTAGAAAATGTTGAACTACACATTACAGAATGGGCAAAGGAACTGGCTGCAGAGTTGATCTTTTCAGTGGCTGTCCTGTATTTCTTATACACTGTAGAATCACAAAGAGTGACTGTTATAAGCCATTGAGCAGGTTTGTACGAAGGGTTGCCAGTCCACCAGCTAGGGTTGCCAGGTCCTTCAGGCCAGTGGCAGGAGACAGGATAGGGTTGCCAGATGCAGGTTGGGAAACTCCTGGAGACTAGGGAATGGAACCTGGGGGGACAGGTACTTCCGTGGGAGACAGCGCTATACAGTCCGCCCTCCAAAGTATACATTTTCATCCTGGGGCTATTCAATTAACCTGATCTGTTTGGATGGGAGCGGCCATTTCTGTCACAGGAGTCAGGATGGGAAGGGAAAATCCGGCCCGAGTCCATATGATGAGACAGAAGACATCCCTCCCTCTCATAAGAACATAAGAACTAGCCTGCTGGATCAGACCAGAGTCCATCTAGTCCAGCACTCTGCTACTCACAGTGGCCCACCAGCCACCTTTGGGAGCTCACATGCAGGACGTGAAAGCAATGGCCTTCTGCTGCTGCTGCTCCTGAGCACCTGGTCTGTTAAGGCATTTGCAATCTCAGATCAAGGAGGATCAAGATTGGTAGCCATAGATCGACTTCTCCTCCATAAATCTGTCCAAGCCCCTTTTAAAGCTATTCAGGTTAGTGGTCATCACCACCTCCAGTGGTGGGTGAAGATCTCCCGAAATTACAACTAGACTCCAAACCACAGAGACCAGTTCCTCTGGAGAAGAAGGCAGTTTTGGAAGGTGGCCTATATGTTTGTGTACTGATGAGATCTCCCCACCCCATCCCCTTCCCTGCAAACTCCACTCCCCAAATCTCTAAATATTTCCCAATCCAGAGCAGGCAACCCTAGCTTAGATGGAAGACCAAATTGGGTTCAGGGATGCTTGTGTTTTGTATGTACAAGGATGATTCCTGCTTTATGCAGAAGGAGGGTCAAAATCCTCTGACCCCACTCCCCACTCCCCACTGTTGAGTGGCAAAGTAGGCTGCTTCATCAGGATCCAGAAGGGTCTGGACTGGAGAGCAGCAAACACAAGAAACCCAGCTAAGGCAGAGCAACCACGCTTCACTTCCCACCTTCAGAGAGACACAGCAGGGCGTTCCATGTGGCAACGTGCAGCTCTGTCTTGTTACGACTGCCCGGTCTGTCGTCATGCTTATTCTTTCACATATTTCCTGCAGAACAAACACTATTGGGGGCGTGCATGAATGGTACAGGTTTCCATTCAAGCAGAGCAGGTCAATTGAATAGCCATGCAACATAGAACCGCCGAGCAACTGTTGATGCAAACGCTGTTTGACAGCAAGGTAAATGTCCAAGGACCCGTTGCTGAGCAGAAACTATATTTATCTGAAAGGCAAAAGGGTTCCCTGCAATCATATTCCCCCACGGCACTGAACACGCTCCACCTAAAAGTTGCAGGCTGCATGAGCAATTCCTCCTTAATGAAACCAACAAGCAGAGGTTGCCTTTTGCCTCATTAGGAGACCAAAGTGTTTAAAAGGAGCCCTGGCCCCCACCAAGGGTTAATAACTGCTCACTGATAATCTAGACCAGAGGTGTCCAACTCTGGTGCTTCAGATGTTTGTGGACTGCAATTCCCATCTAGACCAGAGGTGTCCAACTCTGGTGCTTCAGATGTTTGTGGACTGCAATTCCCATCAGCCCCTGCAGGCATGGCCAATTGCCCATGCCAGCAGGGGTTGATGGGAATTGTAATCCATGAACATCAGAAGTGCCAGAGATGGACACCCCTAATCTAGACAAACGAAGAATGGGTCTCACAGCATCAATGCAGTGTTCAAGAGCAGGAGGGCCAAAGGGGCTGGAATGATAATCCTAGGTTGAAAATGAAAGAGTCGGTCCTAAACCAATTTAATCATGCCTTTCCATCATTCTGCAGCATCCTTGCTAAAGCAGGGGAGGCCAGAACGTTGTACATATCTGATTTACACGCTCCTAACTTAGGTGCTGCATATTCATCTGCAGCTTTCCAGGAAGCCCATAGCCTTTTCCCCCAGCTATGCCTTGCAAAGTAATACTGAAAAGCATGCCCTGAGCATAGGCAGAACGTTTTGCCTCCTCTGGTGAGCAGTAACAGCTCATCCCCAAATGGGAAGGATTTTCCCCTGCCCTTTCCCCAGGTCTGCCCACCAGTCCTCTGTTGCATGGGGAAATGGTGGAAGCAAAGAAAATGGCACCAATGGGGGAAGGACCAGCAAAAATGTGCACCTTCCTTTCCACGTGCATGTAGAGGTGCTCTGATTGCAATTTCTTCAAAAAAATTAATATCAACGTGTGTAGAATCTCCAACTCCAGGTTCAGAAATAGCTGGACATTTGAGGGTGAAGCCTAAAATGTTTGTCTTCTGGAGATCAGTTGTAATTCCTGGAGATCTTCAGCCCTCGCCTGGAAGTTGCAACCCCACCTGTTAGGCTCAGAGAGGGAAAAGATCAAGAGACAGGTGCACAGGACCAGTTTGCCTTCCACTCCATCTCTGCTTCCACCTTTCTTAGGCATGTGACATTCTGTTTAAAATAAAAAGTTTAAAAACAGCAAAATGTTCAGAGAAGGAGGGCTTGTGATCCCCAAAGGAGGCAAGGCCTTGCCTGCCTCTCCTGACTAGGGATTCCAGCCTTCAGGAGGTACCTAGAAACCCACTGGAATTACAGCTTATATCCAGGCTACAGCGATCCGTTTCCCAGGGGGAAATGGATGCTTCAAAGGGTGGACTCTACGACACGCGTGGTGTAGGGGTTTAGAGTAGCAAATTCTAATCTGGTGAACTAAGATCGATTCCCACCCCGCTTCCACATGAAGCCTGCTGAGTGATCTTGGGCCAGTCACAGTTCTCTCAGAACTCTTTCAGCCCCACCTACCTCTCAAGGTGTCTGTTGTGGGGAGAAGAAGGGAAGGAGTTTGTAAGCTGCTTTGAGACTCCTTACAGTTCAAAAAGCGGGGTATAAATCCAAACTCCTCTTCTTCATTAAACCTCACTGAAGTGCCTTGTCCTCCCCAGTGTCAGGGGGATGCTTATCTGAGTGAATAAAGTGCATTCCTGATTCTATGTAACTGAGAGAAACAACAAACCAATGGGCCTTTCCCCAATGGGCCTTTCCCTAAGCCCCGTGCTACTTGAGGAGAGTAGCGCGAGGTTCCCCGGCACTCCCCACGACAGGGGCGGTGACAGCGCAGCCGCCCCACTGCCGCCGCTGTCGCGCCCCCTCAGCGCGTGGCATCCCAGGCGCTCTTCTTAACAGTGCCTTTTGATGACCCTGCGCAGAGCGCGGGGTCGTAGGGATGCCCGGGGGCGCACCTGGAATGCCGTGCACTGAGAGCAGCGCGCCACATGGGGGGATCGAAGAGAGTGGGGAAAGGCCCATTATCTCTTTAAGATATATGTAATCAGCCTACTATACGTAACCATTGCCATCTGTGCATTCTTTCCTGGATCTATACTTTATGGCTTTCACGCTTTGTAATAAACTAGGCTTCCCTTGACACCTCTGTCCCGTGAGAAAAGAGTGACATCTGTTATCTTGTGGTGGGGCAGGAAGACAGGTGCTCCTCCACTTTCTGCTGCTGACCTTGGGGCAGCCTCAGCTCCAGAGACTGCTCTTGGGAGCTCTTGGGAATCCAGGAGGGGGGTTTCTGTGGGTGAGAAATGGGACCGGAAATGCCAACTTCGTTAGAACTGGCTTTCTCCAAGTCTGGTGCTTGTATACCTCTTCAATAAACGCTGCTGATCAATACTTCAGAGTCCATTTATTGGCCTTAGGTTCCGAGACCTAACACCCAAATCTCGAGGAGTTTTCCAATCTCAGTCTAGAAGCCTAACCCCCACCCCCACTCATGGCCAGGAGGAACCTGACGACCCTGTCCCTGACTCTGCTGTGTTCCCCTGGCTCCACACAAACAAAAATTAAAGTGCCTCCACAACCCTTCAGCACCAGTCAAGCTGCAACCAGGCAGGAACAAGGACTGTGGCAAAAATTTCTTCAACACCCGCTTTTTCACTGGTGCGGCCTCTATTATAAAAACACCGTGAGGGGAGCGATAGCAGGCAACGTGTGAAATGAATAATGCTATCAAATGACATGCCTGAGATGAATATCTAAAGACGGGGATTAGCTGCCACGGCAGGCTCTCCAGTTCGAAAGGATATTGAGTTAATTGCTCTGGCCTTCAGGTTCGTTTCTTCACAGGCCGTCATTAATAGGGCCAGAACGGTCTCTGTTTCCAGAACTCTCAATATCCACCCTGCCAAATGAACTCACTGGCATTTTCTAAAAATGAAGGATCTGCCCCCCCCCCCCTGAGATTCTATTATGTAACAAACACGAAGCCTGATTCACAACCTTTTCAGCAAACTGCTTTTCCTGTGAAAGCACCTGCTTTAAGAAAAGAAAAATGGCTTTTGGAGGAGAGAACCTGGTGACTGTGTGAGCCTTAACCAGGGGGAAAAAGACAAAAAGCAAAGTCCCAGAGTTTCTGTCTTCTCTTTTCCATTTGAAGCTGTAACATCTGCTGCACATTTCAGTATCGCTTCAACAAACTCGCTCGGTCACACACACACATCAAAGGTCCAGACGGAAACTCGCTTGTAAAGAGGCCTGCAGAGACCGAGACTAGAAGCAGGACATTAGAAACACACACACCCCCTACAGTCTGCTACTGAAAGCTGTCCAGCCCACAAACTCTGTACTACTACTGCTTTTCTTCTAAAGCTGGCAGGGCCAAACCAAGACAAGCCTACTCACCACAAATGCAAATCTTAATGTAAATATACAAATTTAACGTGCAGCCCACAGTTGTTCTCTCATCGTGGATGGGCTTTAGGCAGGTAACAGAGCCCCACCCACTTTCATCCGTGAACATTTATCCCACAGGTGTAGCTGTGTTGGTCTGCAGTAGGACCACTAGGTCTGAGTCCAGCAGCCCCTTAGAGAATAACAAGACTGTCACACACAAGCTTTCAAGAGTCAAAGCTCACTTTGTCAGGTATGGGCCCTTTCCACACAAATCACCTAAAACATTTCTAAAACGTTTTCAATCCCCCTGCCTTAATATATCTCTGCACTCACCCCCTTGAAATGATTCCTAGCTACCATTACATGTGTGTTTGGGGTTTTTTGAGCTAGATGTAGAATCGATGCTTCAGAGACTCGTGCTGCGATTCTCTGCACCTTGTGCACTTGACATTTCAAAGACTAGCCCTCCAAATTTTAAAAAACAAACAGTAACGGTGCAATGAACAGGCAAGAAGGCATGGAGGGAGCTCAGAAAATAGCAACAAGGAGAAAGTGGGGGGACAGCAATGAGGCATGGGAAATGTCTTAAAGAGACTGCACAGGCAACTGAAGACCTTTTCGCATATCAACAAAGAATCGTGTTAAAAGGACATTCATTTAAAACATTTCGAGGCTGCAAACAAAACATTGGGGGGTAAAAACAATGCGGAACTCCATCAAAGAAACATTTTATTTCCTGCCTCAAAACGTTTTACAAGGTTTGAGCGGAAAGGCTTCTGACAAAGGGACATTTGACTCCTGCAAGTTTATACCCTGAAAATCTCGCTGGTCTCTAAAGTGCTACTGGGCTTCAATCAAACATTTGCTCAATTGCCGTACAAATCACACTGGACATAGTGTTAGCCAATGGGTGCCACTGGACTTTATTTATTTTTTAATTTTGCTGCTAGAGGGTAATATGGCCACCCTTTCACAATCCTTTCACCACACCCTGTGATTGGCCAGTGACGTTATGTAGATAACCTCGACCAAAACCTCAGAAGGTACAGGCTTGTCAGCTTTGGGTTCTGAAACACCTGGAGGATTTGGGGGTGGAACCAGAGGAGGGTAGAATTTAGGAAGGGAAGGGACTTAAATGGGATATAGCCACTGGCATAATGCCCATTGGGCAAGGTGGGCAGCTGCCCAGGGCATCACCTTGTGGGGGGCATCAAAATGCTGGGTTCGTTTTTGGGTATTTTAGTGGTTTTCCATTTTTGGCCTGCAGGGGGTGCAGTTTTTAGGCTAGTGGCACCAAAATTTCAGCGTATCATCAGGAGACTGTCCTTATGCTACCCCCCAAGTTTGGTGACGTTTGGTTCAGGGAGTCCAAAGTTATGGACTCCCAAAGGGGGTGCCCCTATCCCCCATTGTTTCCAATGGGAGCTAATAGGAGATGAGGGCTACAGTTTTGAGGGTCCATAACTTTGCCCCCCCTGAACCAAACTGCACCAAACCTGGGGGGTATCATTAGGGAAGTCTCCTGATGAGACCCTGAAAGTTTTGAGACTGTGCCTTCAGAAATGTGCCCCCCCAGCTTGCAACCCCCATTGACAGAACTGCAGAAAACTCAATGCAGAACAAAGATTTTTGGGCAAATTTCGGGATGTTCTTACAGGGAGGGCATTCTTGGATGTATCAGCACCAAAATTTCAGGGTATCATCTGGAGACTGTCATGATGGCACCCCCAAGGTTTGGTGCAGTTTGGTTCAGGGGGTCCAAAGTTATGGACCCTCAAAAGGGTAGCCCCCATCTCCTTAGCAAAGAATGTGGGATGGGGTATGATATGTCTAAAAATGCACCCCCTGCAGGCACCAATGTCCTGGTGCAAAAACAAATTGGGTCGTGGTGGAGTGGCTGCCCAAGGAGGGGGCATCCAACTCAGGTTTTGCCCAGGGCTACAGTTTGCCCAGGGCTGCCTCGTTACGCTCCTGGGTATAGCGCCATACAGTTCAACAGCAAAGCAACTGTGTTTTCCAGATGAACTAATCTCTGTCACTTGGAGATCCATTGTAATACTTGAGAAACACAAAAATGTCCTCCCACTGTATTCTCCTCCTTTTCCTGGGGGAAATGGGGCAGAAGGAATGGGGACTAGTGCATTTCCTTGTTGGGGAACTCTCTTAGATCACAGATTCCCTGGAAAAAAAAACCTGCTAACAGCTTGTACCAAGGAGGGACCTCCTGAAAACATCTAGACGGACCTGCTAAGAAGGCTTCCTTCTACTGCAGTACTATATCAGTAAAGAAATAACTGGTATAAACCCTAAGGATATCTTATAGAAAACTATGAGGCATCCATGCTGTCTAGCAGGTAGGGAAGAGGTTAAGAGAAATACTTCAGAGAAACATATTCTACTGAAACGAAGCCCCCCAAAAAGATCTGTAGAAAAAGAAAACTTATTACAAAAGAGACAAAGGGGGGGGTTGAATTTTTAAATAGGGTAGAAACAAGGGACAAAACAAAAATATATTGCACCAACCATTTCCCTCAGGCAGCCTGTCTCACAGCTTTGTCAGGAACTGAAGCAAAAGTCTGCAGCCGTTAAATACTGGAGTCTCCCAGGATCAGAAAGGCCTGCACTGACTCTGCTAAGCTCCTGTTGGGTGTTCACTGAAAAACCTTACAGTCTTCCTAACTCAATTAAAAAAAATCAGTGCTGATGGATCATGGAAGAGATGTACATTTTTCCCCCTGTGGTTTTTAATGAACTGGCTTAAGAAGCATTAAAGACAACCAGTTCTTTTCCTTGGGAAGTTAACTATATTTTTACTCTTTATGTCCGCGGGATATACTGCACCAGGAAGATCTACTACGGGATAAAATTTGCTTCATCTCTGTCCTCATACTCAGCATATCTGTCTCCTGCTTTGACTTTAGGCCTTGATCCATCCCAGCTCACTCCTTCCTCTAACCTAGACTTGGCAGCCTGTAAGGGCTCTATCTCTACTACCTCATCTGGAGCCTGCGTGCACACTGGCCTTGCTTCGGACTTCAGGTCCTGAGTACTGCCGCTGTCTCTCTGGCCCTTTCCGCACGGGCCATTTACAGCGCCCTAGGGACGGCAAAAATGCCGTCCCTAGGGAGCTGTTCGCACGGGGGGCAAAGCTGCATCGCAGCCGCGCCACCCTCGCTCCCCCCCAGCGGCACGAAGCCGCTGTTTCCAAACCTCGCTCCCTGCGCAAGGTTTTCTGGAAACATGCGAACGGCAGCAGCTGGAAGGCGCCATCCCCCCCCCCCTTTCCCAATCAACGTACCTTCCCTGCGACCTCCCGGCACGTCACCCAGGCCTGGGGACAGCCCCCCCCCCCGCGACTCCAGAGCTGTTGCGCAGGGCAGGGGGGCGTGTCCCCTGGCTTGGGCGACGGCCGGAAGGTCGCAGGGAAGGTACGTCGATCGGGCGACGGCGCAGCGCTGCGCTGTCTTCCCTGCCCTTACTGGTCCCAGGGGTGTGTGTCAGCGTTCTATATGCCGATGCACCCCCCAGTGTGGCCGTGCGGAAACAGCCTCTGACTCAAATTACACTGGACCTTCCTCCAAACAGCTTTCTTTCCTTTACCCTACAAGCTGTAAGGCTAGGTCCAGGACAACTCTGAAACAGATCGTTCAACTAAGGCCTAGGAAGGACACGCGAAGCCAGAGACGGGGGGAGGGGCTAAAGCCACCCTCACTGCCCTTTCTGCGGGAGAAAGTGGGGTGGGAGGGAAACCAGAATCTCCCTCTGCCCCCTCACAGTGCTCTCTCTCTCAGGACAAAACCAGATGTGTTTATTTTTAAAGAGCTACATCCAAGTTCCCTGGATCCAAAATGGTTTCCTCGCAACTATACAACAGCTGCAGGAAATAGCTTTTAAAAATTAAAGGAAAGTCTGTCTGGCCTCAAAAGGTTCCTGCCCAGGACGTCTTCCTGTGCCAAAACAGCTCTTGGGGAAAAACTATTTCCCTACTTTTGCTGCTCTGCATGCACAAAATACCTCACATGGAGCTTATTTTCCTTATTTGTTTTATTTGTACCCCACCCTTTCCTGGCAGAGTCAGGCACGAGGTGGTGAACATATATTATTGCTGCTGCTGTGTTTTATAGTTATGGATTTGTAAATTGTTTTAAATTACCTTAGTTTTTATGTGTAAAATGTTTTTTTAACCTGCTGTGTTTACTGTTATTGTGTATTGTTGTTGCAGGCCTGCTGTACGCCGCCCAGAGCCCCTCGGGGATGGGCAGCTTAAAATCTAATAAATGATAGATAGATAGATAGATAGATAGATAGATAGATAGATAGATAGATTGGGGGGGGGGGGTGGGGGGGGCGGGGGGGGAGCGGGGGGTGGGGGTGGGGGGGGGGGGGGGTGGGGGGGGGGGGGGGTGGGGGGGGGGGGGGGTGGGGGGGGGGGGGGGTGGGGGGGGGGGGGGGTGGGGGGGGGGGGGGGTGGGGGGGGGGGGGGGTGGGGGGGGGGGGGGGTGGGGGGGGGGGGGGGTGGGGGGGGGGGGGGGTGGGGGGGGGGGGGGGTGGGGGGGGGGGGGGGTGGGGGGGGGGGGGGGTGGGGGGGGGGGGGGGTGGGGGGGGGGGGGGGTGGGGGGGGGGGGGGGTGGGGGGGGGGGGGGGTGGGGGGGGGGGGGGGTGGGGGGGGGGGGGGGTGGGGGGGGGGGGGGGTGGGGGGGGGGGGGGGTGGGGGGGGGGGGGGGTGGGGGGGGGGGGGGGTGGGGGGGGGGGGGGGTGGGGGGGGGGGGGGGTGGGGGGGGGGGGGGGTGGGGGGGGGGGGGGGTGGGGGGGGGGGGGGGTGGGGGGGGGGGGGGGTGGGGGGGGGGGGGGGTGGGGGGGGGGGGGGGTGGGGGGGGGGGGGGGTGGGGGGGGGGGGGGGTGGGGGGGGGGGGGGGTGGGGGGGGGGGGGGGTGGGGGGGGGGGGGGGTGGGGGGGGGGGGGGGTGGGGGGGGGGGGGGGTGGGGGGGGGGGGGGGTGGGGGGGGGGGGGGGTGGGGGGGGGGGGGGGTGGGGGGGGGGGGGGGTGGGGGGGGGGGGGGGTGGGGGGGGGGGGGGGTGGGGGGGGGGGGGGGTGGGGGGGGGGGGGGGTGGGGGGGGGGGGGGGTGGGGGGGGGGGGGGGTGGGGGGGGGGGGGGGTGGGGGGGGGGGGGGGTGGGGGGGGGGGGGGGTGGGGGGGGGGGGGGGTGGGGGGGGGGGGGGGTGGGGGGGGGGGGGGGTGGGGGGGGGGGGGGGTGGGGGGGGGGGGGGGTGGGGGGGGGGGGGGGTGGGGGGGGGGGGGGGTGGGGGGGGGGGGGGGTGGGGGGGGGGGGGGGTGGGGGGGGGGGGGGGTGGGGGGGGGGGGGGGTGGGGGGGGGGGGGGGTGGGGGGGGGGGGGGGTGGGGGGGGGGGGGGGTGGGGGGGGGGGGGGGTGGGGGGGGGGGGGGGTGGGGGGGGGGGGGGGTGGGGGGGGGGGGGGGTGGGGGGGGGGGGGGGTGGGGGGGGGGGGGGGTGGGGGGGGGGGGGGGTGGGGGGGGGGGGGGGTGGGGGGGGGGGGGGGTGGGGGGGGGGGGGGGTGGGGGGGGGGGGGGGTGGGGGGGGGGGGGGGTGGGGGGGGGGGGGGGTGGGGGGGGGGGGGGGTGGGGGGGGGGGGGGGTGGGGGGGGGGGGGGGTGGGGGGGGGGGGGGGTGGGGGGGGGGGGGGGTGGGGGGGGGGGGGGGTGGGGGGGGGGGGGGGTGGGGGGGGGGGGGGGTGGGGGGGGGGGGGGGTGGGGGGGGGGGGGGGTGGGGGGGGGGGGGGGTGGGGGGGGGGGGGGGTGGGGGGGGGGGGGGGTGGGGGGGGGGGGGGGTGGGGGGGGGGGGGGGTGGGGGGGGGGGGGGGTGGGGGGGGGGGGGGGTGGGGGGGGGGGGGGGTGGGGGGGGGGGGGGGTGGGGGGGGGGGGGGGTGGGGGGGGGGGGGGGTGGGGGGGGGGGGGGGTGGGGGGGGGGGGGGGTGGGGGGGGGGGGGGGTGGGGGGGGGGGGGGGTGGGGGGGGGGGGGGGTGGGGGGGGGGGGGGGTGGGGGGGGGGGGGGGTGGGGGGGGGGGGGGGTGGGGGGGGGGGGGGGTGGGGGGGGGGGGGGGTGGGGGGGGGGGGGGGTGGGGGGGGGGGGGGGTGGGGGGGGGGGGGGGTGGGGGGGGGGGGGGGTGGGGGGGGGGGGGGGTGGGGGGGGGGGGGGGTGGGGGGGGGGGGGGGTGGGGGGGGGGGGGGGTGGGGGGGGGGGGGGGTGGGGGGGGGGGGGGGTGGGGGGGGGGGGGGGTGGGGGGGGGGGGGGGTGGGGGGGGGGGGGGGTGGGGGGGGGGGGGGGTGGGGGGGGGGGGGGGTGGGGGGGGGGGGGGGTGGGGGGGGGGGGGGGTGGGGGGGGGGGGGGGTGGGGGGGGGGGGGGGTGGGGGGGGGGGGGGGTGGGGGGGGGGGGGGGTGGGGGGGGGGGGGGGTGGGGGGGGGGGGGGGTGGGGGGGGGGGGGGGTGGGGGGGGGGGGGGGTGGGGGGGGGGGGGGGTGGGGGGGGGGGGGGGTGGGGGGGGGGGGGGGTGGGGGGGGGGGGGGGTGGGGGGGGGGGGGGGTGGGGGGGGGGGGGGGTGGGGGGGGGGGGGGGTGGGGGGGGGGGGGGGTGGGGGGGGGGGGGGGTGGGGGGGGGGGGGGGTGGGGGGGGGGGGGGGTGGGGGGGGGGGGGGGTGGGGGGGGGGGGGGGTGGGGGGGGGGGGGGGTGGGGGGGGGGGGGGGTGGGGGGGGGGGGGGGTGGGGGGGGGGGGGGGTGGGGGGGGGGGGGGGTGGGGGGGGGGGGGGGTGGGGGGGGGGGGGGGTGGGGGGGGGGGGGGGTGGGGGGGGGGGGGGGTGGGGGGGGGGGGGGGTGGGGGGGGGGGGGGGTGGGGGGGGGGGGGGGTGGGGGGGGGGGGGGGTGGGGGGGGGGGGGGGTGGGGGGGGGGGGGGGTGGGGGGGGGGGGGGGTGGGGGGGGGGGGGGGTGGGGGGGGGGGGGGGTGGGGGGGGGGGGGGGTGGGGGGGGGGGGGGGTGGGGGGGGGGGGGGGTGGGGGGGGGGGGGGGTGGGGGGGGGGGGGGGTGGGGGGGGGGGGGGGTGGGGGGGGGGGGGGGTGGGGGGGGGGGGGGGTGGGGGGGGGGGGGGGTGGGGGGGGGGGGGGGTGGGGGGGGGGGGGGGTGGGGGGGGGGGGGGGTGGGGGGGGGGGGGGGTGGGGGGGGGGGGGGGTGGGGGGGGGGGGGGGTGGGGGGGGGGGGGGGTGGGGGGGGGGGGGGGTGGGGGGGGGGGGGGGTGGGGGGGGGGGGGGGTGGGGGGGGGGGGGGGTGGGGGGGGGGGGGGGTGGGGGGGGGGGGGGGTGGGGGGGGGGGGGGGTGGGGGGGGGGGGGGGTGGGGGGGGGGGGGGGTGGGGGGGGGGGGGGGTGGGGGGGGGGGGGGGTGGGGGGGGGGGGGGGTGGGGGGGGGGGGGGGTGGGGGGGGGGGGGGGTGGGGGGGGGGGGGGGTGGGGGGGGGGGGGGGTGGGGGGGGGGGGGGGTGGGGGGGGGGGGGGGTGGGGGGGGGGGGGGGTGGGGGGGGGGGGGGGTGGGGGGGGGGGGGGGTGGGGGGGGGGGGGGGTGGGGGGGGGGGGGGGTGGGGGGGGGGGGGGGTGGGGGGGGGGGGGGGTGGGGGGGGGGGGGGGTGGGGGGGGGGGGGGGTGGGGGGGGGGGGGGGTGGGGGGGGGGGGGGGTGGGGGGGGGGGGGGGTGGGGGGGGGGGGGGGTGGGGGGGGGGGGGGGTGGGGGGGGGGGGGGGTGGGGGGGGGGGGGGGTGGGGGGGGGGGGGGGTGGGGGGGGGGGGGGGTGGGGGGGGGGGGGGGTGGGGGGGGGGGGGGGTGGGGGGGGGGGGGGGTGGGGGGGGGGGGGGGTGGGGGGGGGGGGGGGTGGGGGGGGGGGGGGGTGGGGGGGGGGGGGGGTGGGGGGGGGGGGGGGTGGGGGGGGGGGGGGGTGGGGGGGGGGGGGGGTGGGGGGGGGGGGGGGTGGGGGGGGGGGGGGGTGGGGGGGGGGGGGGGTGGGGGGGGGGGGGGGTGGGGGGGGGGGGGGGTGGGGGGGGGGGGGGGTGGGGGGGGGGGGGGGTGGGGGGGGGGGGGGGTGGGGGGGGGGGGGGGTGGGGGGGGGGGGGGGTGGGGGGGGGGGGGGGTGGGGGGGGGGGGGGGTGGGGGGGGGGGGGGGTGGGGGGGGGGGGGGGTGGGGGGGGGGGGGGGTGGGGGGGGGGGGGGGTGGGGGGGGGGGGGGGTGGGGGGGGGGGGGGGTGGGGGGGGGGGGGGGTGGGGGGGGGGGGGGGTGGGGGGGGGGGGGGGTGGGGGGGGGGGGGGGTGGGGGGGGGGGGGGGTGGGGGGGGGGGGGGGTGGGGGGGGGGGGGGGTGGGGGGGGGGGGGGGTGGGGGGGGGGGGGGGTGGGGGGGGGGGGGGGTGGGGGGGGGGGGGGGTGGGGGGGGGGGGGGGTGGGGGGGGGGGGGGGTGGGGGGGGGGGGGGGTGGGGGGGGGGGGGGGTGGGGGGGGGGGGGGGTGGGGGGGGGGGGGGGTGGGGGGGGGGGGGGGTGGGGGGGGGGGGGGGTGGGGGGGGGGGGGGGTGGGGGGGGGGGGGGGTGGGGGGGGGGGGGGGTGGGGGGGGGGGGGGGTGGGGGGGGGGGGGGGTGGGGGGGGGGGGGGGTGGGGGGGGGGGGGGGTGGGGGGGGGGGGGGGTGGGGGGGGGGGGGGGTGGGGGGGGGGGGGGGTGGGGGGGGGGGGGGGTGGGGGGGGGGGGGGGTGGGGGGGGGGGGGGGTGGGGGGGGGGGGGGGTGGGGGGGGGGGGGGGTGGGGGGGGGGGGGGGTGGGGGGGGGGGGGGGTGGGGGGGGGGGGGGGTGGGGGGGGGGGGGGGTGGGGGGGGGGGGGGGTGGGGGGGGGGGGGGGTGGGGGGGGGGGGGGGTGGGGGGGGGGGGGGGTGGGGGGGGGGGGGGGTGGGGGGGGGGGGGGGTGGGGGGGGGGGGGGGTGGGGGGGGGGGGGGGTGGGGGGGGGGGGGGGTGGGGGGGGGGGGGGGTGGGGGGGGGGGGGGGTGGGGGGGGGGGGGGGTGGGGGGGGGGGGGTGTGGGGGGGGGGGGGGTCGCTGGTGGGGGGGGGGGGGGGAGGGGGGGGAGGGGGGGTGGGGGGGGGGGGTGGGGGGGGGGGGGGGTGGGGAGGGGGGAGGAGGAGAGGGGGAGGCGGGGGGGGGGGGGGGGGGGAGGGTGGGGGGGGGGGGGGGGGACAGGGAGAGGGGGGGGGGGGGGAGGGGGGGGGGGGGGGGGGGGGGGGGGGGGGGGTGGGGGGGGGGAGGAACTACAATTCCCATCAGCCCCTACCAGCATGGCCAATTGGCCATGCTGACAGAGGCTGATGGGAATTGTAGTTCCTGAACATCTGGAGAGCCGCAGGTTCCCTACCCCTGGTCTAAAACAACGTCTAAAATGGGAAGGAAAGAAATGAACAGTATTTCCAAAGGTCAGAGGAGCTTCTGCTCAGTTCCATCCCACAGTCAACCTGACTGAGAACGAACCCACACACACACAAAATCACTGTCTAGACACTGCTGCTCAAATACATAATGGAAGCATAATAACCACCTTACACGAGAAACTTTGCCAAACATATCTACATGCCTCCATGCTAAACAATGTATCATTTACAGCCAAACTCTCAGGGGCCATAGAAGAAAGAGACTCCGCACATGCAGAATAATGCACTTTCAAACTGCTTTCAGTGCTCTTTGAAGCTGTGCGGAATGGCAAAATCCATTTGCAAACAGTTGTGAAAGTGGTTTGAAAATGCATTACTTTGCGTGTGCGGAAGAGGCCATAATAGAGACCAACATACAACCAGAAATGCATAGAATCGAAGCATTCTACATTCACAGGCTACGAACTAGATATCCTTTGGGACTCAATTCCAACCTAGACTGTTCTGCTTTTTTTATGAACTGTACCACTTTAGTTACTAACACCTGTGAGAAGGTGAGCTCTGACCTTTAAATGATTGCCAGAGTTCTGTCGTTCCAGGGACATTTTTGCAGCAAGAGAAAGCTTTGCAGAGTCAAAAGAAGTCCAACTTGATAATTTCTTTGTCTAGTATTGTCTTTGTTGTTTACACACACTAGAATAGAATATCTCTGTTGAAACAGGGACCTGCTCATGTATGTATGTGTGTGTGTGTGTATTCTATTTCAGATTGTTGTAAAAACGAGTTTAAATATGACTCAGTGACCTGCATTAACAGTAAGTCGAATGGAACCCTGCCTTTTAGATTTGGGACTGTAATATGGGAGTGAACAATAATATATATATTTACATTGTGGATACCACACACTCATGAGCCTTTGAAGATTTTTGAAGGCAGAGCATATCTGCAAGCTGGTCACTCATGTTGGGTTTTCAATATTCAATATTTAGTCAATAGTTAACCCTGTAAAGGTTAGGGAAGCAATTGTATAAGTGCTGATTGGTTCTCATGACTGCATCCTTGTCTGTATGTGAGACTTACTTGAAGGTGTATTGGGGCATCACTGAGTCACAGCCCCTTTAGTGTATATATTGTAGATTTAGTCAACTCACAAATTATACAGTCCGTGACTGCTGGCCAAATTGTGTTCAAATATTTGCTTGTTTGGTTATTCTAGTTGCACACACACACACACACCCCTTGTATTGTATACACTTAGCACCCAGTATGGTCAGGAAGGATGAGTTTGTATGATCCAAATAAACAAATCAGACAGCTGTATGGTACTTGCCTATGGGTCAGGGGCGTCAAGCTCAAACAGACTGACCTGTCAGGTTCTTTATTCAGTGGTTGTCAAAAGATTATGCCCCTGCTTTAAAGGCACACTAAATTTGTTCATTTTCATCTGAACTCCATCAAATCATCTGTGCGCCCATGTTCTGTTATAGTTATCTCAGAGTAAATAATACTATTAATTAGGTGCTAAAAACAGGGAAGTGGGTGGAAATCAGGCCAGGAGTTGTTGTTTTTTTTGCAGCTCCAGCCTTTTGAGACACATCTAAGTTGACCAAAATAATTTTCAAAATATCTTATTTGAATACACATTTGGATTGCTTGTACCCTTGGACCCCTGCAGAGAAAGCCTCACCACCTTCAAAACCAGCTACAAAACAGGCTTTTAATTTTATTTAGTAATTGATACCCAGCATTTTTCCACAGTGGACACCCAAACTAGCTTACAACATCATTCTTTCTGCCTCCATTTTATCTTCATAACAGCAAACCAGTGAGGCAGGTAAGATTCCATGGTCCAGTGGGGACTTCAGTCTCTCAGATCCTCATCTGACACTCTGACCAACTCTGAATACATATAACATAGCGCTAAGTTTATACTGCTAGGTCCTGTAGTAACCTTAGCAATAAAATTACTAATTATAGCCTCTGAAGATATGAGCTCTGACTCATAAAAGCTCCTGCTGGAATAAATAGTGTTAGTCTTTAAGCAGTCACTGGATTTCCATGTAGAAACTAAGTGTGTGCACTGGGAAAACCAAATCAAAAAACAGTCAGAATACCTTACCAGCATTTTTAAGTTATTTTTTCAGCAAAAAAATATGTATATAAGACACAGACAGAAGCCCTTATTGGCATTATAAATTACAATATTACAATATTAAAAACACAAAAGGAATGTTTATCTATTAACTGAACCCATTAGAATACATTAAAATATGCATTAAATATCTTCATACAGACCCTGTATACAGAACACAAAGAGAGCTAAATTAACCATGACTGTTTTGTGGAGAATAATTACGCTTAGCCAGGTAATGCTTCAGAAAGCTCGCAACGTTTTCACAGATAAGATCACAAGAACCATTGAGTAGAAAGTTCATAACAGATGGTGACATGTCAATATTTAACCTCTCTGTCAAAGGATGAACATACATGGAGCGTGGAAGATCATATATAGAACACTGAGTTCCTAAAGGCACCTGGTGGGCCACTGCGAGTAGCAGAGTGCTGGACTAGATGGACTCTGATCTGATCCAGCAGGCTTGTTCTTATGTTCTTACTCTAAAAGTACATGTTGGACAGTCTCGACAACAGCCATTTTACACTGGCATAGCTTGTTCTCATAGGGGATATTATTGTATCTGTCAAATATCATAGCATTAGGCAAAGAATTGAAACGAGCTAATGAGTATGCTCAAAAATATATATGATGGCATAAGATGTAGCCTGCAACCCCAATCCTGAAGAAAGGCTAGGGAAACAGCTTTTTCCAAATCATTTCATAATCCTGGAATCACTAATATTTGATTTGATCCAGCAGATCAAGTAATTCTTACGTTATTGTGCATACCTTAACCCAAGCATGTTCTCCGTGTTCCGGCCTGTGAATTAGAACTTTATCCCCACTGATTCATCAGCTCGAGCTGACATTAAACGATTTACCAAACTATCACAAAATAATAACTGTGTCCCAATGAGAACATTTTCAGACTACTGGATGTTTCCTTTTCACTCTCAGGACACATGAAGCTACTTTATATCATCTAGTTCAGCACAGTTTAGTTTTACAAGCAGTGGCTCTTCTGGATCACAGGCAGAGAATAAATGGCGGTTCTCAGCATCCGCCCCCGGGGCAAGTTTTTAATGGGGTTGTGGGAACTGAACCCACAATCAAAGCATGTCTTCAGCTACTGAGCCCTGGCTGTCTGTATTCTACAAAAAGACTGTTGACAGACTTAGGTCAGCCCCAGCAAGGGGTTTTCCAGGCAAGTGTAAAGCAGAGATGGTTTGCCATTTCCTTCCTCTATAAAGCCATCCTTAATGGTTTATTCAACTACTAGCTATACTAAGTTTCTGAGGTCTGGTGAGATCACCCGATATCTTGCCCCCGTCCCTGCCCTTTTCAATCCCAGGGGCATCCAAAATCCTTAAGAAGTTATTATTCATGCAATAATGCATAATTACCACACACCCTTCTAGCCAATACTTCCTAAATGCTTTTATTGTTTCCCTTTATCTGCTCCACTATGCCATGTTGTTACATTCCATATGCAAAACTGACAGATTTGATTCCAAATTGCTGAGTGGCACCCCTTTCAAAAATCCATCACTTTTGAAACACATAACTGAGTAACAGCTGGGAAAGCCCGCATTTTGCCTAGGAGGGGTAAAGGTTGGGGAACATTCTCTTTGGTAACACAATTTCTAAGCCAAGAAGAAACTATATGTACCTTAAAGTTTTAGGCTCCAGCTCCAGAAATAAACCCATCACATGAGCCAACACAAAATTTGTTCAAGTTTATGCAATTATACATTATGTGCAGACTCTGAGACCATTTAGCTTCCCTAAGCACATAGCTGACAGGGAACAAAATGCAAATCTTGCAGAGAGTTTTCTTTCCATCAGAAGCTACCCTCCTGTCCACTGTCATGGTTCACCTTAGGCCTGTGGTGGTGAACCTATGGCACTCCAGATGTTCATGGACTACAATTCCCATCAGCTCCTGCCAGAATGGCCAATTGGAGTGCCATAGGTTCGCCACCACTGCTTTAGGCTATGTAAAACCACAGGCACATTTATTCCCCTAGGAATCTGACAGAGCTCATCTACTTTTTAGAATCCTAGCCCCCTCTTTTGTTTTCTAAGTAAGCCCCCAGACCTCATGATACACTCAAAAATGGGATTACAATGGATTATTTAATTAAGTAGCCAGTGGACTACTTTAATTCTTCCATACCTGGGATTCACCTTTAACACCTAAGTCACAATATAGGACCCACTGAACTGCACTCATTTGACTGGAAGTCATGGGACTTCAAAGTTGCGGGACAGGAAGAGTACATCTGGCATCCGTCACTCATCAGAGCCCCTGAGGACCAAACTACACATCATGCAGAAGTTCTGAAACTGGAATTCCAGATATGTCACTTAGCGCTAGGAGGCAGGGAGGCTTACACAGGCCAGAATGTCCCTGAAAAGAAATAGCTCCCCTGGGATGTTTTAAGCAGCAGTAGGAAAAAAGGCAGGCACCATACAGGTATTGGTCTTTTCCCCCCTTCTTCTGCACAGAAGAAAACAGCACTGGCCAGAAGAGATGATTCTTCCTTCCACAGAACCATGGCCTGGATCTAGATAAGACCTCACCATAGATAGACTCTGGGGCAACCTGTAGCCAGGGGCAACCTGTAGCCAGTGTGATGTATAATTTGTCCCTCAATGACTATTATAAAACAATGAAAATATGACTGTACACTAATTATGCATGTAAAGGGCACATATTTCCATTGCTTAGGAATAAAGGTGATATTCTGTAGTTATAATCTTAGTGGTAGAGCACCTGCCTTGGTGCACAGAAAGTCCTCCAGTTAAAAGGATCAGGCAGTGGGTGATGTGGAAGATCACTTTGGAGATCCTGGAGAGATGCTGCCAGTCTGTGTAAGTAATACTGACTTTGATGGACCAGTTATTAGCAGAGTTCAGAGCTAGTCAAAGAAGAACAGGTATTAAAACACTTTTTCCAGCTCAGTTTTATGTATATGTCCAATTTTCCACTGTGGACTGCAAAAGACTGTAGAATGGCAAATATCAACTGACCAAACAAGCGACCTTTCCATCTGCGGATTCCTAAAATAAGATAAGAACGTGAACTTCCTGGTAAACTCAAGGGTCAGTTGCCAGAAGCCAGAGCAGTAGGTGAAATGTCGCATTAGCATGGTAAGAATCACACCCCTAATTTGAGTGCATATGAAATGAGGGGGAGGAATATATTATCTCCAATGCAGGCCTGGAGATAACAGGAGGGTTACTTGATTTGGGGCAAGAACAGAAGTATCACATGAAAAAATAATTCAATGTGAATATAAAGGGGATGGCGGCTGCCCCTTTAAGGTAAAGCTATTTAACACAACTGCTTGAATCTTGCCACAGAGGGAGGGTGTCAGTTAAGGTGATGAGCCCCTCTGTGCCTATTTTCTTTTAAAAATAAAAAAAATGGTTTTCCACTCTTGGTGTGTCTTATTGGATTAAAAAGCCACACCAGGCAAATGACCGTAGTGGCTCATGGAACCATCATAGTGATCTGAATCAGTACAAGAGAGATTCCTGCCTCCTTCCCACTAAAATAAAAAAATTATCCAGAGACATAATTTACCAGAAGGGACAGGTGTACAGTATGTTCAAACTAGGCCTCCCTCATGCCATATAATCCACCATTCCCAAATGTCAGACAAGTAAACCTATAAAGTCCTATTAGCTTTCAAAGTACTGCATTAGTAGCACAAACAAAACCTTGATGTTTCCTGCATTAGAAGACTATTTCTAGCCAATGACATTTGTTGTACAGTTTCCAGTCCTCCACACCAAGCTGTGACCTCTTTGGCTAAGATACTTTGCAGGTGGTTTCTGATCAGGTGGTTTCTGCTCAGCTTGAATTTCACTGGAGGACCATTCCTTAAACAACTATTCCCTGTCCCTTCTGGCTGGCATTTGTCACAGCATCAGTGCCACTGTAAGCCCATATCTCTTTGCCAGAAGAGAATAATTCCCATGGAGATATGATTTTATGTGGCATAGATATGATTATTCTCTTCACGTCATGCTGAGCTTCTTGTTCTCACTGCGATATAAGCTGAGGTCATTGTGCAAGACAGTATGCCCCTGTTTACTCACATGACCAGTTGATTCAGATAATTGAATAAACAGGACCACTCTTTTCATAGGGTTATCCTGACTTGGAACAAACACAATGAACTTGGACAACAAGGATTTCCAGATAATGGAATGCTATTGTCCTCAGACTTATAAATAGGCAGTATGCATCTGTCACCCAGCACTGCAGACTCAGATTTGCAATGGAAATGTTGAAAAAACAACACAGGCAATGGCTCTTAAAATGCAGTAATCAAAAACTTGCTTTGGTGTGGGGTTCAAATTAATTGGCTACTATAGCCTCAAAATTGTCATCAGTGAATCGTGATCATAATTGTTTCCCAAACAGGCAGAGACTATGTGATATCTGCATTTGACATCCAATGGTATTTCATTTTCCTATTGCTAGATGACAGTTGATATTTGACAGCTGATGATGTTTAACGGACAGAATTTAACAGTTGACATGCAGTGGTATTTCATATTCAACATTTGACATGTAATGGTATGTAGTATTTGACAGCTCCTTGAATAGCAAATTTCATTTCTGTTGCTTGTTTCAAGATTTGAGCTTAAAAGTCACACCTGTAATGTAGATTTGCATTTTTGATTCAGAACGCCACACTCAAGGATGAAATGAAAAATTTCAATGAATGTTGAATAGTTGTGAATATTCTTGTTAGGTACATAGTGCCTTTTATTTGGAGTGATGTGGAATCTGGCTTTTACATGGGTTTCATGCCAGTATGCTGTTGTAATAATTGCATCTTACCACCTAATCACTACGTGGCCAAAATTTGAACTAACAATAAGATTTTATGGATCTGCATGGACTTATGGAGGAGAAGTCGATCTATGGCTACCAATCTTGATCCTCCTTGATCTCAGATTGCAAATGCCTTAGCAGACCAGGTGCTCGGGGGAAACAGCAGCAGCAGCAGAAGGCCATTGCTTTCACATCCTGCACATGAGCTCCCAAAGGCACCTGGTGGACCACTGCGAGTAGCAGAGTGCTGGACTAGATGGAATCTGGTCTGATCCAGCAGGCTTGTTCTTATGTTATTATGACTTGCCCATATAAATGTTACATTAGTTCCATGGAAAGAATCCACAAAAAACCAGCTAACATACTGGTAGTATCAGTATATCTTATTCTCAACATGGCCGTGTGGATAGTTACCTTGTGGATAGTTACATTGTCTGGGCCCTGCGGGACCTTGGTGAGTTCCGCAGGGCCTGTAAGACTGAGCTGTTCCACCGGGCTTTTGGGGGGGGTCAGCTGCTGAGGGTGCCCCCGGTCTCCTCCCCTCCTCCCCTTGTTCTCTGTTTGTTTTAATTATGTAGCCCATTTTAGTGGGAACCTTTTGGGTTTCCGGGGGGGGGGGGTCGGTTTTAGTTCTCGGATGCTGGCTGTATTGCTGTTATTGGTTTTAATAGGGAGACAGGCCTTGTATTATATTTTACTGTTTTTAACTTTCCCCTGTCTGTATATGTTTATTTGTACACTGCCCTGAGCCCTCCGGGGGAGGGCGGTATAAAAATCCAATAATGAATGAATGAATGAATGAATGAATGAATGAATGAATGAATGAATGAATGAATGAATGAATGAATGAATGAATGAATGAATGAATGAATGAATGAATGAATGAATGAATGAATGAATGAATGAATGAATGACTCCAGAGATTGGATCATAAAAAGATAGATCTTTCTATAAACCTGAGAAAAGCCCCAGGTTTGCAGAAAAAAACTGAAATCTTTAAAAATACATTGGGGGTTAACCCTCACCCCACCAAATAATAGTGGCAGAGTCTGTACCTTTAAGAAATGAATGCCAGACATCTGTGGCCACTGTGGAGGTTGCTAGGCAACTCTATTGCTAGGCAACACAATAGTATTGCCAGCCTTCAAACCTTCAGTTTTGATGGTAAAAGACAGAACCAAGGGTCCCTACCAGGACTACTTTGGCTTTCCAGTCCATCCATGTTCCCTTTTATCCTACTCTGGAAGGAGAACTTATTGGAGCCAGCTCTAGCAGCTACAAGTTGCTACCATATAATTTGTGAGACTCACCCATGTGTGGCAGTGGGTCTAGTTGCAGCCTCCACACAACGTGCATGACTTAGGCTCTGCAGTGACGACAACACAACCTGCTTGAATGACTTGCTACCAAGTCACTCAAATTGGCCAGACTTTTCACAGGGAAAGTCTGCCAGAGGAGGAGAGGTAAAGCCAAACGCCAACTTGGTGAAGTGGTTAGACTGTCATACTAGAGTCCCCAGCTTTGAATCCCCATTGCTATAGAAGCTTGCCATGTGTCCTTAGGTCAGCCATACACTCTCAACCTATCCTACCTCACAGGACTGCAGTGAATATAAGATGGAGTGAAGAACAGTGTAAACCACTCTGGGTCAGAATTGGGGCTAAAAGAGAGGTATAAAATAAATGAATAAATAAATCAAGTTGAAGACTGTGGGGCAGATAGAAGAAAGGATGGTTGGTGAGTGGGGAAGAGAGAAGGAATCAGGAAAAGGTGAGAGGGAATGGGAGCTTCCCAGAGGACTTTAAAAGTAAATAGTGCACAGGGGGAAATAAAGTGACCCCTACAAGTCTTCACAGGGTCCCCACTTATACAGTCAAAAGGGCCCTTTGTCACAAACTCAGCAGGGAATCTTAATGCCTTTCTTCCCTCCCTGTCCATGGTCCTGAAACTCTATACTAAGCACACTGCCCACTTTCAGATTTCTAATTCCTGAAATCTTCTTAAAATTAGGTCACTGGCTGAGCCTGTACTTTTGCATGGAAGTCTTTTCAGTCTGGATGCCACAATTAGAATCACAAAGCTAGTAAACAAATCCAGGATACAGATAAATATGCCAATTGAGGAACTTGAATGGCTACCATTCGTTACAGTGAACGTCCCTGGGTGAGTCCTGAAGATAAGGCCTCCAGTGTTGTTAATGAACCCAAGGACAACCATAGAAGAAAATCAGTCCTGCATTGTTTTATTCCCAACATGATGGTCAGTGATCATATTAAATCACTGGACATTCTGAAAATTCAAGATAATTAATTGTTTTTGTTCATTGTTGTGCACTGAATATAGTAAACTTTTTTTAAAGCATGACTAATAATCCATAATATTTACTCTAATTTTAGTGCCTACTGAAAATAGTGGGAGTTGTGCGTGTGCATGTGCGTGTGCGTGTGCGTGTGTGTGACACACAGACACACACACACACACACACACACACACACACAGAGAGAGAGAGAGAGAGAGATATTCCATTATCTCCAAGAAATTCCATTGCATAATGAACTAATGCTTGGTGGTGTTATTTTAAAAGTACCAAGAATAACACCTCTTTAAATGCAGCCTCTTTGAAACAAACACAGTTGTGTTTCTTGGATTAAAGCAAAAAAGCAGACTGGCTTTAGCAAAAGACATTTCACTCTCCACCCCTTTCAATTTCCTCCTGGATTAAAGCGTAAAGGGAAAAAAATGTGCAATGTCCCAGGCTGAGAAACAAAATGCACGTGACATGCATTTGCCTGTTTTTTTATTTTTTTAAAAACACAAAGCGACCTAAAGAGGCTTAAATGAACCCTTTCCCTGTTGGACTTCTTTTCATTGCTCATCTGCCCTCTCCCAGGAACTCTTCACCCTGCCAGACTCCAAGTTCATTTTTCTTTAAATAACTGTACATTTGGAGAATAAATCCAAAGCCCAGTGCCACCTTAAAGGCGAGCAACATTCATTTCAATATAACCTTGTTCAAAGGAGAGCCATGATGCTCGCCAGGTTTAATGTTACGCCTCCTGCTTTGCTACATGGCAGATTCAACAAGCAAGAAAAGTCTAATAGATTGTGCCTGTGTAATGCTGACTCATTTGAATCTCTGGCCCACCAATTATTACGCTGTCCCATATTTAAGGAAATCAGATCCAAGTATGTGAATCTTACTCCTTTACGCTCACCCAATCTCCCCGATTTACACTACTTGCTGGACAATCCTGATCCTTCTTTCTGCATGATAGTGGAAGACTTTCTCCTGGAAATCATTAAAAGCCAGTAGATTTCTTCTTTTTTTTACTCTACATTTTATTTCCTGTTTTGTGTATCTACATTTTAATCAGTTTTTACTACTGCTGTATTTATTTAATTGTTATTTATGCCAATAAATGTTTGCTTCGGTAACAGACTAACGTAACTACCCCTTTTCAATGTACATTTAAATGTTCAATTTGTGCAGGTGAAGAGAAGATTAGTTGTGATCAGAAGCCCTGGCTGGCAGTGAAAGAGTTAAGATTTCAACTCTCTTCCACTCCCAGGGCACAAAATCACCTGTGGGGGTTAGGCTATTAAAAACCTGTAGAGGCTTCATTATGGGTATTTATGTGTAGCACATAGTCAGTCCCAAGCGGCCTGTATCCTCTCTGAGATCCTGCCAGAACCTATTTGGATGGCTGTGGTGAGAATATAAGGGAGTTGCTAAAGGGAAAGAACAGCCTAACCCCCACAGGTAACAACCCCAGTCTTTAAAGAACTAGGCCCTTGTGTAATAGACCCTTCTAGAGTTACTTCTGCTGTCTGAACAGGTGGCCATCATGCTTAGAAGATAACAGTTTCTGCATGGCAATGCTGCATTAGATCAATAACCACACCACGCCAAGTGAGCTCTAACCATTGGCCTACTTGGTTTCACAGTTGGACCAGGGCCTGGCTACTTAGACCCAAATCTAACCTGCCCACCCAGAAAGTCAGCAACCACCTGCAAGGCCTGCCAGTCAATGTCCCACCACCAGACCTTGGAGTTTATGTAGCTAGCGATGGTACAAGATTGAATATCCTAGATTACTTCAGTCAGAGCCAGATTTCTGGTCTGGCTTTGGTTATCTCAGCTATGTTTAGTGACCACATCCAGACAATTTCATGAGGGGCTATTCCTCTTCAGGAGTACAGAACCAGCCCAGAACCTCAAGTTTTCACATTTTGCATCCTCTATGCCTGTCACTCTCCCAAGTGAGCTGTATTTTCCGCTTTGTCTATATCAAGACACCGGCTGCCCCCTCACAGCTTTGGTGATTATTCAATTTGCCTCCGCCATGCAAGCTTGGCTTGGTTGTTCTGTGGGAAGAGAGAAACTCTGGCTCAAGATAAGCCAGGCTAGAAACAGTCTGTGGAAGGGGTGAGATTAGCGTCTAGCTTTTTCTGTCACAAAGATATCTGCATGAAATTAAAGAATATGCAAAGCTGCATTCCCATGGAAATGCTGCACATGAAGGTGGAAATTACCAATGAAACTGTGCCCACTTCTATTGCATGAACACATCTGTGAATCATCAGAACTGGATTTTGTTTCCAAATGGATGAGTTACTTTTAATCCAAAATAAATAAGATAATTATATTTTCCTGAACTAGTCTCTATTGGCAATAAAGGATGAATATTTTTGTGGTTGACAGATTGTCTTGAGTTAAATTTTCTCCTTTGGGCCTCTTAACATCTAGGGTGCCCCACTTTCTTTCCTTTTTTCCTGGGAGGGTTTTTATTAAGATTTTAAGCTGGACGCCAATATATATTTTGTATGATACACTGTTTTATGGAGTTTTAATGTTATGCTCAGCAGAGCTGATATTACATGTGATTGTGTTGCTTATATGTTTCATCAATGTTGTCTTAATTTTGTTGTACACCGCCCAGAGCCCTTCAGGGGAGGGGCAGTATAAAAAACTGATAAAAAATAAATAATTAATAAATAAATTATCAACCTACCTGTTCATGTCTCTACCTGCATACAATTGACACAGCAACAGATTACAGGTTTCTTGCAATGCAATCCTAAACAGAGTTACACCCTTACATATCCACTGAAGTCAGTGGGCTTAGGAGAATCTAATCATGCTTGGATTGCATTGCCAAAACTACATGACCAGAGTTTGTGAGTCTTGTGCTGTAACAACAATGGCTTTAGCATTTGTGTAGTACTTGCAGTGTTCAAGGTGCTTTGCACACATTATCCGTTTATAATCTTTTCAGCATACCTGAAAGGTCGATCAGTGTTACTATCTTGAAAATGCAATGAAGTGGAAGGGTGAGCCAAAGAAAGTGAGGCTGAAAGTCACTGAGTGAGTTTATGACAAAGGCAACATTTGAACTGGGAACATTTGAGAACACAGCTCATGATCTTAACCACTACACTACACCAGTTGCCCAGTCTTTGCTTGCTGTGTGACCATGGGCTAGTTAAACACTATGCTATCCTTTTGCTCTTCTACCAAAATGCGTCTATCATTTTTCAGACTATGTAAAAGAGAGTTGCTCAGGAAAGCATTCCTATAAAGGGTCAGAGCTGGACTATAATGGGTTGACTTCAGAGGCTGCTTCTATAAGGGGTAGTGTTATAGCATATTGCAATGCTACAGCAATTGCACTCACCTAGTCAGAGCTATTCAATGTTTTCTAGCTGTATAAACCTTTCTTCAGTATATGTTAAACTTTAGTCAGTTTTGTGGCCTTTGACCATCTTTTGCCTACTGGGACTGCTGTTTTTTGCTTGAGT